>NC_049254.1:5608048-5913048 GCF_011100685.1 Canis lupus familiaris | reverse complement strand
CATCTCATCCATGAAGGCAAGGGAAACAAAAGCAAAAATGAACTATTGGGACTTAGGCAAGATAAAAAGCTTCTGCACAGCAAAACAGTCAACAAAACTAAAAGACAACCTACAGAATGGGAGAAGATATTTGCAACTATCAGATAATGGGCTAGTATCCAAGATCCATAAAGAACTTATCAAACTCAACACCCAAGAAACAAACGAATCTAATCTGAATTTAGAGAACAAAGATTCTTAGATAAGTAAGATTGAGTTACAACCCCACAGGAAGCCACACACAGTACCTATTAGCATATTCAAGACAATAAAGAAAGGTGTTTAACTTTGGTTAATGGTTAAACAAATTTAAACAAGCTTATTTTTGTGAGGTTAAGACTCTTTTCTTCCTTATTCTATTATAGCCCACTTTCCCCCTATCTCCCAAAACCAGTTACAAGGAACAAAATTATAAATTTGATTATCTGTATAGCCAGTGAGAAAACCAGGGGCTGGAATCCTTTCATGAAATCAACCATGAATATAAAAACTTGGACATAAATGTCACTTAGTTCGTGAGAAATATTCTTAGAAAAAAAAAACTACAGGGCGAACATGTAGTGACAGTTTTATTTTAAAATCACCACCATATAGCTCTTCAAACCATGCAGTTATCGGCATTAGTTAATATTTTATAATGTGAGTAATTAATATGATCAGACATTATTATAAAATGTGTGTTTTGATTCAGATGTAATAAAGTAGATTCTAACCAAAATTCAGGTTAGTCTGAAATAATTTTATATCTTTTTGCTAGCTGGCTTTTCTTCATCCCTACAGAAGTAGCCTGCATAATCTAAGTGTTCTAATGTCAAATATTTTGCAGCCAAAATCATAGTACGACAGAAATTCCTTTAGCACCAACTCATTGTCGACTTATTTCCAGCAAAACTTTATGATCATGTTAGTATTAGAAATGGAATTTGATTGGGATGCCTGGGTGGCTCAGCGGTTGAGCATCTGCCTTTGGCCTAGGGCCTGATCCTGGGGTCCTGGGATCGAGTCCCAGGTCAGGCTCCCCAGAGGGAGCCTGTTTCTCCCTCTCTCTGTATCTCTGCCTCTCTCTCTGTGTCTCTCATGAATAAATAAATAAATAAAATCTTTTTAAAAAATGGAATTTAACTAAGTACATCATAATTTAACATGTGTTCATTCGTACGTGTTAATTGAGAACCTACCAAAATGCCCAGCGCAGTAGCATTGGAGGCATCAGACATGGAGAATTCTAGACATCAGAGTTCTGGCCTTGAGAAGTGATTCGAGGGAAATAGGTTTTCAGACTACAGATGCTTACAGAGATTCTGTGTGTGTCCTGCATTGGCTGAGTCCAAAGAAAACAGTGGAGAACTGACAGGTTGCCCGCTGTGATGACGCTTGCAGACCGGCAGACCTGTAGACGGTACGATTTATCCGGGTATCGTAACTGTGGACACAGAGTGTGGGGGACACTGATGGGAGCATCTTGCAAGGTGACATTTGTGGTTTTCTTTATGCAGAAAATAACCTCCCTTGTTTATTCTGTCCCTCAGCGATTTTCCCTTCTTAGGGTTACCTTTGCTTAAAATAAGGGAAACATGTACTTAAAAATTGCCAGAAGGAAATTTCTACCCGAGGATTCTCAGCCACTGAGAAGAGAGGGACTTTTCTGAAAAAGTCTTTAGACGCCTGACCTTCTGACCCTGATTACCCCATATGGCTCCAAGCCCTAAGGCAGATCACTGGGCACCATCCCAAGGTTTTTGATTCTGTAAAACCAGCATGTGCCTCAAGAAATTTTATTTCTAACAGGCTCCCAGAAGTCACGGACGCTGCCAGTCAGTCCAGGGGAGCCATCCCCTTCAAGAAGCATATTTTAGGGGATTGAATATACCAACTTCCCAAGGTATACTCAGTACTAAGGGACTGTGAGGCAGATAATATCTCTGTTTCACAGGACAAATAACAAGGGATAAATTATTTATAAAATGCAAATTTAAGTAGGTAAGCAAAATGAAGTAAAGTTATAAATACCTCATATCCTAAATGCAACGATTATCTTAAAGTTACAGACTTCCTTCTATCCCTGATTTTCCAGATTTGAAACCCTCTAAAGTTGGGATACTTTATACTTTGACTTGAAATAACTCTTATGTCCCCCTCCCGTCGACAGATGTTTTAGAAATTTAGAATTCAAAAAATAATAATAATCTGAAGATGTCCAAACAAGTAGTGTCATGTTCGACTTTGTGATTGGAAGGCTGCCCCCAGGACGTGGGGGCTGTGTTGTTTCCCGTGAACAGGCCCCTTGGGAGACAAGCCTCTAAGGGAGCAGCAGCAGCAGCAGCGCCAGGCCCAGCTTGGTGGTGACCGGCCCGAGGAGCTGGTCATGTGAGAGGACAGGCGGTGAGATACTTTAAATAAGAAAATGAAAATGGAGAGAATCTATGTTTTCCTCTGCCTGCAGTGTGAAAATCCAGTGTGCCCAGTAGTGAGAGGACTTCACTGCTATGCGGAGCTATTAATAGAAACAATAACCACATGGAGAAAAGTCTCTATGCTCAGTTATTTACCCCCCCCATACCCCCCCACCCCAGACACTGCTAAAATTTGTTATAGTAAAGTGCACCTTATTGGCTGGAAACAACACAGATTAATTTTCCGACTGTTCTGGAGGCCAGAAGTCTGAAATCAATTTGTCAGCAAGGTTGGGTTCCTTCCAGAAGCTGAAGCTGGTTGGGGGGGCGGGGGCGGGGGCGCGGATTCCTTGCCTTGCCTTTTCCAGCTTCTAGAGGCCACTCATGTTCCAGGCCTGAAGTGTAGCATCTTCATAGTTATGACTTCGAGGAGTTCTTTTCTGACTCTGACCACACACCTGCCCCCACCCCAGCTCTCCCTTAAGGTCCTTATGACATTGGGCCCACCTGGATAGTCTCCCCATTGCAAGATCTTTAACTTAATGGTGTCTGTAAAGTCTCTTTTTTTGTTTGAAGTAGCATATTCACAGTTTCAGGAGATTAGTGTGTATACATCTCTGCGGGGCATTATTGGACTTCCCACATATGGCATTTATTTTTTTTTTTTTCTGGCCAAAAAGACACTTGCAGTAGTGTCTTCAGTATGGGATGGTACATCTTCAGGAAAAGATTGGCAAATGGTGTTGTGCAAAAGAAAATGACCGTGAATCCTTCATTCCCTCTGCAAATATTTGTGTTCCTGATGTGCCAGGCACGGAGCAAGGAGCACTCCCAGGGGACAGATAAGACCATTATGTGGCTGTAGAGTGCGGTACTTTTGAGCCAGGACTCTGACACCTAACCATCTGGTTTGGAATCCTGGCCTCACCTTTCATACACTGTGGGACCTAAGCAGATGACTTAATTTCTCCATTTTGTCACTTAGGAAATTGAGATTAAAATCAGGACCGTCTCACAGGGCCCTTAGGAACATTCAGCGAGATTCTCGATAATTCCTTTGACACTGGCTGGGCATGTAGAGTTCCATAAATATTGGCATTGAGGCGGAGAGTGAGACAGCATGGGGTACATGGTGGCACAGAGAACTCGGAGAGATTCTCCAGAGCGAGGTCTTAAAAGCTCAGTTTCTTACGGTGAGCTGGGCAGAAACGAGGGCCCCGCAGTGAGAAGACGTAGTGAAGGACTGGAAACCAGGAGGAGCGGCTGAGGAGCCTGGGGGACGGCAGCCAGGGGAGTCACATGAGACCTGTATTTAAATACTGTGCTTGGGCAGTTGGCACAACAAAAGAAATCAGACTTATTTTACTTCGATCCAGAAAAAATATCCAAGCCCAAGTGGAAATGACAAAAACATTCATCTCCATAGTTGACAAGAACTTGTGAATAATAAGAAGTTCCTTCTTTCTCCCCCCGAGGGTGATATAATCCTTTCTCTGTGCACCACTGACTTTCAAAGTTCACTGCTTTCTTTAAAAAAAAAAAAAAGAAAGAAAAGATTCTATTTATTTATTTGAGAGAGAGAGAGAGAAGAGGGGGGAAGAGAGGGAGAGGGAGAAACAGAATCCTTAAGCAGAATCCCCACAGAGCATGGAGCCCAGAACTGGGCTCGATTCCATGACCCCGAGATCATGACCTGAGCCAAGATCAAGAGTTGGACACTTAACCACCTGTGCCCCCCAACCCCCTCACTGTCCCGACTCTGCCTTCTTTATGGGGTGGTCTGTCGTATATACATTATCTTTTTTGCTCTTATCAATAGAAACCCAAGTCTTTCCAGGAGTCAGTGGGCCATAAACCTCACGGGAGGCTGGGCGTCCCCCCAACCCCAGGGGTACAGGCCAGGATGGGTCTGAGCCAAGCGTGGTAACTGACCGCTGCCCTTGCTGCTATTTAGGTCAGGAATGGGCATCTGCGACCCAATTCTTGCCAACGAGACAGGAGAAGAAGGCTTTTGGAAAAGTCTTCATCTCTTCAAAAGATCCGTGGGGGAAGTGAGCGGCCTCTTTCTCTGTTCCAGCTGTGAGGCATCTCCGCATGAGGATGTGACGCCCGGAGATGTGGCATCTGATGCGAGAGGCAGAGGACGCAGCTGAGGACAGGGCTAACGTCTGAGGAAGGCAGGACAGAAAGAAAGGGTCTGGACCCTTGACGAGGGGACGAGCTACTAGGTGATCCAGCCCTGGAGTCCCCAGGGAGCATATCACCCATTACGTTGACACATAATAGAGTCACGCGTGCTCAGTGTCCCAGCGGGTCGCATCTTTCCTTCCTCCAGCCCCGAGAGCTCCCTGCACATCACACCCGACGGTGCGGGCTCAGACTCTCCGTTGGTCTTAATCCCAATGCTGGCTTGGGGAGTGAATTTTGGGTGAAGATGACTGACCTGATTTTCTGGTGGGAGATTCTGCTAGGCACATTTTGGGTTCATTTTTTATTCTCTGTGGATCCTCACCTTTGTCCTTTGGCTCCCGTCGCATCCTTAAAGTGCTACGTACTCACCCCGCCAGTTACAGTTAACGCTGCAGGGGGTCCGGGGAGGGGACAGGTTGCCTGCATTAGCGGACTCCCTTCCAGAATGAATCCCTGCCTGAGTACAAGAGCAACTTGCTAATTCCTAAAATATCGACAATCCTGTGGTGTCAACCTGCGCAAGCCCTGCGCTAACCTCCCCACATACCGATAAACCGATGCACCTGCTACTGCAAGAATTCAACCGAGAGATGGTCAGGAAACTATGTCAACAGCGACAGCAAATTACGGGGGGGCCGCAGCAAAGGATTGTTTGGTAAATGTTCTTCCCTTGTGTGGAAGAGAGAACGGCCCCTGATTTCTGCTAAATGTGATTTTTGGACCGTATACCCCTAAGGCCCTTATAATCTTCTCAGGCTTCTCACTTCATTTCCTCTACTCCCGGCTCCATCTCCTCCTCCTTTGGAATCAGGATGAGTTGAAGCAGGTTGCTGGCCCAGTTTAGGTTCTGGAAAGGGACAGCTCCTCGGGGATAACGGTGACATGCTTTTCTCTTCTCACCCCGCTTCTCTTTATAGATTTTACAGGACCCGTGCCTGCATGTACAGCCGGAAAAAAAAAAAAAAAGTTTCATTTTGAGGCACATCCTCGCCAACGCTTGTTGAGAATATCGATAAAGGACTGCACGTGCGTAAGGATCCTTTCTTTAAAAGCTGGACGTAGCGAGAAAAATCCGATCTGTGGCCCCCAAGTCTGGTGAAGGACGTCAGCGCAATCGAACTTCAGTGACAAAGTCTGAGCCAACAAAAAGACCAAGTGTTTCCATTTCTCGCAGACCTGCTCTGGTTAGAAGGGGATGGTCCCCACAGGTCTGCAGCTTCAACCAGCCTTACGGAGTTTACAGGGCTAAAGTGCATAATGATATTTTCTTTTTTATATATATATATATTTTTCTTATTTTCTGTATCTGTGGATGGCCTTTGGGCCCCCGCTGACTGTGTAATGCTGTAACTTATAATAAGAAATACAGGGGTCCCCCACTATGGGAAAGTAGAGCACTGCTCTGAAAGCTTTCATAGACCGAGATTTACATGAAAATATTTTTTGAGCATCCCCAAGCCCCCGAACGAACCCTCTCTTACGGCTTCCCCAGTACCCTCGGGCCGACCTGCTGGCCGGGGCCAGGGCGCAGGTGCTCAGGGACAGGCTCCGGGCCGCCGCCTACTGCCCGATGCTCAGCGCCCAGCCGGGGGGCCTCCCCGCCGCGCCCTCCGTGCTGCCTCCGTGGGGCTCCGCACAAAACAAATGCTGGGCCCGATTTTCACTTGGGTAGAAGTGAGATCTGAAAGCGAGAATCCTCTTCAGAAGGTATGCGGTTAGGGGGAACAGGTATGGGGGGAGGTCATCGGCAGCGCTTTCCTAAGAGCGAAGCGCCCTAACTGAGACTTTCGAGTTGTGGGAAACCATGTATGTATGGCAGGTCTGGGGCCCATTTCTGGAAACCCTTGGACTTTCCTAAGGGTCCAGAGGGACAAGGGTATCTCTTGTTATATTCATGAGATGACTTTAGGCCTGAACCTAAGGAGGAGCCTGGTGCCTGGGGAACCCAGTGAGGGAGGGTTGGAAGTTTCAGTCCTACACCCCGACCTCCTGGGAGGAGGGGAGATGGCTCGAGACGGGTTCCATCCCCAGTGACCCGTGACTCCATCAATCATGCCTACTCGAGGCAGCCTCCCTAAATCCCCAGAGGCTGAGGTTGGGGGCGGGGGGAGAGCTTCCAGGTTGGTGACTATCATGGAGATTGGGGGAGGGCGATGTGCTTGGCCTTAGAGGCTCCGCACCCTTTGCCCATACCTCGCCCGGTGCATGTCTTCTCTCTGGTCCTGAACCGTACTTACCCTTTTATAACAAACTGGCAGTCTAGGAAGTAAAAGGTTTCTCTGAGTTCCATGAGCGGCTCTAGCTAACTTACTACTGGAACCCAAAGAGGACATCGTTGGAACCCCCAGGCTACAGCTGGCGGGTCAGGAGCACAGATGACCAAGCTGGACTTGCCATTGGTGCATGAAGTGGGGACATGGGGGCCGTCTTGCAGGACTTGGCCCTTCACCTGTCACATCTGAACCTGTCTCCTCTTGCTTAGTGGTGCTTTTTATATTTTTTCCGAACTATCTCGAGATAGGACTAGGTAATAATACTGTACCTGCCCAATTTATTTTCAAAAAAATTTTTTAGAGAGCAAGGATGTCAGTAGACACATACAAGTGCCAGATTAAAAGCTTTAGAGACCCAAAGCCCCCAAATGTTATGAAGCCCATTCTCAATATACAATTCTGTAGGGGACCCCTGGGTGGCTCCGTTGGTTAAGCATCCAGCTCTTGGATTTCAGCCTCAGGTCATGATCTCAGGGTGGTGAGATTGAGCCCTGCCTCGGGCTCCACGGTCAGCGCAGAGTCTGCTTGAGATTCTCTCTCCCTCTTCGTCTGCCCCTCCCACTGCTTGAGCACACATGCACGCATGCTCTCTCTCTCCAATAAATAATATATATAAAATATATATGCAATTCTATATAAAAATAATACCAGGCCAATGTAAGTGGAACGGAGGCCAGCAAGATCCTAATTTTATTTTCATATGACTTCTATAGTATACGAATATAAGCGCATGTCAACATGTTTAAAAAAATGTTTGGTATGTCTGTTTTTCTGGTGCCCCAAGAATGTGCTTCATCTGCCTCTGGATAATTAAGTCCCAGTTGAGGACCTACGTGTGGGAAGCTCCGTGCTTGGTGCTAGATGATGCAATTGAGTAGTTTGATGGTGAGTGAGTGACGGCCTTCTTAATTAATTCTGAAGGTCATCAGAAAAGGTTTCTCTGAGGAGGGAACTTGTAAGTGGAGGCCCACAGAGCAGATGTTTCCAAGCTGTGGAAAGATCGGTGGAAGAAGCCATCCGAGAGGAAGTGAAAAAGCGGGACAGGATCCTGGAAATCCAGTAATTCCCCAGCGACACAGACGTAACATCAGCTGATTTTCGCACAGTGTGTTTCCTGCCGTGGAGGCGGCGAGAACAGAGTGTTCCAAGGACCCCGGGAGGGACAGGTTCCTCAGAGCTGGGACTGGGAGGCAAGGGGGGGGGGGCAGCGAGGGGACACCTGCTGGGGCTCTACTCCGGCTCCTGCACCAGGCCAGCCCAGGCCACCCGGGGAATCTGTTTTTGACAAGCACGTGGCGCCCGGGAAGACGGTCTGACATCCTTGGTGGAGAGGACAGGCCCTGGAGTCATGATGCCGTGGACACATGTCCGAGTGTCACCTTCTTCGCCTGTGACATGGGAGTAACAGCACAGTCTTACCCTGTCCCGGGGTGACCGGCGGGGGGGGGGCAGAGTGGGGTCTTCTGGCCCAGTTCCTCCTGTCGGGCGCTTGTGACCGGATAAGGACAGGACCCAGGTGTCGCAGAGCTCACGTGACACCATCTCAGACTCTTACCTTGGAAGAGAAGGGACAGCGGCCGGGTGACCCTGTCCGGATGGGCCGGGGCTGAGGTGGGAGCCGGTTCCCAGGGGCGGGAGGGCAGCGAACAGCTGCGGGGTGGTCCTCCGTCTGTAGGAAACAGCTGGCTGGGCCTCTCTTTGTGTTTCTTTTTCTTTTTTCTCACTTCCTCTTTTCAAGTGCAAATTGTATGAAGTCTTTCCCACCCTAAGATCCAAGCCTCGCCCTCCACTAAATCAAGGGCGGGGAGGAAAACCCCAGAAAAGTGAGGGAGTTAGTTGCACTGAGTTCGCAGAGGGCGGCCAGGACTGGGGGGGTAACGGGGCCCACACCCCTCCTGCGGGCCACGCAGCCTGCAAAGTGCTGCCAGCAGCCAACGGGCTGGTCCCTTCCGACTGGTCTGATGAGCCTGAGGACAGGGGAGGCAGTGGTGTCCACCCCCAGCCCCCCACACCCCCAACCCCCTTAACTATAACATTGCTCATCTCATCCTAAACTATCTACCCAGAAACCAACACCCAGCTCGCTTGCAGATGGGCACCCGAGGAATCATTTTTTAGGAAATGGTTTACCAGGGTCGATTTATTTGTAGAAAAGATATTATGAGAAACCACCTGCCTTCCTAAGCTCCCATCAGCTCCACATATATGTGTGATGATGGAAATTCCTTTTTTTTGCGGGGGGGGAGATGATTTCTTTTAAATCCTACCTGCCTTCCTGAGCTGCGGTGGAGTAACAAATTCCGTTCCCAGTTGTTGTAGTGACACAAGGAATGGGTTTCAGATTTTGCACCTTGTGGAACGAGGACGGGCAGCAGGACGCTGTGTAGGAAGGAGCCCCTCACACACGGCCTCCTGCCCTCCAGAGACAGTGAGGAGCAAGAGTCAGAGGATCGTGGCTTTGGGCTCAGCCAGGCCCGGATCCAGATTCCTGGCGTGCCCAGTGCTAGCCGGCTCCTGGAACAAGATACCTTTGCTCTGGGACTTTTCTTGATCTGTTACCTGCCAGTCACTCCTCTCCTCTCTGAGCTGATAGCAACAATAAACAATCATTTCCTTGGCTCTCAGTTTGGGCCTGTGACCAGTTATCTGATCGTCTCACCTCCTGAAGGCTCAGATAGTCTTCGTATTGTGAAAGCAGGTAAGGTTTAACAGCAAGCAAAGCTTTTAAACCAACCTGTCTCAGTTCAAAGCAAACCAACCACTTTGTATAACTGGGATGTACGTATAGGTGTCTCTCTCTGGGCACCTTTTTACGTATCTTTTATACAGACATTTCTCGATACGTGTATAAATCTATCTGTATATAAAATGTGTGCTAAGGCCAAGAGCATTCAAGTTTTTGTATTTAGTCAGTGTTCAAGGGCTGGTTCTGGAAAGACAGGACTTCCTGTATTTCGCAGTATGATTCTTTTATCCGGGTATGAAATCACTTGTCGAGTAGCAAGCCTGTCTGGGCAAAAGTTCCGGACCAATAAAGAAAAATAAAAAGTAGTTGCAATGCAGAATTTAAAATGATCAGTTGAACCCATATGTGTTACAACTCATATTTTTTTGTTTTTTTTTGTTCTAATCTCATATTTTATTTATTTTTTTAAAGATTTTATTTATTTATTCATGAGAGACACAGAGAGAGAGAGAGAGACAGAGACACAGGGAGAGGGAGAAGCAGGCTCCCTGAGGGGAGCCCGATCTACGTGGGACTCGATCCTGGGACTCCAGGATCACGCCCTGGGCCAAAGGCAGACACTCAACCACTGAGACACCCAGGCTTCCCTCTCGTCTCATATTTTAAGAATCCTTCAAGTATGTATATGCATATAGATGCCATAGACACATCACACACACACACACACACACACACACACACACACGTCTATGCAGCAGGCCCTAAGCTCTTGCAAGGTATTATCTGATGTAGTTCTCACAGCAGCCCTGATGCTCAGAAAAGTGAAGTCTCTTCTTAGAGTTTGACGACATCAAATTTTGGTGCAGCGGCAGAGAAAAATATCCTCAATTATTTGAAAAGGAGGTTAAAAATGCCTCTTTCATTTTCAATTACTCATCTGTGCGAGGCTGCAGTTTCTTCATGTATTTCAACCAAAACAATATACAGCGACAGACTGAAGTCATGGACAGATGAGAATCCAGATGCCTGTTAAGCTAAACACTAAAGAGATTTGCAAATATGTGAAATGGTGTTGCTCAGATCACAGCCTTTTTTCATTTTTGTTTCGGAAAGGATAATTATTTTGCATAGTTTTACATTATGATAACATGTAGGGGGCTTATTTTTGTCATTTTAGGAGCATTACTAAATAAATGATAAAACATTTCAATGTTTTCACCAATAAATAACTATATTTAAAAAATAAAACAAGAAGGATGCCACATTATGCCCAAGAGTCAGGGGAATTAGACAAAATGATTCTGTGAGCTTCCCTCCACCTTGAAGTTTTCACGATTCTAAAATTCTTGTTTATTGATAACTCCGGTTAAACCTGTTGGAAGTTTAGGCATCAATAAAAAGCCCACATTAAAGCCAATGTGCTGGCTCATGTTTTTCTCA
The DNA here is from genome assembly GCF_011100685.1 of Canis lupus familiaris. Taxonomy (NCBI): domain Eukaryota; kingdom Metazoa; phylum Chordata; class Mammalia; order Carnivora; family Canidae; genus Canis; species Canis lupus. Next base: position 5,902,027 of record NC_049254.1, on the reverse strand, counting down.
GAAGACTGAACCCCACACACCACGCACCGCCACCTGCTACAAAGCTTCCAGAGAACACAGTACGTGTCAGCCGGGGTGAGCTCCACCTGCTTAGCTCACAGACGAAACGTGGTCGTACCTTTGGGGACATGTGAGTGAGGGTGTATCAGGGCAATTGATTATTTTTTTTCTGCATCGAAAGCAGAAGCACAGGGATAGAAGGCAGACGTAAAGGGTGACGGGACACATTAGAAGACATTGAACGATTAACATCAACTCAATTCTGAACATCTTTTTTTTTTTTAAGATTTTATTTATTTATTTGACTGGGAGAGAAGAGGGAAAGAGAGAGAGAGAAAGCACAAGCGAGGGGAGCGGTAGGGAGACCGAGAGGGAGAAGCGGACTCCCCACTGAGCAGGTAGGCCCAGGCGGGCCTCGACCCCAGGACCCCGGGATCACGACCTGAGCCGAAGACAGACAGACACTTCACCAACCGAGCCCCCCAGGCGCCCCGATTTCAAACATCTTATTTGGCATTTTATTTATTAGACAAATAATTTATTGAGGTCCAAGATGTGCCTCGTAGCAAACACATATTCACTACTCAGGGGTCTAGAGGAATTTGTTCTTATGCCCCTGAACACTAACCTCTAGCAGAGCGCTCAGTGAAATGTTTCTCACTTGTTTCCTTTTCCATCTCGGTCCACATCCAGCAATATTTTCTATTCATAATATCGACTCACCAACCTTCATTCCGCACGAGGGATTGCTGATGCCTGCGGTGACCTAGCCCTCGGGAGAGCCAAGCCACGTGGGTTGGCCCACGTCCACACCGTTCCCGCCACAGGTGGGCGGTGGTGCGATGCAGCCGCAGGAAAGGGGTGGCTCCAACAGAGGTGTAGACGCGTGCTGGCCGGCGTGGACGGTGCATGGCGTCCCTTGGGCCTGCGGGGTGCAAGCAGGGAGCTGAAGGTGGGCAAGTCCGCAGACCCGCTGACCCAGGGAGAGGGCGATCGCGGGCGTGGGGAGGACCTGTACGCTGCTGCCTGCAGACAGAGGTTCGGAGGCCTCCTGGGAGTTTTTCCCTTAACTTCTGGTACACGCTCTCTTCCTTCTTTCCCAGGAAGCCTACCTGCTGCAGGGACCTAGGGGCACATCTCTTGAGGCCCCGTGATTGGGCCTCACTGATGCCTTCATGCGGAGGCCTTCCCCTGCCTTCTCGGGGGGGGGGGGGGGGGGTATTTACTCCCACTGACTACTCACTTCTCAAGGCCCTGCTCTGAGAGGCCCTTCCAGGCAGGACCCTCCTTTCTTTGGCTCCCGTGCCATGCGCTCACCTTTAACAGCCGTCTGTCCTTGTAGTCTCAGCGGGCCGTGCTCGTCTTGGCCCCTTGGGTGTCCTCAAGCATCCGGGCATCAAGGACTCTGACCCTTGTTAGGGGAGTCAATGACCTGGTTCTGACACTCAGGAGATCAGTTTCGGCTCCAAGGACCAATTTAATACTAATCTGACACCACCTCTTATAGCTTCTGAGCAAAGTGGGTTTTCCTAGTGTCAGAAAACCCTGGAGAAAAGTAGTGACTGTCACCTGCGCAGCCAAGCGTTTTATCCTAGACCTGGGCGTCTGCATGAAAGAAACCGACACCTGTTTCCTGCTTTTTGCCCGCATTCTTCTAGCACCCTCTGTGCTGTCTCTGTGATGGCACGTCCATTTGGGACACTTGAAGGGCCGGCGAGAAGGCTGCGCCCCCAAGCCTCCTCCCTATGCTCTTCTGATCCCTTTGGCTTTGGGGGCTGGGTAATTCTTCGTTGTGGAGGGCTGTCCTGTGCTTTGCCGGGTGTTCAGCGGCATCTCTGCCTCTACTCAGTAGATCCTAGTGGATATCGATTGTGCAACCCAGACTATCCCCAGGCATTGGGGATCAAATCCCCTCTGTAGGATTGACTGAACCGCTCCTGGATGGAAACTACTGCTTTAGGTCAAGATTGCTTTAGGTCCTCCCTTATAAATCCCTCCCCCCCTCCACCCCTTTCAGCCTTCTTTCTCTTCCTTTTCCCCCTTCCTCATCTTTTTTTTTTTTTTTTTTTTTTTTTGCCAAATGTCATCATAATTTTCCCTTCACCCTTAGCAACTCTTCTCAGGGAAAATGAGTTTACTATTCTCTCAGGAAATAGAACATGTGAAGTCATTATTGATCACTAATGACTTAGGGTGACCAGACACCCCAATCGACAGAGAGTGTAGAACTTTCTGGGATGTGAAAACTCTACTGCTAAAATTAGAGAAATCTTGCGCAAACCAGAATGACTTGGTGTTCAACCCTTTTGACCTCTGGCCCATGTGGTTCCGTCTGTGTATAAAGTCTCATCCACAGAAGTCCAGACCAAATATCTGTTAGTTATAAAAATGGAATTACAGTCTAACTTTTGTGCTTTAAAAATGTGTTAAGGCTGATTCTTTGACACCCTCCTGCCAGCAATCTCTCTTACGGTTTCCCCCCTCTTCCCGATGACCTTAGACCCACACCACACCAGCACCTTTCTTCTGTCCTAAATTTCCAAAATCCTCTTATCTCTTTGTTTTGAGGATTAGCTTAACCTCTTTCCTTCTTCCTCTTGCCTCACAGGTTCTCCCTCCATCGCCACCTTTCACCATAAATTCCAGGAACTGACTTGGCAGTGCCCGAGAAGACATTCCCCGGGTGGGTGGACAGGTAGTGGAGGAGAATTGCGTGGTTCTGAGTCATCATGGGCTGCCAGGACGGAAGGACAACCTGGGAATCCTTTACATGTAGTGTCACGTACATATCAGTTTATGAGCTGCTGCCTAATAAGAATAGCAAGAAAGTAGAAGCAGAGGAACGAGGAGCCCCTAACAGCTGAATTTTGTTGGGATGTGAGGTTGGAAAAGGGAAGATAGACGCAGGTAGAGTTCTGCCCAGAGTAGCTGTGGGGAGGGTCTCAGGCTGCTAGGCCTCATTCCTGACAACTTAGCCAGGGTCAGAGGTCAAGAGTAAGGGCCTTCATGGGGAGTACAGTCTGCTGGCTGTTTCAGATCCTTGGATAAAGCCAGTGTCATGTTCTCCTGGTTAGACTTTTCTCTTCAGCTCCTTTCTCCCCAACAGGGAGTCCTTTTAAACCTGGATCCCATTCAGCCAACTAATAGTGTGTCTTTCCTCCAGATGTCTCAAGGTCACTCCCCACCACCACATAATCTTTTCTTTAGCAAAAGTGTTCTAAAACCCAAGACATAAGCTCTGAAAGGAAAATATCAGACCCCAAGGTTGCCGCCGTAATATCAAATGCCCGTGCAGTTAAAGGAAGATGAAGACCCTTCTGGCGTATGGGAGTGGTTGAGAGAAGGAGACAGAAGGAATGCCGGGCTCTACTCTGTGAACCTAAGGTGCTGTTGCATTTCCTACAGATAAACGGTTTCCCAGATAGCTCTCGTGATTCATATTTTCAATGCCATGAAATTTGAATTATTTGCTTCACTTACAGAAATCCTTTTCTTCTATTTGGGGCAAAAGATCAAAGCATCTGGAAGAGGAAGAAGGAACCGACTGCAGACAAGGGCATGCATTTCTATTTATGGTATTTAAGTTCTGTAGAATGACTGAAATCACTTTCATGTTTCAGGCTCATAATGACTCAGCTCTTCCTGTACCAGTAAATGTAATTTTTAATGAACCTTGCCCTGCCTTTCCCAGAGGCAGATAATGCTTTTTATTTTATTAAATCCAGTTCAATAAGCAAGAGCTTCTGTCTGTTGAATCCCTGAATGGGTTGAGTATGGTATGCGCTTTTCATTTTAATGTGCATTTAACATTTATTAAGGAATTATTATATTATCTCTCTAGCCAGAGTCTTCCCTAACAACCCTGTATTGCACATGTTCTGGAAATGTATTATCCCTTTGGGGTCTGTATTACTTTTCTATTGCTGTTGTGATGAATTACTACTGACGTTGCGGCCAAAACCAACACAGATGTATCATCTTACAGTTCTGGATGTGAGAAGTCTGGAATGAGTTTCATTGGGCTAAAATCAAAGTGTCAGCAGGCTGGCATTGCTTCTGGAGGCTGAATGGGCGAATCTGTTTTCTTGTCTTTTCCAGCATTTAGAGGCCATGCATATTTCTTGGCTTCTGGCCTTTTCCTCCATCTTCAAAATCAGTAGCGTTGAATCTTCAAATCTTTCTGTGACTGACCATCTTCCTCATTCTTCTGCATTTAAAAGGCCACTGTGATCACATTGTTTCCACCGGATATTCCAAGATAACTCACTTACTTGACACTCGGTAGATTGGCAACTCTCACTCCGTCTGTGACTTTAGTTCCCTTTTGCCATGTAACTCACAGGTTCTGGGAATTAGGATGAGGCCATCCTTGGAGGGCCGTTATTTGGGGTTCCCACTATGCAAGGGGTAGCCCTACGAGACTCCCATCCGTGGTGATCTCTGAGCCTTCTCTCTGTCACCAGAATTGGTCACTCATGAAAACAGAAGCACAAAGCCACCAGGGATCTGGAGATGCATTTGGGCAAATACTGGCTTTGATTCTTGCTTACCTTTTAGGTTTCCCATTTTATTTATTTATCTTCATTTTATTTCTGGTGTAGTTAACATACAGGGTTATATTGGTTTCAGGGATAAAATATACCGATTCAAAATTCTATACATTACTCAGTGCTCATCGTGATAAGTGTACTCTTAATCCTCCTCCCCTATTTCATCCATCCCCCTGCTCACCTTCCCTCTGGTAACCTTCTCTTTGTTCTCTGTAGTTAAAAGTCTGTGTTTTGGTTTGTCTCTTTGTTCATTTGTTCTGTTTCTTAAATTCCACTAGTGAAATCATACAGTATTTGACTTTCTCTAACTGACTGATTTCACTTAGAATTATACCCTCTAGATCCATCCATGTCATTATGCAAATGGCAAGATTTCATTTTTTGATGGCTGAGTAATATTCCATTATATATATATAATATACATACACATACACTACCTCTTCTTCATCCATTCCTCTGTCAATGAACACTTGGGTTGTTTCCATAATTTGGATATTATAAATAATGCTGCAATAAACATTCAGGTGTATATATGTTTCTGAATTAGTGTTTTTATATTCTTTGGGTAAATACTCACTAGTGGAATTACTGGATTATAAGGTAATTCTATTTTTAATTTTTTGAGGAACTTCCATATTGTTTTCACTTCCTGCTTTTATTTTAATGTTGAATTCATGGGTACCTTCGTTTCCTTGTCATCTCAGAGAAGCATTAAATACATGTAAGACTTTTTTTTTCGCAAAGCTTAAATTGTTTTTATAAATTCGGACGTTGAAGATGATAAGTGGTCTGCTGTGCCAGAGATCTTGCAGTTGCTCTTAGGAAATAAAAGTTTGGTCTGGTCTAATAATAATTTACTTCCATTCCTACAAGTATAATGTCTAAACTACAATTTCTTATCCAAGTAGCTACTCCTTTTCTCTCTCTAAATTTGCTTCAAACTTGCAACCTTTAACGGAAAATGGGGCATTTTTAGCTTTGTTTCTTTTCCTTTTCCCTGTTCTTCTATATATGCAGCTGTTGTTTTGAACTCACCCAAGCATAAGGTGTAGAGAGAGAGCTGTTTTGTCTAGATTACTGTTTAATAGAAAATATTTAAATATACACAAATTATTATAATTAATGAGACATTTGCATTTTGCTTCAGTCAGTTGGGAAAATCTTTAAAAGTCCAATTTATATTAATTTAGTAAGATTAAGATTACTTATGAATTTAATTTATATTCATTTAATTTATATTATTTTCTATTAACCATAAAAATATAAAGTACTTATGAATAAGTCTGAAAAAGATGTAGCCAAAATTTATATAATATAAATATATATAATTTCCTAAATTATAAAAATGTATTAAAAGAGACCAAGGAACACCTGAATAATGGAGACATACTTATCGGTAGGAAGGGCCAATTAAAAAAATGTCAATTCTTCCCAGTTTATCTATAGGTTTAATAAAATTTCAATGAAAAATCTCACAGGGGTAGTTTTTTATTTTTCCCTATTGTACTTGATAAACTCATTCACAGAGTTGAACAAAAGGCCCAGAATAGCCAAGACTCTCCTGAAGAAGAAAAAGGTACTTTGGGGGAGACTTGCCTCAGCCGAAATCAAGCTACGTTGAATAACATAGTGTTGAACTGATGCAGACACAGGCAAATAACCACTGGAACAGTCTACAGTGCCCCAAACAGACCCACTGCTATACAGATGCTTGGTTTATGTCAGAGAAAGAATTGAGGACCAGAGGAGAAAGGATGGGATAGTGACAAATCATTCTGTGACATTGGGTGTCTGAATCACGTACTTATGGCTGCATGACAACCTTCCCTGCCTCCAATTATGTGCTTAAAATAATAACCATGTGTTTATTTCATAATTCTTAGGTCAAAAATTGGGGCTGAGACCAATTGGTTGCTTTTCTCATCTGGTTCATTTAGCTCACCCAAGTGCCTCTGAGCAGATAAAAAAAATCAAGCACTCTGGTTCTGCTTTTGTTGGTTGTAGGCTGGAGTGACAAGGGTGCCTGGGCCACAGACCTCTCATCACACGGCACGAAGCCCTGTATGTTCACATGGTGGTGGCTGACATGAACAGAAGAAGCAAAAATATTCTAGGCCTGGAACAGGTATAGCATCCCTTTTGGTACAAACTAATGGTGAAATAAGTCACAGGACTAGTTTAGATCCCAGGAGAAATATATGTATCTTGATGAAAGAAGCTACCAAATATCATAGCCGTTTTTGTAATCTAGGACCATACATCCTTGGGACAAAATAATAATCATTCCTTCCACATATTAGACTCCCAAAATCTCATCTAATGTTGGCATCATGCTAGTGTGGGGTCTTGTGATCTAAATCAGATCAGGTAAGAATCCTCAGATGGGCTCCTCTTATTCTAGAGACCTATACACTAAAAAAAAAAACAAAAACAAAAAAAAAAAAAAAAACACAATGATTATCTGTCCCCAACATACCCAATAACATACAATGATGAAGCAGAGACAAGATCATTACACACTGACATCAAAAAAGGAAAGAAAAAAAAAAAAAGGGAAAGGATGTGAAACACATAGCAGCCACTGGTCTATAATGATGCTGAAATCCAGATGGACATCAGGTCTCTGCATTCTGGGAGCAAGAAATATTCCTTGATTAGGTCTAGGTTTATCTCCCTGCTCCATTGCCTCCAAGGCTCTTAACTCCTACCCTCTGAGCTCTTGGTTCTGTCTTCTGGGACATTGTTCCTTTTTTTTTTTTTTTTTAAGATTTTATTTATTTATTCATGAGAGAAAGAGAGAGAGGCAGAGACACAGGCAGAGGGAGAAGCAGGCTCCATGCAGGGACTCCATCCTGGGTCTCCAGGATCACACCCTGGGCCGAAGGCAGGCACTCAACTGCTGAGCCACCCGGGCTGCCTTGTTCCTTTTCTATAAGGAAAAACCCAAGTTTACAACTAAATAGCTTTCTCTGATTACTTCCTACTGGAAAAAAGCAAGGGTTCCAGTGGCTGTTTTGTAATTTGAGCAATCTTGAATTTTTCATCCCATGTGTGTGGTCCTTTCATCAATACAACCCTCAAAATTTTGTGGTTTTGCTATGAATCTGACTTGAGACTACTTGGTTCAAGAAATACCACACCCGCAATTTTTTGGAGATGGAGTTTTGTGGGTCTCTTTGTGGGATAAAATTCTTAAAATTCTTAGACTCAGCCCCCTTCTTTTAGTTGAGAGGGTCTACTAGATATCACCTTAAGTCTTTGAAATATCTTAATAAAGTTTTAATAGCCACATCTGGGTATGATCTTTGGCCCCAGACTTCTTTTGCTTGAAGGATTTTTACTGGCTAAAGTGATTAGAGATGAGAAGCAGTTTCATTTTCTATAAACTTCCTTTAAATTCTTTATCTCCTTTCTTTCTTCCTAGGCAGCTAAATGAAACCAGTCAACACGTTCAACATTTTGCCAGGAACTCATCCTGCAAGGGCTATAAATTCATTAGAAGAAAAAAATATATTTAATCTTCTAAGTTACTGCGGGCCGATTGCTTTTAACTACACGACACATGTTGCCATTTTTCTGGCCAGCTGTAGCAATTTTCTCACCTTTTTTTTTTTTTTTTTTTCCAGCAACCACTAAAGTTTACTCACCCTTTTTCTAGTTTCTGCTCCTGGATTCTTAATGTTTTTTTAGTCTCTGCCCAGTTCAGAGACCTGAAGCCACATGTTTCAGGGTGTTTTGTTTTGTTTTATAACAACTCAGTTTTAGATACTAATTTCTATGTCAGTTTTTACTGTGTACCTAGCCACTTCTAATCTCAGTTAGTAAAAACAATAATCATGTATTATTTTGGAGGTTGATCCTAGGCAGTCTTACTTGTGGTTCCTGGTCAGCGGGCAGGCAGTGACCTCACATATCTGGTGGTTAGCTGGCTTTCATATGGGTACTGAGCCACACATCATCATCCAGCAGCCTAACACAGGCTTTTTTATATGCCAGTGGCTGATGGGTTCCCAAGAGCAGCAAGGGAACAAGCCCCAACATACAACTACTTTTTAAGTCTCTGCTTGTATAATTTTCCCCACTATCTATTTGTCTACATGGTCAAGTCCAGATTCAAGAGACAGAAGAATCCACTTTACCTCTTCATGGGAGTGGCTGCCATAGTCACACTGCAAAGGGGACATGCATACAGGGATGAATAGAATTTGTGGCCATTTCTGCACTTTTGTAATAAGATGAAATAAAAATTAAACATTTTAAAAATAGTAGTGTTTATTTCATATTTTGTATTAGCCATACATCATACTAGTGCATATAAATTCTTTATTGCAGCATTATTTACAGTAGCCAAATTATGGAAGCAGCCCAAGTATCTATGGATAAATGAATACATAGAGAAGATTTGAGAAACACACACACACAGACACACAAGAATATTATTCAGCCATAAAAAAAGAATGAGACTGGGCAGCTGGGTGGCTCAGCAGTTTAGCGCTGACTTCAGCCCAGGGCCTGATCCTGGAGACCCGGGATCGAGTCTCACGTGGGGCTCCCTGCATGGAGCCTGCTTCTCCCTCTGCCTGTGTCTGTGCCCACCCTCCCCCTTCTGTGTGTGTCTCATGAATAAATAAATAAAATCTTTAAAAAAAAAAAAGAATGAGACCTTGTCAATTGCAATAACATGGATGGAGCTAAAGAGTGTAATTTTAAGTGAAGTAAGTCAGTCTGAGAAAGAGAAATCCCATATGATTTCACTCATATGTGGAATTTAAGAAACAAAACAAATAACAAAGGGGAAAAAAGAGAGAGAGACAAACCAAGAAACAGACTTTAACTATCGAGAATGAACAATGGTTACCAGAGAGGAGGTGGATGGAGGGAGGGGGTGAAATAGGGGATGGGGATTAAAGAGCACATTACCGTGATGAGTAATGTGTAGAATGTACCTTATAATCTGTGTACACTACAAAGTGACCATTACCATAAGCATCCCTCACCACACAGCTGAGTCCCATCACTGATTCCACCCCCTCCCTAATCCCCTGCCCCTCTGCTAACCACCTATCTGTTCTCTATAAATTTTACTTTGTTTTGTTAGATTCCATATATAAGTGAAGTCATTTGGTAGTTTTCTTTCTCTATCTGACTTACTTCATTTAACGTAATGTCCCGTAAGCCCATCCATGTTGCTGCAAATGGCAAACTTTCCTTTTTTTTTTTTTTAATGGCTGAGTAGATAGATCGATAGATAGATGATAGATATCACATGTTCTTTATCCATTCATCCATCAATGGACACAGGTTGTTTCCATATCAGCTATTGAAAACAATGTTGCATGAGCATAAAGGTGCATGTGTCTTCTTGAGTTAGTGTTTTTATATTCTCCAAATAAGTATCTAGAAGTAGAATACTCAAGAGTGGGTAGATATGGTAGTTTCATTTTCAATTTTTTGAGGAACCTCCATATTGTTTTCCATAGTAGCTGCACCAATTACATTCCCACCCATAGTGTAGAAGGGGTCCCTTGTATCCACATCCTTGCCAACACTTATTTCATATCTTTTCAATAATAATCATTCAAACAGATGTGAGGCGATATCTCATTGGTTATTATTTCGTTTCCCTGAGAATTAGTGATATGGAACTAATCCACGTGCACAAAATCAATGTGCCTTTTAGACATCTGTATGTCTTCTCTGGATAAATGACTATTCAGATCTGCCCATTTAGAGTATTCGGGGGTTTTCTGTTTGTGAGTTGTATGAGTTCTTTATATATTTTGGACATTTAAAAAATATTTATTTATTTATATTTATATATAATATATTTATATTATATAATTATATTTATATTATATTTATTATTAATAATTTTATTAAAAATAATAATTAATTAATAAAATATAATTAAATATTATATTTATTTATTTTATATTATTTATAAGAGAGAGGGAGCATGAGCAGGGGGAAGGGCGGAGGGAGAAGCAGATTCCCTGCTGAGCAGGGAGCTGGATATGGGGCTTGATCCCAGGACCCTGGGACCTCAACCAGAGCCTAATGCAGATGCTTAACTGACTGAGCCACCCAGTCCCCCCCAAATGTTTTGGATATTAACCGCTTTTTGAGGTTAATATAATTTGAAATATCTTCTCCCATTCAGTAGGTTGCCTTTTCATTTTGTTGATGGTTTTCTTCACTGCACAGAAGCTTTTTAGTTTGATTTACTTCTATTTGCTTATTTTTCTTTTGTTTCCCTTGCCTGTAGAGTCAGACCCAAAAAATATTGGTAGGACCAATGCTAAGCAACCTGCTGCTTATGTTTTCTGCTAGGAGCCTTATGGTTTCAAGTCTTGCATTCAAGTCTTTAATTTGTTTTGAGTTAATTTTTGTGTTTGATCTAAGATAGGGGTCTAGTTTCATTCTTCTGCATGTGGCTGTCCAGTGTTCCCAGCACCGTATAATGAAGAGATTGTCCTTTCTCCGTTGTATATTCTTGGCTCTTTGGTCATAAATTAATTGACCGTATATGTGGGGGTTTATTTCTGGGTTCTCTCTTTTGTTCCATTGATCTATGTGTCTGTTTTTATGCCAACATCATACTGTTTTTGAATACTATAGTTGGTGGTATACCTTGAAATCTGGGATTGTGATACTTCCAGGTTTGTTCTTCTTTCTCAAGACTTCTTTGGCTATTCAAAGTCTTTTGTGGTTCCATACAAATTTTAGAATTACTTGTTCTAGTTTTGTGAAAAATGCCATTGAGATTTTGATAGGGATTGCATTGAAACTGTGGATTGGGTGGTGGGTAGTAAGGACATTTTAACAATGTTAATTCTTCCAATTCATGAGCACAGAATATCTTTCCATTTTTTGGTGCCATCTTCAATTTCTTTTATAAGTGTCTTGTAGTCTTCAGTGTACAGGTCTTTCAACTCCACAGTTAAACTTATTTCTAGCTATATTATTTTTTTGATAGTAATTATAAATGGGATTGCTTTCCTCTTAATTTCTCTTTCTGATACCTCATTATCAGTGTATAGAAATGCAGTAGATTTGTTTCCTGATTCTGTATCCTGCTGCCTTACTTGAATTCATCAATCAGGGCAGCCCTGGTGGCCCAGCGGTTTAGCGCTGCCTTCAGCCCAGGGCCTGATCCTGGAGTCCCCGGACTGAGTCCCACTTCAGGCTCCATGCATGGAGCCTGCTTCTCCCTCTGCCTGTGTCTCTGCCTCTCTCTGTGTCTCTTATGAATAAATAAATAAAGTCTTTAAAAAGAAAAAGAATTCATCAATCAGTTCTAACAGTTTTTTGATTGTCTTTAGGGTTTTCTATATATGGTATCTTATCATCTGCAAATAGAGACAGATTTACTTCTTCCTTTCCAATTTAGATGTTTTGTTTTTTTTTTTCCTCACCTAATTGCTGTGGCCAGGACTTCCACTCTAGGCTCATCTTGTATTATTGTGCTTCACTTCATTGCATTTTGCAGATATTATGTTTTATACAAATTGAATGTTTGTGGCAACCCTATGTTGAAACTAGTCCATCAGAGCCATTTCTTCCAACAGCATTTGCTTACTTTGTCTCTGTGTCACATTTTGCTAATTCTCACAATATTTCAAACTTTTTAATTATTATTATATTTGTTATAGTGATCTTGATCAGCGATTATGACTCACTGAAAACTCAGATGATGGCTAGCATTTTTAGCAATAAATAATTAGGGTATGTTTTTTGGATACAATGTTATTGCACACTTAATAGATTTTTGTCGAAACATAAATTTTATATGCACTGGGAAACCAAAAAATTTGCTTGAGTCACTTTTTTTTGTGTGATATTTGAGTTATTGTGATGGTCTGTGATCAAGCCTGCAATATCTATGAGGTATGCCTATACTATGTTGAATAAAACTGGAGACAGTCGGCATCCTTGTGTTGTTCTTAATCTTACAGGAAAAGCTTTCAACTTTTCACTATTGAGTATGATGTTAGCTGTGGGTTTGTCATATATGGCTTTTATCATATTGTGGTGTGTGTTCCTTTTATATCCACTTTGTTGAGAGTTTTTACCATAAATGGATGCAGAATTTTGGCAAATGCTTTTTCTGCATCTATTGAAATGATAATATGATTTTCATCCTTCATTCTGTTAAGGTGTTATTTCATTGATTGATTTGCATATGCTGAACCATCCCTGCATCCCTGGAATAAATTCCACTTGATTATGGTGCATGTCTTTTTAATGTATTGTTGAATTTGATCAGCTACTGTTTCCTTGAGAATTTTTGCATTTATGTTCATTATGTCCACTAGCCTAATATTTCCTTTTTCCTGAGACAAACCTTGTCTGATTTTGGTATCATGGTAGTATGAACATCATAAAATGACTTGGAAACATTTCCTACTCTTCAATTTTTTGGTAGACCTACTTCTTAGTCTCCGATAGGTAGATAAATAGATATGGTATTTATATGAACATCTTGATTGATTTGATTTTTGTTTTGTTTGCTCTCAGGCTTTAAGAGAAATAGGTAGATCACAAATAAAGCTAATATTCAGGATTTACTTATGAAACCAAATTCTGAGTTATGCACAGTGGTCAGTACATAATTTGGCCCAATATTCTATTTCTTTAGTCATTGAAGAGTGATTTGAAATTTTCCTATTCATGATCTCCAAGGCACTACAAGAATATCTTCCATCCTTTTTGAAAAAAAATGTATGTGATGGACACATATATGATGATTAATTTTGTACCGTGATGCCCAGATATGTGATCAAATATTTTTTTGTTATTTCTCTGGGGATGTTTTTTTGATGGGATTAATACTTATATCAGTGGACTTTGAATAAGGCAGATTGCCCTTCATAATGTGAGTAGGCCTCTTAGAATCCATTAAAGACCCGATAGAACAAAAGACAGACTGACCTCCCCAAAGCAGAAGGGAATTGCCAGTGGATGGACTTTAGACTTGAATTGCATCGGCTCTTCTCTCGGTTTCCAACCTGCTGGGCCCACCCTGCAGAGTTTGGACTTTGCCAGCCATCAAACTCATGGGAGCCAATTCTTTTTTTTTTTTTTTTTAATTTTTTATTTATGATAGGCACACAGTGAGAGAGAGAGAGGCAGAGACACAGGCAGAGGGAGAAGCAGGCTCCATGCACCGGGAGCCCGATGTGGGATTCGATCCCGGGTCTCCAGGATCGCGCCCTGGGCCAAAGGCAGGCGCCAAACCGCTGCGCCACCCAGGGATCCCCTGGGAGCCAATTCTTTAAAATAAACCATATATATATATATATATGATTTATTATATGTAGTATATAAGCATATAACATTTATAACAAAAGGAAGTAGACTATTTTAAAGGGACATTTACAGCTATGTGTAGACATTTAAAGGAATTTCTGGCTTAACAGAATATTCCATTCTTTCATTGTACTAGCTAAAGATTCTACAATGCTCACTCAAAATTTACTGGTGCTTATGGAACTCGCATTTGGGAGCGATCATTTAGTCCGTCTGAATGCTGACTTACTAGTTCTAGGGCCTTATGTAAGCGACTCTCACTTCACTTTTCTCATTTACAAAGTGGGAACATTTATCCTTGCTGCATAGGACTGTTAGGAGGATTCAATGAAATATAAAATGTGGGGTTTTCTTTAAAGATTTGTTTACTTGGAGTGGGGGGAAGAGTAGAGGGAGAGGGACAGAGAATGTTTGGCTGTCTCTACCCTGAGCACAGGGCTCCATGCAGGGCTGGCCACCATGACCCTGAGACCACGCCCTGAGCCAAAACCAAGAGTCAGATCTTTAACCTACTGCGCCAATTATAAAATTATAAGATGTTTTGAACAGTGTCTGGCACATAGTAGGGTAAGTTACTTTGTTCTTTTCTTTAATTTTGACTGAGTTTATTTGGTTTTTATCCAGATGATACTTTCTGCCACACTTAGGACTTTGGTTCTTGAGAGTAAAAGCATCTTAATTCCTTAGAATGTGGCAAAAGATTTGGCCATAGACATAATGGAAGAGTAGTTTCTATAGACATGGTAAATAACATCCTGGGTTTATATTAGATGGCCAAAAAGGAACATGATTCCTGAATCATATGAAAATACACTTACAAATGCGAATGTTCTCTATCAACTGCTTTAAAGGTAAAAGACAAAAATGGAAAGCCTAACAGGTTTGTATTTTTTCCCTATAGAGTTTTGATCCCAGGAAGAGTTCCAAAGGGGGATTTGCATATTTTTGTTTTTTTTGGTATTTGGTAGAGTATCTGCTTTTTTGGTGAATGGGAGTAGGAGGGAGCTTGGGGATTCTTAATTTACTTCATAGATTTTTGGTGGATTCTTTTACCAAATACAAATAAGCATGGGACAATTTACCTATGTAAAATGCTTTTATAACCATCACGATAGGCACAAAGTGGCAGTAAAGCACAAGAGGATTATAAGAGGGTCAGAAGGAAAGGCTGATTTTAACGTGGACTCTTAAGAGGGTTTTTCTGTTTTTAAAAGAGATTTGGGGCTAGTCCTCAGAGGATTAGGAGAACTTTGTCTGGAGCACCCCTAAAAATGTCATCAAGTATATCTGTCAGTCTTTTTTTTATATAGGAAAATATAAATTAATATTTTTTATAGTTAACTCAGACTTATTTCTTCATCCACAGAATACCTAGAAGATTCTAGAAGAGGGAAGGACTACATGACAGAAAACTTGTAGTCCATTTTTATTTCATTTTTTTCTCAACAATTATAATTCATTAGCTCAACCACATGTTGAATGATTGATTACTTGATTAAATTGCAAACTTTTTTTTTTAAAGACGTTATTTATTTATTCATGAGAGACATACAGAGAGAAAGAGGCAGAGACCCAGGCAGAGGGAGAGGCAGGCTCTGCATGGGGAGCCTGATGTGGGACTGGATCCCGGGTCTCCAGGATCACGCCCTGGGCTGAAGGCGGCACTAAACCACGGAGCCACCGGGGGCTGCCCAAATTGTGGACTTCTATTGTTCTCTTATTGTTCCATGTGACTGAACATTATATCCCCACCTAGATTGTCAGCTCTATGAGAGTCACAATGTTTTAATACTTTAATACGTTTGTTGACAGATTGAAAAGCTTAAAAAACCCCTGTCTTCTCTGGAGCTGATGGGTAAAGAGAAAAGGAACTAATATTTCATTTCAGGATCCCCGGGGGCTCAGCGGTTTAGCACCACCTTCAGCCCAGGGCCTGATCCTGGGGACCCGGGATCGAGTCCCACGTCAGGCTCCCTGCATGGAGCCTGCTTCTCCCTCTGCCTGGGTCTCTGCCTCTCTCTCTGTGTCTCTCATGAATAAATAAATAAATAAATCTTTAAAAAAATAATAACAATATAGTTCACTTCAATCACTCTACATCTTATGCTCAATAGCCATCCTCTCTCATAATTCTTAACATCCATCTGAGGTAGGTATCATCACTTCATTTCAGTGATGAAGAAAATGATGGCTGAAAAGTAGCCAACTTGTCCTCTGTTACTGTGCTTTTAATGAAAACCAGACCTGTATTTATCCAAAATCTATTCTTGTTCTTTTTATAAACTTGTAAAATTTACTTAGGAATCTTATATGATATATAATTATAAAATATAATCATAATATATAATATATCCCAATAAGAATTTTCTTATATGTAATTACCTAGTATACATTTATACAGCATATATCATATGATATTAAATATAATTATAAAATATAATCTTGATCTATATAGTGACTATCCAAATAATATTCATTTCTCACATCTCCATTTGAGCATCATTTTGCTCCTGTCTCAAATAAAACCCTGAATTGTAGAATTGGATTATTAATGAGGTACCAAGTGGGAATATTAGTAATCTAGAACGGAGAAAAAGTAGGAACAATTTTTTTTTTTTTTTTGGTTAGTCACATAGACTAAACTGAAGCATATTTATGAATTGCTTTCTCCCTCCAGAGGCTTGTATCAGGATGGGATGAAGAACCACCATGAAGGGACGCCTGGGTGGCTCAGTGGTTAAGCCTCTGCCTTCAGCTCAGGTCATGATCCCAGGGTCCCGGGATCGAGTCCCGCATCAGGCTCCCTGGGAGGAGCCTGCTTCTCCCTCTGCCTGTGTCTGCCTCTCCCTCTCTGCATCTCTTATTAATAAATAAAATCTTAAAAGAAAAATGTTTCTATATTAAAAAAAAAAAAAAAAGAACCACAATGAAGCCAATCCCACAAATCATCTTGATGTGGCCAGACAGAGAGCACTCTGGCTTCTTGACCCCAGTGCAGCCCTGGTGACTAGGACCGAGGGCCGGTGGCTGGGAGGCTCTGTGACAGTTCCCTGCTCTCTGAGGGCCTGATTTCCCATCTGCCATCCTGTCAACACATTTTAGCGAGTGTCTGGCCTCTCGGGGAAAGCTGCCAGCATCGTTTCCTCTTTGGCTCTGCTGTGTCAAGTCCAGAGGAAACCTGTTTATGTCACCCTTCTGCAGGAACCACCCACACCATTAGGCAAGAATGGGGGGGAGGGTGTGGAAGCAAGAAGTGAGGACTCATCATTGAGAAGAGCAGTATTCGGGAAAGCCCTTTGGGGCAGTCCTGGAAGGGGAGAGGGAAACCAAGTGGACTAGGCCCAGAGCGCCTGAAACCCACCGAGAGCGAGAGCGCGTTCATTGTCACCAGGGGCCCAAGTCTCTGGTGTGGGAGGAGGATAAGCCCCCGGGAGGGAACCTGCGGTGATTCAGTCAGTGGCAGCAGTTTGGCTTAGTCTTTAGTCTCTCCTAGTCCCAGTCGCCGGCCCAAAACCTTTGCCCTGTGCTATTTCCTGGACTGCCTAGAATTGATTCCGTTGCCACAGAATTGACAGTAACTGCAGCCCTGTCCACTTTCCCCTTCTCTTGTCTTATACCTTCATTTCTTTATTCCTTCTTTTCTTCTCTTATTTTTCACTTTTTTACTAATGCACTCCACTTAACCTCTGACACCTGTGGATACCGTTTGGCCTTCTTAATATTTTCAGAACAACAAGACTGAGTGCCACTTGTCTGAGGATATGGACAGAGGGTATTGTCGAAAACACCATAGAAATATGTGGTTTCTAGAATGTTCTGTTGGCTAATGGAATTTATTCTGGCTTACGAGAGTTAAATCAGGAGATTTTTTTATTGTTGGTGTTTTGAGGAGCTGGACTAAATCTGACCTCCCAGAGACATGTTGAAGAATGTGACTGATGAATTGTATGTGCTCGTTACACGGTGGGGGGGCAACTGTAGGAAGTGCTGATAAACAACTATGAAGAACAAAGCATGAAAATGAGCCTGATAGAGATTTGTGAAAAACAGGATGTCAGAGCCAGCCTGATGTAACTACTGATGCAAATTGAATAACTACTGATGCTTCACCAAAAGCTAGGTGATGAATTGTAGCTTCAAGTCCGTATTAACAGAGCTAAATATCCTGTACAGCCTTGCAGCCACTTGCTGGCCGCCTGCATGAATTCAGGTTTTGTTTGGTTGGCTTTGGTTTGGTTGGTTTTGCTCAATAGTAAACTTACCTAATTTATGTCTATGAATTGGCCCATTCATTTGGGCTTTAATTTGTTTTCTCTTCCCCCCAACCATTCAATGTTGAATAAATATCATTGTTTTAGCTGGTTTGGGAATCAGCTGGGCCTGAGCTCAAATTCCCTATTCTGTAGTTTCCCAGCTTTAACTTCTCTGAGTTCCAGTGTCCTCATTTGTAAATTTGGAATGATAATAGCTACCTTGCTGGAATGTTGTAGAGATTAGAGGCACCTGTGTAAAGCCTCTGGCATATGGTACCACCCAGTAAGTGTTGTGCAAATGAAAGGAATGCTGCTTACAAGCTGAGTAAATTAAGATACGTTTCTTGGCATGGAATGTCATGCCACCATTGAAAATAATATTTTCAAAGGCTATTACTATGGGACAAATGCTTACGGTAAAGTATGAAGTATAAAGGCAGGTTGCAAAACCCGATATAGAGTATGAGTGAAACAGTGCAGATAAAAACTCTGCAGGGAAGAAATGTCTGGAAGGACATCGACCAACATGCAAAAGTGAGTGTGTTGGCTGCCTACCCCCTTTTCCATGTTGACGAAGCATGGCTGTTATGAAATACAAATGGCAGGCACTGCTTGGCTAGAGGCCATGCATGCCCCTTGTGGCAAGGGCACAGTGGAAAATAAGGAGTCTGGCAAAGGGTTTCCTCTCTAACAAAAAGTGACACATGGGACTCCATCTTGGGGCCCCAATATTGTCATATTTACATGTGGAACCCGGAACAAGGAGAACCATTTGCAAGTATGAACATACCAAGTCAATGTACCATGGATGGCAGAGAGAGTCCTGCCACCTGAGGAGACTGTGGAGCTGCTCTAACAATCCTGGAAATAGTTTCCTCCAGATTTCTGGGTTGTCAAGTAACAAAACCCTGTTTTTTAAAGCCACGTTCAGCAGTGCGTTCTGTTACTTGAAGCTGAACACTCCATCACTGATTTGAGAAATACAGCTATTGACAAACTTAATTGTCTTTTTCCTTGGGGCACCTGGGTGGCTCTGCCTTGGGCTCACGTCCCAGGGTCCTGGGATCCAGCCTCACTTCAAGCTCTCTGCTCAGTGGGGAGTCTCCTTCTCCCTCTTCATCTGTGTGCTCTCACTCCCTCTCTCTCTCAAATAAATAAGTAAATAAAATTTTCTTTCTCCAAAAATTTTTTTCTCAAGTTTTCCACTTTTTAAGATTTCCAAATCTCTTTTTTTAAAAAGATGTATGTATGTATGTATGTATGTATTTAGAGAGCACATGAGTAAGGGGAGGGACCGAGGGAGAGGGAGAGAAGCAGACTCCCTACTGAGCAGGGAGCCCAGTTCAAGGTTCAATCTCATGACCCTGAGATCATGACCTGAGCCAAAACCAAGAGCCCGATGCTCAACTGACTGAGCCACCCAGGCACCCCAAGATTTCCAAATCTTTAAATTGGGAAAAAATATTTTAAGTAGCAAGTTATTGGATCTTAACATAGTAATGTGTCAATGCTATTTGACCTTAATTGAAGGATGGTTTCTAAAAGCTATGAGTAATTGTTTCTTCTCTCTCTTCCACACTCTCCTGACCCCCCCCAAATACTTTAACTCTGTGTCACCCCAGTGATCGCTACCATGCAAATGAATAAAACTCATGAAACTCTTTCTGAATTATTTCAATTTTAACCAAAGTGTTGGCTGTTGCATATCTTATACAAAATGTTTCAAAATAACGAAAAATGAATAGCATTCACTAACCTGGCCCTCATGGATGACCATTTTTTTTAAGTGGGACTTGAGTGGGACTTAAACTCATGACCCTGAGATCAAGAGTCACATATTCTACCTACCGAGCCAGTCAGGTGCCCCTATTTTGTTTCTTTTGTTCAGTATAATCACCTACCATTACTATGTCTCCTATCACTCATGGAATCAAGTAAAAGTCAGCAGTCATGATTTAACATGTGATATTTTTTCACAGCAAAGTGTTATTAGAAACCTTAGAATATGTATTTTTAAAATTCCTTATGACCTATTTCTTATCACGGGAAAACTCTGCTTTGTTTTTTATAAGCTATACAGTCCTAGGATTTTTGCAAACATATTGTCTAAACCTTAATTTTATAGATCAGAAAACTAAGACTCAGAAAAGTTGGGGGATAGGGCAAAGATTGCACAGTTGACAGAGCAGGAGCTTAGTAACCCAGAGCTCTTTTAATCAAATATTGCAAAAAGTATAAAACCTCACAATGGCTATTTTTCCCATTTAGCTCTTTTTTTTTTTTTTAATATTCTTCTTCAATGAGGGATGATACAGATGTCTGGTATTATGATAACAGTATTAAAAATCTGGGGCCAAACAGATTTTATTCAATTTGATGCTTTTCAAAAAAGTGCTTTGTGATTTTTCTCTTTATGTTTTACTAAAATTTCATATATAATAAATTTGCAAATATAGTATCTTAAAATTAACAATTTAATTTTTAATTTAGAAAATACGGACATGGTATTAATGTTAGGCTTCACATTTCTCTTCATAGTAAGTTGTTCTGAACCTTAGTAAAAAACCTGCTTGCTTCACAGGTTGATAGAAAATAATGACCAGATAGAGGACATCAGGCAAGAGAAAGATATTTTAGGTTTTATTTTCTAACCTAGGAAGATCCCACATCATACCCCCCCAAAAGACAAATCAGACCAAAGAAGGCTCAAAGAGAATTGGGCTTTTCGGACATAATCTTATTAAAAAGATGCAATCCATGATCTAGGGCAAAATCACTTAAATCCTGAAAACTTGGGATCCCTGGGTGGCGCAGCGGTTTGGCGCCTGCCTTTGGCTCAGGGCGTGATCCTGGAGACCCGGGATCGAATCCCATGTCGGGCTCCCGGTGCATGGAGCCTGCTTCTCCCTCTGCCTGTGTCTCTGCCTCTCTCTCTCTCTCTCTGTGACTGTCATAAATAAATAAAAAAATTAAAAAAAAATCCTGAAAACTTTAGTTTTCTCCTCTGTTAAAGAGGGACAATAAAATACTGATTTCACAAGATTGTTCTAATAATTAAATGAGTCATTTCTTGTAAAAACACTTAGCAGAACACCTGACAAACTTAAGTAACACTGGTCTTTGTAGATGCCACTCTTCCTTTTATCACTTTCATTTTATCTTCCCCTTTTCTCTTTCTCTGTTTTTATATTCTTTCCAACTTTTTCCTTTTCTTCTATTTTTATCATCTCTTCCCTCTTCTCCTCCTCATTTGATTATCATTTTCCTCCCCAGGTATTTTTTTCATTTTTTTCTGCCCAGATAATAACCTTAGCTAACTAGTGGCAGCACCCAGAGTTGCTGACTTCCAGCCTCTTAATATTCCTTTCCTACTGGTTATCATCAATTTTTTACCCTGTTTCAATTATACTTCACTTAAAAAACAAAAAAACAAAAAAACAGGAGACAAGCATCCTTAGTAGATCATTTGGTGCCTTTGTAATCTGTATGTTCTTTAAGACCCTAAATATATTTAAAATTTGCAAAAAAAAAAAAAAAAAAAAGAGTTTCATTTCCTATACAGTAAAAACAATAACTAGCATTTATTTAGAACAGACTATGTGCCAGGTTCTGTTCTATGCATTTCATGTTTATTACCTGATCTGATAGCCTAGAGGAGCATAACGCATATATGGTACCTAAAAGAGCCCAACATGTAACAAAATTTTTTTAAAAAGTTATTTTGGAAAAAGAACTATATGCCCATTAAGTAAAATGATGACTATATTAATAAGTGCATAGGAATTAGATTGCTCCCATAACTTCATGAAGCTGATATAATCAATTAACATTTTAGTAGATATTCTTATATATGCATATAAGTTTTACAGGCATAATATCAAATACATGACATACTACACACATATTTTTAAAACTGCATACACAATTTTGTGATAAAGTATTTCCTGATGTTGAGATGGGGGCTATAGATTAGTTTCTAGCAGGAACCGCATACATATTCCATTTACTGAAGAAAAGTCCTCTTCTCTTTGGAAAGGTCAATATTTCCTACTGTCCACACATATTCAAATTACAGTAGTGAGGATGACCCATGGTGGTGACAGATGACAGATTGGGAGGCAGTAAAGAAAGATTACTACCCTAAAATCTCTGTAGTGAACTTGTTATTTTGGAGAAAGCTGGTGAAATGTCTCTGAATTTCCGTGATCTTTATCAATAAGCATGCATCCTATTACCATTCTCTATAGAGTGATCTTCGTATTAAGAGAAGCATCCCAGGGGGTCTGACAAGGTAGCAAGTGGAAGAGAAGACTCTTATTTAGATCTCCTTCCACTGACACATTCTGTTTCATATTACATAAAAATACTAAAACTGATAGGATAGTAAACTTCTATAAGGAGGTTTCATTAAGAACTAATATCTTTGGCCTGAAACTTCAGGGTACATAGAGTCACTAATGTTTTAGAACAACAGGTGAGGAGATTCTGGAATTCTTAGAGTAGGACAGAAGGAGTTGACCACAGGCTAGGATAGACCAGAGGTAGCTTTAGAGGCGAGAAGAGGAAGTAGAGATACTCACCAGTCTCAAATGAATTTTTGAAGCAATCAGGATTAAGCCAGTTGTGAATCTTCCGCCTTGGGGATGATGTAATCGGTAAATTGTGTGCCCTTCTTTCACAGCCTCACCCATGATTAGTGCTTAAGTCAGGATGGGAATTTCCATTAAATGAATAATACAGTCAGTGGTTGAATCTGAAAAAAAACAAGGTCACCTTGATGTTGACTGAAAAATATAGACTGACTTTATCTGAGGAGTCAATATATAAGTCAGGGGTGATTTATATCTACAAGTGAGAACCTGACATCTCGATGTTCCACTAATTGTCCTGTGAGTCTCGTGTCAACTAGTTTTTAACCGTGTTTGGTGTCAGTGATGCATGGGGCAAACATTTTATATTAGTATAATGAGATCTTGAAAAGATTGTGTATTCTTCTTTTCCAGTAACATGGAGTAGTTGGTTGTAGACCAAACCTTCCCTTGAGAATTTGAAATGCTGGGCAATATATAAAACCATCAGTTTGAAGCCATTGGGGAATTTTGAAGCCACAAGGTCAAGATTCCTGGGAGAAAGCACACTGGAAAATTGAGGAAGCTTCTCAAATCCTCTAGGCCCTATCTGTCTCCCAGATCCTCAAATGTACTGTGGTCCTGAGGCCACCACTATGTCATTAGTAGCTCCACAGCCTGCCTCAGCCTCCCCCAAGGTGAGGGCCAGTCTTCAGCATGATTCCTTTGTGCCTGAAGCAGTTGGAGCTGCGGTAGCCATGGCTGCAGGACCCACTGTACCCAGCAAGTATCTGATTTCTCTCACTGTCTGGAGTTGGATGAAGCAACCTGGTGTAGGGTATAGAATTTTCTTTCTTCAGTGGGTCTGAAGAGGTCAGTTGAAAAACCTAGAAATGCATAGAAGTTAATGCCTTGTGGGGTAAATGTTGACCAGTGAAAGAGAAGTCATTCAATGGAGGAAGCCACTGAATAAATTCCTCTCCCCCCTTCTCCCTCTGACAGACTGTTCCAAGCCAGCTTGGCTCTAAGCAGCGAGCTATGTTTCTTCATGAAGCTGTAGTCATGGGCAATAAGACGCTAGCTTATATTTGCTTTTCCTTCCTTCCTTTTTTTTTTTTTTAAGATTTATTTATTTATTCATCACACACACACACACACACACACACACACACACACACAGAGGCAGAGATACAGGCAGAGTGAGAAGCAGGCTCCATGCAGGGAGCCCGAGGTGGGACTCGATCCTGGGTCTTCGGGATCAGGCCCTGGGCCGAAGGCGATGCTAAACCTCTGAGCCACTGGGCTGCCCCTTTTCCTTCCTTTCTGCCCAACTTTCTTACCCCTTTACTTTCACTGTCTTGGGGTTATACCTCCCAGTAAACAATTTTTTTTCTAGGGAATTAAGGTCAAGACAGAGTGAAAGTACAGAGAAGGGAGCCCAATTTGGCTCCTTAGGTTTGTCTGTTTGTAAGCAGAAGGCAAGAGGCTGAGGAGCTGAGGAGAGTTCTAACAGTCTTACAGTGTTGGTGGGCAAAAATTGGACTTGAGGCCTACCAAGGAGGAGAGGCCCAGGCTAACACTCCACTTTTAACTTGGAACCCCAAAAGAGCTAAATGTGCCCTCAAATGTAATGAAGACTGGCATCCAATCAACTAAATCCTTGATGGAATTAAAATTAACTTTTATCCAATTACCAAACAAAAATAAATTCTCTCTGGAAGGGGCACCTGGGTGGCTCAGTGGTTGAGCATCTGCCTTTTGCTCAGGTCATGACTCCAGGGTCCTGGGATCGAGTTCCGTGTTGGGCTCCCGCATGGAGCCTACTTCTCCCTCTGCATGTCTCTCTCTCTCTCTGTGTCTCTCATGAATAAATAAATAAAATCTTTAAAAAAGAAAAAAGAGACTTAAAAGACATAAATGAAGTAGAAAATTTCCAAATGTTTGGAAATTTAGGAGCATAGTAGTACTAAATGAGGAGTGTGTTAAGAAAAATCACAGTGAAAATCAGCAAATATTTAAACTGAATTGATAGTGAATATACAGGATATCCAAACTTGTTAACTGGACAAAAGTAATGCTCAGGAGGAAATTTATAGCCTGAAGTGCAAATATTAAAAATGTCTATATATTAATTACTTAAATATCCAAATAACTAAATTTGCAATCTCAATGGGTTATAAAAAAGAACTGCAAATTAAGCCCGCTGAAACTGGAAAGAAAAAAATAACAAAGATAAAAGCAGAAATTTATGAAATATAAAGCACATTTCCTATTGAGGGGATCAATTAACTCAAAGGTTGGCTCTTTGAAGGGAATTAATAATACTGATAAAATCCTGGTAAGGTTGATCTAGAAAAAACAAAGAGGTCATTGATAACATCAGCAATGAAAAGAAAGATGTCACTACAGGTTCTATGAATATTAGAAACATTGTAAGAGGATATTTTAAACAACTTTATGCCAATAAATTTGAAAATTTGAATAAAAGAGATGAATTTCTAGAAAATCAAAACTGATTGCAATGGATACAAGAAGAATTAGAGAATACAGATAATCCTATATCTATTTAAGAAATTAGATCTTTGGATCTATGATTAAAATCCTTTCTGCAAAAAATTAAATTCTAGGCCCCATCCATGTTGTCACAAATGGCGAGATTTCATTCTTTTTGATGGCTGAATAATATTCCATTTTATACTTATACCACATCTTCGTTACTTATTCACCAGTTGTTGGACATTTGGGGTCTTCCCATGATTTGGTGATCGTAGATCATGCTCTATAAACATCAAGCCATTCATTTCAAAGTTTCACAGAATAGTTATTACTTTCTAAGATGTACACGTTTCCCTGTTTGTTTTATCTTTCTGCCCATCATAATAGAAATCTTGTGGGCATGAGGACCTTTAACCTTACTACTGCTACATGTGTCCCTTTTTTTTTTTAAAGATTTTATTTACTTATTCACGAGAGAGATTGAGAGAGAGAGAGAGGCAGAGACACAGGCAGAGGGAGAAGCAGGCTCCATGCAGGGAGCCCGACGTGGGACTCGATCCCGGGACTCCAGGATCAGGCCCTGGACCGAAGGCAGGCGCTGGGCCACCCAGGGATTCTGTGTCCCTTCTAATCAGTATTTCTGTATCCATTGGGTAAATAGGTAGTCAAGCAAATGCTGGATCATAGGGTAGCTCTGTTTTCAACTTTGTGAGGAAAAAGTCCGCACTCTTTTCCAGAGTGGCAGCACAGGTTTGCATTCCCACCAACAGTGTGCAGGAGGCCTCCCCTTTCTCTGCATCCTCACCAACACCTATTGTTTCCTGTCTTGCTAATTTTAGCCATTCTGACTGGTGTGAGGTAATATCTCATTATAGTTTTGACTTGTATTTCCCTGGTGATGAGTGATGTGGAGCATCTTTTCTCGTGTCTCTTAGCCATCTGTGTGTTTTCTTTGGAAAAATGTCTATTCACGTCTTTCCTCTATTTTTAAACTGGATTATTTGTATTTTGGGTGCTAGGTTTTACAAGTTGTTGTTTGTTTGTTTGTTTTTAGTCAGGGGAGGGGCAGAGGAACAGAGAGAGGGGATCTTAAGCAGGCTCAACGCCCACTGCAGAGCCTGACATAGAGCCCAACTTGGGGTTGGATCTCACAACCCTGAGATCACGACCTGAGCCAAAATCAAGAGTCAGACACTTAACAGACTCAGCCACCCAAGTGCCCCACGTTTTATAAGTTCTTTATGGATTTTGGATACTAAGCCTTTATTGTTAGGAGTTAGTCGGATGGTTAGATAAGTCAGGCCCAGGGTCCCCAACAAGAAATTATGGAGTCAGGGCAGTTAAAGTAAAACAGCACTGACATCCTGTTTTGCAGCTGAGATAGGACCTCACTGACATTCTACTTTGCCACCTTTGCAGAAATGACTTCCGCAAAACATCCTAGAATAAGACAATAAACCACAAAAGCGTTTGTTAATATCATGGGCAAGGGGCAGCTAAGACCTAAGCCCTGGATATCAGCAAAAAAAGACCATCAGCACGTGGCCCTTAGCCTAATAGGTAGACAGACACCTGACCAGAGGCCTGATTAGCACCACTCAGCACACTCTGACTGCTTAAGAGAGTTCTTCAAAAGACCTCACAGAACCCCCTAAACTTAGAAATTCCAGAGGCAACCCACTCAACCCCACCTCCTCCAAGAGCTTTGTGCTTTTGCCCAATAAACTTTGCTTTGCAGCCCACACTCTTCATCCGGCCTGCCTCTTCAGACCTTGAGGTGGCGTGAGCAAGAGCCATAGGCACAAGGGAACACAAATCCTCTCACATTATCAGATATGTCGTTTGAGAATACCTCCTCCCATTCTGTAGATCACCTGCTAGTTCGCTTGGTCGTTTCCTTTGCTGTGCAGAAGCTTTTTATTTTGATGAAGTCCCAACAACAGTTCATTTTTGCTTTTGTTTCCCTTGCTTCTAGAGATGTGTCTAGTAAGAAGTTGCTGTGGCTGAGATCAAAGAGGGTGTTGCCCGTGTCCTCCTACAGGCTTTTGATGGATTCCTGTCTCACATGTAGGTCTTTCATCCATTTTGAATGCGTGTGTGTGAGTGTGTGTGTGTGTGTGTGTGCTGTCAGAAAGTGGTCCAGTTTCATTCTTCTGCATGTGACTGTCCAGTTTCCCCAACACTATTTGTTGAAGAGACTGTCTGTCCATCAGATGTTCTTCCCTGCTTTGTCGAAGATTAACTGGACATATAGTTGTAGGTTCATCTCTGTATTTTTCTATTCTATTCCATTGATCTATGTGTTCTTGTGCCAGTGCCATACTGTCTTGCTCACTACAGCTTTGGAATATAAATTGCAGTCTGGAATTGTGAGGCCCCAACTTTGCTTTTCTTTTTCAGGGTTGCTTTGTCTACTCAGGGCCTTTTGTATTCCATACAAAATTTAAGATTGTTTGTTCCAGCTTTGGGAAAAATGCTGTTAGTATTTTGATAGGAATTGCATTGTGTAGATTGCATTGGGTAATATAGACCAAATCTATATTTCTTAATATGAAGAACAAATAAAACTTAAGAAGTCAAAATTTCCCGAAGTTCAAAATCTGGTTCAAAGTAATGAATGAGGGGTGTCTGGGTGGCTTAGTTGGATAAGAATCTGTCTTTAGCTCAGCTCATGATCCCAGGACCCTGGGATTGAGGCCCTCATTGGGGTCCCCGCTTAGCAAGGAATCTGCCTCTGCCCCTCGCCCCTGCTCATGTACTCTCTCTCTCTCTCAAAAATAAATAAAATATTTTAAAAATAATGAAAGATGTAATGTCTCTCTGTAAAACTACAAAATATTATTGATAATAAAGAAGATATAAATAAATGGAAGAAACACCATATTCATGGTTTGGAAGACTCAACATACTAAATATGCAAAATGCTTCCTAAACTGACCTACAGATTTAACACAATTCCAATGAAAGTCCAAGCAGATTTTGTGAAAAAATTGGCAGGCTGACTCTAAAATGCATATGGCAATGCAAGGGCCAGGAATGGCTAAGATCTTTTTTTTTTTTTTTTTTTTTTTTGGCTAAGATCATCTTGAAGAAAAGGAAAAAACTTGGAACACTGATAATAGTCAATACCAATACTTACTATAATATTACCATAGCTAAGAATAGACAGTTGACAACCGGAACAGAATCAGGGAATCCAAACAACCTCACACATACATAGCAACTGGATTAATGAGAAAAGTGGCTCTGCAAAGAAGTGAGGAAAGAATATTTTTTACAAATAAATGGTGCTGACTCAATTGGACATCTATATGTAGAAAACAGGTGAATTTTAATCCCTTTTTAAGACCATATTAAAAGAAATCAGTTCCAGGTAGCTTTAGACCAAATATGAGAGTTAAAAAAATAATAGTGAGACTTCCAAAAGAATGCATAGGAGACTATCTTCATCAGGTTGGTGTAGGCAATGATTTCTTCAGCATGACGAAAGCATTAACTAGAAAGGAGGAGACTGCCACACTGGGCTGCATTGGACTTTAAAACTTGTTTTCATCCGAAAATATCATTAATACAGCCAATAAAAAGCCAGAGAGTAAAGAAAGACTGTATGTAAGGAACTCCTAAAGAAAATTAATGGTAAGACTATCCATTGAAAGAAAGACAGTCTCTTCAATAAGTGGTGCTGGGAAAATTGGACATCGACCTGCAGAAGAATGAAACTAGACCACTCTCTTGCACCAGACACAAAGATAAACTCAAAATGGATGAAAGATCTGAATGTGAGACAAGAATCCCTCAAAACTCTAGAGGAGAACACAGGCAACACCCTTTTTGAACTCAGCCACAGTAACTTCTTGCAAGATTCATCCACGAAGGCAAAAGAAACAAAGCAAAAATGAACTATTGGGACTTCATCCAGATAAGAAGCTTTTGCACAGCAAAGGATACAGTCAACAAAACTAAAAGACAACCTACAGAATGGGAGAAGATATTTGCAAATGACGTATCAGATAAAGGGCTAGTTTCCAAGATCTATAAAGAACTTATTAAACTCAACACCAAAGAAACAAACAATCCAATCATGAAATGGGCAAAAGACATGAACAGAAATCTCACAGAGGAAGACATAGACATGGCCAACATGCACATGAGAAAATGCTCCGCATCACTTGCCATCAGGGAAATACAAATCAAAACCACAATGAGATACCACCTCACACCAGTGAG
This sequence comes from Canis lupus familiaris, assembly GCF_011100685.1. Lineage (NCBI taxonomy): Eukaryota > Metazoa > Chordata > Mammalia > Carnivora > Canidae > Canis > Canis lupus. Next base: position 5,872,624 of record NC_049254.1, on the reverse strand, counting down.
AATGGGGAACATTAACAAGGCAGGAAACCACAAATGTTGGAGAGGATGCGGAGAAAAGGGAACCCTCTTACACTGTTGGTGGGAATGTGAACTGGTGCAGCCACTCTGGAAAACTGTGTGGAGGTTCCTCAAAGAGTTAAAAATAGACCTGCCCTATGACCCAGCAATTGCACTGCTGGGGATTTACCCCAAAGATACAGATGCAGTGGAATGCCGAGACACCTGCACCCCGATGTTTATAGCAGCAATGGCCACAATAGCCAAACTGTGGAAGGAGCCTCGGTGTCCATCGAAAGATGATGGATAAAGAAGATGGTCTATGTATACAATGGAATATTCCTCATTCCATTGGATGGAATGTGCATCCAATGGAATGGATGGAACTGGAGGGTATTATGCTGAGTGAAGTAAGTCAATCGGAGAAGGACAAACAGTGTATGTTCTCATTCATTTGGGGAATATAAATAATAGTGAAAGGGAATAGAAGGGAAGGGAGAAGAAATGTGTGGGAAATATCAGAAAGGGAGACAGAACATAAAGATTCCTAACTCTGGGAAACGAACTAGGGGTGATGGAAGGGGAGGAGGGCGGGGGTGGGGGTGACTGGGTGACGGGCACTGAGGGGAGCACTTGATGGGATGAGCACTGGGTATTATTCTGTATGTTGGCCAATTGAACACCAATAAAAAATAAATTTATTATAAAAAAAAAGAAAATTAATGGTAAGACAGACAACCCAGTACAAAACTGCTCAAGGAACTTTTAAACAAGCACGTCACAAAAGGCTTTAGGCACATGAGCAGCCAATGTGGGAAAAGGTGTTCAACATCCGTAGCTGTCAGGGAAGGTGTTAACGTGGAGATCTATCGTGCTCGGAATGGCTAAATTAAAAAAAGAAGAAACTGTGGATACCAAGTGCAGAGATGTAGAACGACAAGAACTCTCCTACTGCTCATGAGCCACAGAAAACTGGCGCAGCCTCTTTGGGAAATTGCGTGGCAGGATGTTCAGAAGCTGTTCACGGGCCTACCCTGTGGCCCAGCAAGTGGCTGTTAGGCACACTCCGAACAGAAATGCATACACGTGAGTACAAATCATCACAACATTATTCGCCATGACCCCAACCTGGAAACAACACAAACGCTCCTCAGCATAAGGATGGACACACATAACAAGGTATATTCAAGCAATGGAAAAACCCTTTAGCGATGACCATGAACAAACTCCTATTTATTGCAAAACACGAATGAATTTCATTACTGTGAGCGAAAGAATACTGATATCCTCTACGATTCGATATCTATGATGTTTATGATCAGGCCAAGCTACGTGATGGGGTAATCAACAGGCAAGAAAGTGTCAGTTAAGCGGGAGGGATGGGCTCTAGAGGTCTGCTGCAGCGCTGCGTCTGTAGCCAACAAGAGCCACTTAAAATGTAAGAGGCTATAACTCATGGTGTGTCCTTATCACAGTGAAATCCAAGACAAACAAAAGAACTACACTACAGGATGATGGTGTCAAAGGTAGGATAGTGGCTGCATTACCGGAGGAGGTAACGCGTAACCCCTGGGATTGGACAGGAGGGGCTTCCCCGACCCTGGTGAGGTTCTTAATCTCATGGCGATTGTAAGTGTGTGTTCCTGTCGTGGTAATTCATCAAGCTCTAAGCTTAGGATGCACACTCCTGTATGTCATATATCAACACACTTAGGTACATAAAGGAGATCATAAAGCCGCCAACTGTGGTTACGATAGAGGATAAATGAGAGTTTATTGAAGACCTTGCACTTTTAAGTATGTATTCATTTATTTCTTCATCATAAACTCGTGGAGAATATATTTAATATCTTTATATTGTAGGTGAAAATGCTGAGACTGAGAGGAAGTAAGCAAAGTGTGCAAGGTCTCACAGCTTGCTTTTCTGTCTCTAAAGTTTTTGTTTTTTGCACTATATTTATGTGGCCTCTTGCAGTTTTCTTCAGAATTCACAAATTGCCTTGTCAGAAGACATTTCATTTAAGTAAATCAGATAATTGAATCTAATCCTGTAAATTCCAAAGAAAGACAATCCAAATACTGGAACCATTAACAATTAAAAAAAAAAAAGGATAATCCATCATATATAGGAGTCTATCTTTGCTTTCCAGATCATTCCTGGAGAATGTAACTTTTCAAGGTCACAGAGAAGTTAGCAGAACCTCACGGTAACGAACCTAGGGTACTTGCTGGAGCCCTGCCAGTTAAATGTAGCTGAAATAGGAAAGTAACCATGATTTACTTCAGCCACTCAAAGTGCAAAAAAAAAAAAAAAAAAAAGTTGACTTTTAGACATTTTTTTCTAAATTGAATCAATCTGTTCTCCCACACATCTACTAAGGTTGGAAGAAAATCCAATTTTTATCTGACAGAAAATCTAATTTTACTCGTGGAGTGAGTAGAAGGGTCCCCTTTGCTACCTCAGGATTCTACATGAGGAATCCTAGGGCCTATTGGAAACTTGAGAGGGGCCTCTGACCTGGATCTCAAACGTTCTCTGCCCAGGACGAACAATGTATTCCATGCCAAACACCACAGTTAGGAATCTCACTGTGGCTTGATCATGCAGTGAAAACTGTGAGGCATGTGAACCCCATGTGAGAACTGGGCAGCCCTCCCACCTACAGACTCTTTTCTGCCACCCGCTTCCCTCAAGTCCAGGGCACCCTACTCTTTCAACTCTTAGGGCTCTGACCTTTTTAGACCATTCAGCTCCTGGACTGCATGCATTCTAGGACAACTATCAGAGGAACCCAAGGGATTTATAGCCTAAATGCCTTGGGCAGCACTTTGAAACATCTCGAAAATGTTTGGGAAATTTCTATGGAAATTTCCAGAAAATAGATGGGTGGGGCCCCAGCCAAAGCAGTAGAAGTTTAACTTTATTTTATAGTCACAGACTGGAGTGCCTGGGTGTTCCCTGCAAGGAACAAGACCAGCTTTTAGAATATCCCACAAGCTATGGTTTGGGAAAAGCAGAACCATGCGCTTGGGATGAGGATGGCACTTTGTTGGGTCAGGTCGTCTGTGGTGGAGGAGGATTTGTCGTGGAGACTCCGTAGATGGAGAATAGCTCCATGGATGTGCCTGGGTGCATACGTGTGCGGAAGGCAGAGGTCATAGGGCTCCCCTCCTTTCTAGACTGTCATACAGCCTGAGTGGTGTTGCAGGGAAGGTCCTAGAAAAACAGGTGGGGGAGGTTGGCATTGAAATAATACGTCCTTAGGAGTAATTCACACCCTTAATTGGTTTTCTCAGGGTTGGTGTGGCCTGAGAAACAAGGCTTATGTGTATGTGGGTCTATGCTAATATAATTGGATCAATAATTATAATAATTACACCAGTCAGTGGGCCTCACCAACATTCCAGCTACTGTGCTAAGTGCTTTAGATTCATCATGCTGGTTGCCACCCTGAAAGTAAGTACTATTTGCCCTATTTCACAGGGCCAGGTAAGCCTCAGAATAGTTAGTACATGGATTCAAATCCAAATCTAAATCCAAAGGCTATGTTTTTTTTTTTAATTGGAGTTCAATTTGCCAACATATAGCACATAACACCCAGTGCTCATCCCGCCAAGTGCCTCCCTCAGTGCCCGTCACCCAGTCACCCCAACCCCCCGCCCACTTCCCTGGCTATATGTTTACCATTATTCCACATTTATCTTTGAGAGTAAAGCCAATGTATATGATATTATTCCCTTCTTACCAAAGCTCTGAGCCCCAAAATACACAATAGGCTTGTTGGATTTGAATTGCTAGGACCAGTGGGGAGAGAAAACAAACCTTATGCAAGCTGGGAAATAAGGAGGTAATTTACTGGCATCAATGAATTTGAATTTTGCTTTTCTTGAGTTAGTAGTGGGTTCCCCCCCCCCTTTTTTTTCAATTAAAGTATATTTGACACATGTTATATTAGTTTCCGGTGTATCACATACATACACTGAAAACCAAGTAGTAAAAAAAAAAAAAAAGGTAAGAATCAATTTAACCATCTTATGACTAAAAATTAATGTGAAGTAGAAGCAGTGAAAGGCAACACACAAATATGTTACCTTAGGTAATTCGTTTATAGGGCCTTATTAAGTCATAAACAGAATAAGGATTTGGTTACCTGAAGACTAGCAAAAAGTGATCAGTGAAAGGACGGCTCTCCAGGAGCCCCCAGGCACTTCCAGGGTGTCCCTTACCTTTCCGGGGAGGGGACCCCAGAAAGTTCCATATACTCGTGCATTGTTTACCCAATTGCTTGCCCTTTTTTTTTTTTTTTTTTTTTAAGGTTTCACAACATTCAACCTGTACCCGTGGTTTCAGCTACAGGCTTAAGACTGAGGAGGGGGGCCGGGTGGTCGTGTTTAGAATTCCCTCGGAAATTTCTGGGCCTGTTGGCACGTGCCATGGGGCGTGACCCCCTCCAGCTCCCGGGAGCAAGCTCCTGATGACTGAGTCGTCATACTTTCTTGGGGTATGGGAGGGTCTGGTGCAGCGCCTGGGCAGCCCCGGAGTCCTGGGGGCGGAGACGGGGGCGGGGGGCGCAGCGCAGGTGCAGGCGCAGGTGCAGGCGCGGGTGCAGGTGCTGGCGCAGGCGCAAGTGCAGATACAGGCGCAGGTGCAGGTGCAGGTGCAGGCGCAGGTACGGGTGCAGGCGCAGGCGCAGGTGCATGTGCAGGCTCAGGTGCGGTTGTAGACGCGGGTGCGGGTGCAGGTGCAGGCGCAGGTGCAGGCGCGGGTGCAGGTGCGGGGGCAGAGCAGGCGCAGGTGCAGGCACAGGTGCAGGCGCGGGTGTAGGCGCGGGTGCAGGTGCTGGCGCAGGCGCAGGTGCAGATACAGGCGCAGGTGCGGGTGCAGGTGCAGGCGCAGGTACGGGTGCAGGCGCAGGCGCAGGTGCATGTGCAGGCGCAGGTGCGGTTGTAGACGCGGGTGCGGGTGCAGGTGCGGGTGCAGAGCAGGTGCAGGTGCAGGCATAGGTGCAGGCATAGGTGCAGGCGCGGGTGTAGGCGCGGGTGCAGGTGCAGGCGCAGGTGCAGGTGCAGGTGCAGGCACAGGCACAGGCGCAGGTGGGGGGCGGGGCCGCCCTTCGGACCCCAACCCCGAGGGACCGCAGCCTGGGCGTCGAGGCGGGCGCAGGTGGGCCGGAAAACCCTAAGTGATGAGCTTCATGATAAGGGAGTCCTCCCTTCCTCCCCGCTGCAAATGAGAGGGGACTTACCTGTAGTCACTCACATCCCTGCCGAGCTTTGTCAGTCACAGACGGGCGTTGACTTGTCAGTCGGGCACTCTTTTCTCCAGTCGTGTGTCTTGTGGGTAGAGGGCGCTCAGATCCCCTCCTGTCTTTTGTCGTGGCTGATAGTACAACTGGACGTTGCCAGGGCTTTGCTGGTATGGAAATACCCCCTAAAGGTATGTATTACAAAGGTAAGTATTTTTTTTTTTTTTTAAGAGAAAGCTCCAGTAGTGGGATCACTAGGTCAAAAGCGATGACTCTTTCAGGGTTCTTGTTACATGGGGCTCGCAGTAGTGGTGCACCGCCTTAACGCCACGGCCACCTTGGAGTTCACTCCGACCTTGCTGGTCGTAATTACCAGCCTCCTCTTGACTTGGTGTGTCTGAATGGCTAATGTCAGATGTACTTCACAATTTTGGAAAAGTTCAGCTAGTTTCCCTTATGTCTCCCCAATATGTTAAGAATTTTTCTGTGAGTAAATATTGTAAGGATGGGGTATTGCTAGCTCTCGATTAAACTAAAATGAAATACATTTTTATAACCTTTCTAGTGTTTAAAAAAATAGTAGGTTGGGTGTTTTGTTTTGGTTTGGTTTGGTTTTTACTGTTTTCCCTTACTTGTTTTACCTGTGACACAGTTCTCTCTTTCCTTGTTATAAAGATGTTTATAGGGACGCCTGGGTGGCTCAGAGGTTGAGCATCTGCCTTCGGCCCAGGGCTTGATCCCAGGATTCAGGATTGAGTCCCACATCGGGCTCCTTGCAAGGAGCCTGCTTCTCCCTCGGCCTGTGTCTCTGCCTCTCTCTCTGTTTATAGCATCTGCAAACAATGAAGACAATACTGAAGACTTTCAAAGTATGAGCAAGCATCCTTCTCCCCCCAAAAAAATAAATAAATAAAAGTATGAGTGTCCCATTTCCTAAATGAGGACTACAAATTGTATAGAAAGTAAATGCCCATCTCTGTTATTTAGCTGTTACTTTCATCTTATGTATTTAAAAACGAACTGGCTTTTAAAAAGTGGAGGGAGGGGGAAGAATGGACTTTTGCATTAGGCACCGAGGAGTTTAAGACTCCAGAGGAAATTGTGGCAATCAGGTTATGGGAAACTTGAGGACTAAGACAGTGACTTATTTCTAGCTTGAATCTTTCAAAGTAGACAGTAAGTGCTTAACAGGTTCTCATTAAATAACATTAAATTTTCACTTCTGAGCAATTTCCCATGATTCCAGATAGTAGGAAGAAATTTCAGGTGTGGCCCGAAGGTTGGTTCTATCTGTAATAAAGAATAAGCATCTGCTCCCAAAGTGCAAACTAATAGACAACATCTTAATAGTATTTATCATCTAACAACAATATAGTTACTAAAAAGTTGCTAGCTCCTATGTGAATTGAACAAAGTTGAAAAGGCATTTAGTTTTGTGTTAGTTTGCTAGGCAAAGGGATAATATAAACAAAATTTCAGAAGGAAACGTTTAACCAACTTTAAGAACTATTTTCAAGTATTACAATAGCTTCCATTCGCATAAAAATAAATGCTGATTAAAAATGAACCGTCTTGGGATCCCTGGGTGGCGCAGCAGTTTGGCGCCTGCCTTTGGCCCAGGGCGCGATCCTGAAGACCTGGGATCGAATCCCACATCAGACTCCCAGCGCATAGAGCCTGCTTCTCCCTCTGCCTATGTCTCTGCCTCTCTCTCTCTCTCTCTCTCTCTGTGACTATCATAAAAAAAAAAAAAAAAAAGAAGAACCGTCTTTATTCACTAAATCAAGGATGCATTGTTAGAATGAAGAATTACTGTCTTTCTGTAAGGTAACAAAATATTTCTTTTAAAAAATCACTAGCTTTTTTAAAATTTTCACTCTACTTCTGAGAGGTGCCGCTGATTACTTGTGATTGTGGTAAAATGAAGCAGAAACTTCGGAGGTCATGTGGTTTGCCTGAGGGCACACAGTGAGCTGCCAAATTAGGACCAAACACCAGATCTCCAGCTCCAAATCTCTGATTCTCATCATCACACAAGTTTTTTTTTAAAACCACTGTCCCTGGCAACACTGCTTCAAGGAGGACACGCTGTTTGCACCATTACCCTTTTAGGAAGTCACCTCAGAAGATTAAATGTGCAAAGGCATAAGGAAATCAGTTCAGTTTAGTTCACCTTGGAGTAGAGGACCTAATATCAACATTTATTTTTCAAAATAAAAATGGAAGAAATATTTCTATTTTTCATTGCGAGAGAAATGGTGATTACCCTTCTTGTGATGACGTGAGATGATAGAATGGCATACTGATAGAATGAGGTGAGGAGAGAAGTGAGAGTGACAATGTAGCCATTGTGACATAGCCCTAAGGGACTGTTGACCTTCTGACCCTCCTCTGGAGGAGCATCTGCCTCAGGACCATGATTGACCTTGAGTAACTGAACCTGGGGAAGGCAAACCTTGAATAAGGATGGACTTCTGTGCCGGTTACTCTGCTAGATGGAAATAAATTTCAGGTGCTGACCTCTTGCTTGACTCTCGGTAGACTACATTATAGGCCCTCATGTCGTGTTAAAATCAAACCAACAACAAACAGATAAATAGATAAATCTGCTTACTCTTTGCTGTATGTCTCTGAAAATGTTTTGGACTTTCCTTAGTTCTTTTTTTCAAACATATGAAAAGTTTTATGTTTTTAACAATAATAATACCCGTTCTATAGAGACATTCTTAATAAGACCATTCTCATATGTGGACATAGTCAACTTTCAGGTGGATATGTCTGGGAGCTAAACCAATTTTTTTTTTTTTCTCGATGGGATCATGAGATCGTCATCTGCTGTGTGTCAAAGCAGGAAAGAGGTGCAGAACGGAGGAGCCAGATCCCCTCCTCACTTTATAGGAAAGAACTCTTAACCCTAGGAAGGTAACAGGACTTGCTAAAATCATTCACAAAGCTGGACTTCTCACTGGAACTTCTATTCCCTGTGGTCCTTTTCTGTCCCTCCATGGAGGCTTTCACCCCAACCCAAGCTACAGCACCATTAAGGAGTTTAAGTTCTGGGAGGAAAGCAAGTCTATGAGCGCCTTTTAAGTAAATGTGCTGCTAAGAGGCAAAGGCCTACACATTTTAGAATGGCCAGCTCTGAACTACCAATTTCTACTTCTCTCTTTTTTCCTCTTTCTAGCCAGAATTGACAGTTGGCTGTCAAGGGCCTGAGTATAATCAAAGGTAGGGAGGCAACTAATGGCAAAAAGTGGAAGCAAATTCTTTCTTCTTCCACCATGGCTAATTTAGGGGGGAGAAAACCCCCACACAATGATATAATATCATGAAATCTTGTATTTTATTTCTGCTGGGTTTCTTTTTTTTTTTTTAGATTTTATTTATTTATTCATGAGAGACACACACAGAGAGAGAGAGAGAGAGGCAGAGACACAGGCGGAGGGAGAAGCAGGCTCAGTGCAGGGAGCCCGACGTGGGACTCGATCCCGAGTCTCCAGGATCAGGCCCTGGGCTGAAGGCGGCGCTAAAGCGCTGAGTCCCCCCCCTCGGGCTGCCCTCTGCTGCGTTTCTAATTCAGTTAGTACTGTAGAGATAAGTGAGATTTGACCTTTTTTCTTGAAATCATTTTATAAATTTTTAATAAGAGAATTAGTTGAAGTTGAAAAGTTCACAAGTAAGATGTAGTAAGAATCTATCAGGCTTTGGGGCACCTGGGTGGCTCAGTTGTAAGCATCAGACTCTTGATTTTGACTCAGGTTGTTATCTCAGGGTCATAAGACTGAGCCCTGCCTTGAGATCTGTGTGGGCTGGGTGTGGAGCCTGCTTAAGATTCTCTCTCTACCCCATCCTCACTTTTGCAGAAGCATACATTTTCTCTCATTTAAAAAAAAAAAAAAAGGAAAAAAATCTGTCAGGCTTTGATCTCCTGATAGTTTTCAAAACCAAATTGCTCTATTTATATGATATAGTGAGATAAATTATCCACCAACTAACCAATTACAACTTGAAACAAAAACCATGCCCCGTTAGTAAATGTCTGGTTAATTCCAACGAAACATGTCTTTTTTTTTCTTTTTTCTTTTCTTTTTCTTTTTCTTTTTTTCTATTTTTTAGGAAGAAGTAGAGGGAGAGGGAGAGAGAGAATCTTAAGTAGGTTCCATGCCCAGCATGGAGGTCAAGCCCACCTGAGACCCTGACCTGAGCTGAAAGCAAGAGTGGGACCCTTAACTGACTGAACCACCCAGGCATCCCCAAAATGTGTCTTCTAAAGCCAAGTGAAATAATTGGAAATACTGCATAAATATATGATACCACAGTTCTTTCCTAAGAGAGAGGATATATTTAAAATGCTGTCAGTATGGTGCACATGTGTCTGTTGTAATGCAACTTCCCCTGCTTTGGTATTATTTGATACACTCAGAAAAAATGTTAGCAAACACCCATAGTCATGATTCTTTTACCTGGTACAGTGACCTGAACCTTCATTCCCGAAGCTTCTCGGTAGGAGTCTTGCCTGCACTGGACTTTTGCAGTTTTCCATCCCTTTGTGTTTGGAACAGTGGGCATCATAATTTATTGCAGCTTGCAGTCCTCCTCATCGTGGGCAATACTCTTACCACGTGTAAGTACTTGATTCCATCACATGAATCATTTTTACCTACTCACTGCTCTACAAAATGTACCTCTGTCACCTGTTGGCAGTTCATCCGTCCAGACCACGGAGGAGCACTGTATTTTATGGAGTGCCTGCAGAATAGAGACTCCAGCTCCCCTGTGCTCTCTGAAGACATAAACACATGAAAAAAAACAGCCCTGAACCCCTGGGGCTGATAACAATCAGTTCTAAGTAAATCGGTAGCTCCAATCTTATGTAAACTTTTATGTTGGTTTTTCCACCAAAAGGAGATAAAATTTCATCTGTTGGATTCTTATTTGGTTCCCAGCTTACTGTGTTATAGATCCTCATGGTATTTTAAAACAAAACAAGAGACAAAGACTAAAAAGAATTCAGTCCCGCTGAGCACCTCGGTTAGGAGTTAGCTCTCTGGGTGCAACGGGAGGGGAGGAGAGGAGAAAAAAAGTGGCAATGTAAAAAAACCTGGTGGGGCACATAGTCCAGATAGCATCCTGTTTCTGAGGTGCAGGGAACGTCCCTGAGCACCGCCTGGCGCGCAGAGCTGTTCTGCTGTTTATTTTCCAAGGCGACATTTTCCTAAGAAACCTTTAAGCTTATCTGATGGGCTCCTGAATTTCTTCTTTACCTTTCTCCAGGCGGTGATATTTAACTTTTAAGTGAGCAACCATATGGACCATCAGTGTCAGGCAGCTATGGCTGGGTCTCATGTCACTTTATCAGGGTGACCATACACAAAGCACTGGACCAGCTGCGAAGGGCAGGGTGGCCAGCCCTTCACTCCTGGGAGAGAAAACCCAGAAGAAAAACAAACAAACAAACAAACAAACAAACAATATCTCTTTGGAACAACTATTAAATGAGTTGTTATTTGTGATGTACTTACAACAGTGCTTGCCACGTATTAAGTGTTTGGTCAAAGTACAACCAATCAGTTTGGAGGGGACAAGTGAGGCTCCTCGGGGTTTGATCACAAAGAGGCGTGATGGCTGCTGTAGTGGGCCGGATGGTGTACACCCACGATTCATGACCACCCAGGACCTCAAACTGTGATCTTATTGGAATAAGGGTCTTTGCAGATGTGATTAGGGTGAAAGATTGAGATGAAATCGTATTGGATTAGGGTGAACTCTAAGTCCAGTGAAAATTATAAGAGATAGAAGAAGAGAAAATCAGGGAAGAAGAATGCAAGGTTGGGGGAGAGATCGGAGGGTACATCTGCAAGCCAAGGAATGCCAAGAATTGCAGGCGGCCGCCAGAGCTGGGAAAGAGGCCTACCATGGGGTCTCCCTCAGAGCCTCCAGAAAGAACAAACCCCGCTGAGACCTTGATTTTGGACCTTTGGCCACAGAACTGTGAGAGAATAGATTTCCGTTGTTTTAACACACCCAGTGTGCGGTCGTTTGTTGTGGTGACACAGAAAATGAATGCAGATTTCTATCTTAAGCCTGTGCAAATTCTAGATTTGTTAGGTAATGGAAGGATGCAGATAGATTTTGTTCTGGAAGGCTAAGCTAGCTGCAAACGTTCTCATGATCTTAACCCACACAAACCTGTATATGCCAGGAATGTCAATACAGTGAACACAGAGAGCAGTGTAACAGTACAAGCATTTGGGGGTGAGTTTTTTTCTCTGAAAACCAGTTTCTGTGAACCCGGGCAACCACTTTTCTGACCTGTGACCTTGTGTTTCCTCCGTGACTGTAGCCGGTAGTCCCCAGGGGCCAGGGATCCCTGACTTCTCAGCCTGAATGAAATCCTTTCCCTGGGACTTTGGAACTGGAATTCAAAGCCATCGGTCAGTTTTTGCTGGTTCTTAAGCAAAGGACACATCAAGTTGGGAGGACTCGGTTGGCCATGAACTGACGACATGGAGAACCTGCAGAGAGAGAGGAAAAGAAGCAGACATACAGAGACCGGTTAAAAAGACTGCAGAGCCCTAGAGAATAAGGACCAAGGGACTATCGGCCCTAGAGAATGAGGACCAAGGGATCCATGGCCCTAGAGAATAAGGACCAAGGGACTATCGGCCCTAGAGAATGAGGACCAAGGGATTCATGGCCCCAGAGAATAAGGACCAAGGGATTACCGCCTCAGAGAATGAGGACCAAGGGATTCACAGCCCTAGAGAAGGAGGACCAAGGGATTACCAGCCTTATTGCTAATCCAGGTCATCGAGGAGCCCTTTAACTGCTTGCTGGTCACCACTGAGGTAGCCTGGGGGTGGTGGTGGGAGTAGAGGCTCTGCAGCCAGATGGCTTAGGGTGAACTACTTGACCTTCTGGTTTCTCACTGTGGCTGGGACTACACAGCAGCACCCCCATCACCTCTTCCTTGGATTAAATGTAAAAAGCACTTAGGATGAAGTAAGGTAAGTGCATTGATAGGAAACATTTAGAAATATTCCTCAGCCATTAGAAACGACAAATACCCACCATTCGCTTCCACGGGGATGGACCTGGAGGGTATGATGCTGAGTGAAGTAAGTCAATTGGAGAAGGACAAACATTCTATGTTCTCATTCATTTGGGGAATATAAAAAAAATAGTGAAAGGGAATAAAGGGGAAAGGAGAGAAAATGAGTGAAAATATTAGTGAGGGAGACAGAACACGAGAGACTCCCAACTCTGGGAAACGAACAAGGGGTGGTGGAAGGGGAGGTGGGCCGGAGGTGGGGGTGACTGGGTGACGGGCACTGAGGGGGGCACTTGATGAGATGAGCACTGGTGTTATGCTCTATGTTGGCAAATTTAATTCCAATAAAAAAAGTTTTAAAAATGAGAAGCAGATGCAATAGGGAGATGTCGGCTGCCAGTTATTATTACCCTGTCGCCTCCAAAATGGCTTTTATTTTTTTAATAGATTTCATTTATTTATTTATTTATTTATGAAAGACAGAGAGAGGGGCAGAGACACAGGCAGAGGGAGAAGCAGGCTCCATGCAGGGAGCCCGATGTGGGACTCGATCCCGGGTCTCCAGGATCACGCCCTGGGCCGAAGGCGGGCGCTAACCCGCTGAGCCCCCCAGGGATTCCCTCCAAAGTGGCTTTTAAACTGCGTGGCGCTTCCACCATCGTTCCAGGCTTATGGGTAAGCAGCACATGCAGGGGGCTTTTCCATACACGTTCGTACTTTCAGTTTCACTGTAGATTAACCTTTTATAACTAAGGCTAAAATTCAGTCACAGCCCAGGAAGTTTATCTTTTCCCTTCCTGACAAAATTTTAAGTCATCCTATAACACAAAGTGGAGAGTGAAAAGCAACTCAGTTCCTGGGGATATTGAGGGGGGGGGGGTTGTTTGCTCACACCTACGCATTCTCTATGTGCAGAGGTGTAAAAAAATCTTATTTTATTAGATCAACGTGTAAAGCAGGTCATAGTGCCTCCTCTGGTTCAAGCAGATATATTGTGTAAGGAAAAGGGGGGAAAAGTTATTTTAAATGCTTGTTATCCTGGGAGGTGAGCAAGGGTTTGAGCTTGTTAGCTTAGGACAGAGGCAGAACGCCAAACAGAGTTGCACATCTGCTCAGGAAGGTGCGTCAACAGATTTTGGTCCTCTGGTCAGGTTCATGCAAAAGGAGTTTAGTGCTTTGCTATTAAAGAAATGTTTAGTTTCTTTCTTTCTTTCTTTCTTTCTTTCTTTCTTTCTTTCTTTCTTTCTTTCTTTCTTTCTTTCTTTCTTTCAAGACTTTGTTCATTCATTCATGAGAGACAGAGAGAGAGAGAGGCAGAGACCCAGGCAGAGGGAGAAGCAGGCTCCCTGCGGGGAGCCCAATGCAGAACTCGATCCCAGGACCCCGGGGTCACGTCCTGAGTCCAAGGCAGACGCTCAACCACTGAGCCACGCAGGAGTCCCAACAATTTTTAGTTTCTTCTCGAGTCAGTGATGAAGATCCAAATACTCAGATGTTGGAGAAATCCTGGACCAGGGAGGCCTGGCCCCACTTGCGCCTGGTTGGCCCCAGGGGAATCTGCTCGAGGTGATGAGAGCTTAGGGGCCGTGAGAGAGCTGTTCTTCTACTGAAAATGACTTACTTCTTTGTGCTTTGCTGTAATTCCGTTTCAGTATCCCCAAATCTTCAGTAGATCTGTTCCACATGAGCGTTCAGGCCCACAACGGAGCTGATTAGAGCCAAACGGGGGCGACAGCGGCCCAGCTACACAGGAAGCCAGCTGACACGGGCCTGAGAGCCTCTCAGTCGGATGTAACAAAGCTGGGGACATCAGACACATCTGTGCTCGGGCTGCCTTTTTAAGAAACCTGTTTATCTTTTAGAAAAATTGTGCAGAAAAGGGCTACTCTGGTAGTTAAGTGTCCCATAGCCCGTTTGGTGGTGGCAGTCTCACTGTGCTTTACTTCAGGGCAATAGGAGACCAGATATCCTTGGGTCCAGTGATAACTCTGGCCACTTGAAGAGGGCTAATGACTGGTTTTCCAAACTCTGACCCCTCCGTAAGCACAATGGGGTGAACACTGGGGTGATGATGAGGACAATGAGCTCTGTGACAAAAGCTTGGAGACCTTGTCAGAAAATGCCAAGGGTGCCAACATCAGCGTTTGGAGGTTATAGTAAATTGGCTTCTACCCAATCCAGGTGTTAGGGAGATAAAACTGCCTTTTAAAAGCAATGATTTTTAAAAAAATAATTATTGAAACATAGTATAGTGTAATAAACTCCCAAGGACCCCATCAGCCAGCTTCAATAATATCCACGCTGGTCTTATCCTTATCCCATTCTCTTCCTCCCTTTATAATGTTATCATTTCATTTGTAAATATTTCAGTCTATCTCTAAAAGACAGTGATTCTTATTTCACACATAACCATAGTATAATGATCACATTGAAAAATACTCGATAGGGCAGCCCGGGTGGCTCAGCAGTCTAAACTGCGCCTGCCTTCAGCCCTGATCCTGGAGACCCGGGATCGAGTCCTACATTAGGCTCCCACAGGGAGCCTGCATCTCCCTCTGCCTGTGTCTCTGCATCTCTGTGTGTGTGTGTGTGTGTGTCTCATGAATAAATAAATAAAATCTTTTTAAAAAATACTTGATAATTTCCTAATATCATCAAATAGTCTATCGGTGTTCAAATTTCACATTTAAAACATTTGTGTCGATCACTATCAGACATCACACTTCTCAGTTTTGTTTTCCTATGTTTAAGAAACTATCCACGGTGTTTTTAAGAAATTTATTTTCTGCCAGTAATAACACCCTGCTAGGACTTAAAAAGAAGCACAGGACAATTACTGGCAAAGGCACAATTGCTCTTATATCTTTCAGGCTTAAGGTAAATACAATGATAACAGTAACACTGATATCTGTGAGCATCAGTGAACCTCCATCAGTGGCCCTGTGGTCATATCTCTAAGGCTAACAGGCAAGATACGGGGGGGGGGGGGTCTCCACGTTTGTGTTTTGTGCTTCTAATAGATTGCATTTGCAATAATTTTCCTAATCAGGCTCGGTTCTGGCCCTACAGAGAACCAAGGCAGAGAGTAAAGTTATTCTCTGATATTTTTCTCTCACGATTTTAAGCATTTGCTTTTCCAAGTCATTAGGGAAATGCATGTTAAAACTACAATAGAATAAATAAATAAATAAATAAATAAATAAATAAATAAATAAATAAATAAATAAAACAAACTACAATAGGATGGAGGGGATGGAGAGGTAGAAACTTCCGGTTGTGGAATAAATAAGTAACAGAAATGGGGGATGCAGCTTGGGGAAGACAGCCTCTAATATTGTGATAATATTGTACGGTGACAGATGGCGATTACACCTACTGCGGTAAACACTGAGGCACGCATAGAATTGTTGAGTCAATCTGTCGTACACCTGAAACTAATATAACATCACGTGTCCATTAGACTTCAATAATAATAAACTGCAGTAGGATGGATATACTGTATACCCACGAGAAGAGCTAAAATTAAGGATGTTTTCATTGGTTTTCATCTGTTCCATGTTCCAAACATTCTTCATATGTTAATAAATTGCGTTTCATTTCCCCTTCTTGTTTTCTAATAGCATCGAACTGATGCCATGCCAATTCTCTCTCCCCACCCTCTTTTTTTTTCTTTCGCATGTCTCATTGCTGTTTGAGTTGGGAATTTCTGGATCATCTATTGTCAAGAGTTCCCTGTAGGTGAGAATGGGCCAGAATAGTAATCTAGGCTAAGTGATTTTGAATTTTTTTCTAATGCGATATCTCTCTTTCCTGTAGTCACACAATCAACTGCCTTTCTCCAACCCAGTTGGTCTTCATGATTCTTTGTGGAGGCTTGCCTTTTTCCATTTATGTGAGCGCCTTCTGCCAGCAAATGTCCTATTCCTGAACCTTCTTTAGCAGACAAAGGAAGGATGTGGTCTTGCATTCAAGAGGTATTGCTCACAGTTGGGAAGTAAACATTTTAGTGTGCGTGCTTTATGATATGTATTTGCCTGGGATTCTCTGCTCTCTGCTGTCCCCCTTGGTGTATCCTGAATGATAACTAGGTTTATCATCTGAAGTCAGCAGGCTTAGGTCAGGAAACCACACAGTGCTGTTAGTATTTCTGAGAACAGGGCGCAGAAGAGTTCTAGGAGTGCCAGATGTTAGGCATCGACAGTAAATATTTGCTCCCAAAAGGATGGGGCCCCTCATCGGTGACAGCTGCTGTGATCAAAGAGGGCAGGTGTGATGGGACAGCTGAAGACAGAAGGCTTGGAACATGTTTGGGTGAGGAGTCACACGGAGGTGGCAGATTCAGTGAAATAGCAACTTGTAAACGAAAGAGGAGTTGGAAAGGGGCGGTGAGAAGCAGGATCCCCCAGTGACGGCCGCCTCTTCACCAGAGGCGGTGAAGATACCTTAGAAGCTTGGAGCTGATGATAGGAGCCTTTTTGAATCAGGTTAGGATCTGAGATTTAAGTGAGGCTTGGTCCCCAAAGTGGCATTTATCATAGTAATAGGAGAGGGAGCTCTTTAGCTGAGAAACTGGCTTCCTCACTTCAAAAGATCTTCCTTCTAATTGAGAAAATCCAACTCACACAAATATGGTTAGCAAAGTAACTGGGCAACTAGGACTACAGCTAAAGAAAGCTACTCTAGGGAAACAAAGGAGCAAAAAAGAACTGAAAATAGGTACAAAACTTCCCTGCAGACCACAAATACTCATTAGAAAAGTATTGCTCCAAGGGGGAATCCCTGGGTGGCTCAGCAGTTTAGCGCCTTCCTTTGGCCCGGGGCGCGATCCTGGAGTCTTGGGATCGAGTCCCACGTTGGGCTCCAGGCATGGAGGCTGCTTCTCCCTCCTCCTGTGTCTCTGCCTCTCTCTCTCTCTCTATGTCTATCATAAATAAATAAATCTTTAAAAAAATAAAAGAAAAATATTGCTCCAAGGCAGAGGAACATTCCACCACAACATCCCAACATGAATAAAGAGGGATAAAAATCGTGGTATAATTGCAACCAGGGGTTCCTTGCAGGGAGCCTGCTTCTCCCTCTGCCTGTGTCTCTGCCTCTCGCTCTGTGTGTCTCTCATGAATAAATAAATAAAATCTTTTAAAAAAAATAATAATTGCAACCAGGAAAGAAAACAATAAAAAATAAATAAATACAAGAACTCAGGGAAGACAGGGCCAACAAAGGAAAGGTAATGGTCTATCAATGAAGTATATGAAATGATTAACTAACAAAACTTGGGAAAGAAATAGAAGACACAGACAAAATCATTCTGTAAAGACTATGTTATAAGGAACAAAGGAGGAAATAAATATTATAGAAAATGTAACACGGAACAATATGCACACGGCCGAAAGTAAAGAAAGGGAAAAAAAGCTAAGCAAAAACATTTTTTATTATTTTATCTTATTTTATTTTTTATTTTAATTTTTAAAAAAGATTTTATTTATTTATTCATGAGAGACCCACACAGACAGAGAGAGAAGCAGAGACACAGGCAGAGGGAGAAGCAGGCTCCACGCAGGGAGCCCCATGTGGGACTCGATCCCAGGTCTCCAGGGTTAGGCTGCAGGCTGAAGGTCGCGCTAAACCACTGGGCCGCCGGGGCTGCCCACAAAAAGATTTTTTAAAAGAGAAAGTCAAAGTTATGAAAGATAGGTGAGACTATTCAAAATAAGATTAATTGGAGTTTCCATTGGAGGAAACCAAAACGATAGAGTAAAACAAACATAAAATGTTCTGAAATAAGACTTGAATTATTCAAAGGCACATTCAAGATAGGAGAGAACTGTCCCAGAATGACTGACACCGAGACTTCCTATCGACACTGATCATATAACGTTAGACTTGTCCTATTAACACTAGAAGCAAACTTTGGGCATCTGTGCAAAAACACCGTATCATTTCCAAGTGAGAGAAAGCCAAGTTGGTGCAGCTACAGTCGGTGCTAACACACGGAACAATACCTGTGAGACACTTAAGGAAAGAAAATTTGAGCCAACGATTTTAAATCCATTCAAGCTGTCAGAGCCACGGGCAAAAATTTCTGCCAATTCAAGGACTCAGGGGATAACTGTCCACATTAGGCCTTAGGGAAGCATCTCCCAAAGAACACAATTCATTCAACCAAAAAAGAATCAGGGAACATGAAAAAGACTGGGGGTGAACATTAGAACGAGGACTAAAACAAGGGCTAACTTAAGCGGTACAAAGTAAAACGTGCATATAAATATATTTATATAAATTTTCAATGTGGAGGCTATTATTTTTAAAATTATAGTTCTTAATATATTTTTATTTTAGTGACTGCCTTTATAATTAAAATTTTAGAAAAAGATTTGTTTCTATTATTTATTTTAGATAGAGAGGGGGAGAGAGGGAGAGTGCACACACGGTGTGGAGGGGCAGAGAGCATCCGGAGTAGACTCCAACTGAGCAGCAGAGCCGGACACAGGGCCCCTCCTTTGACCTGGAGACCACGCCCCGAGCCAAAATCAAGAGTCAGATGCCAACTGATTGCTGTGTCACCCTGTGCCCCATCTATAATTGACTTTTACATAGTACCCTAGAACCCTCTTTATTCAGACGTATCTATTGAGAATAGGTTATGAGCATCAAGTGAGTTAACTTGTCAATTCCTCCTACTTACTGTCTTTTCTCTGTAGCTTTCTCTACCTAATTTTAGTCAGTAATATCATTTGTTATGGGCTAAATTGTGTTCTCCCAGAATTTCTGGGATAGATACTTGATTAGTTTTATAAGAAAATGCCCTACCTTTTCCCAAGTGGTTGTACAACTTTACATTCTCACCAATAATGTGTGAGAGCTTCAGCTGTTTTATCGCCTTGCCAGCATATGATGTCCACAGCTATTTTAATTTTAGCGATTCTGATGAGTATGTAGTAAGTGGTATCGCCTTGTGGTCTGGGGCTTGTATTTCTCAAAGATGTTAAGCAAGTTTTGTGCATGTTCCCATGTTTTTCCCCATGATGATGTTTTTTTCTCTAGTACTAAATTGTCCAAGCTCTCAAAATTCTGTTGGGATTATGTCCCAAATTGCTTTAGTCCCTATACAGTGATTTGGGAGGTGTCACAAGCTTAGTCTTTCTCTCCTCTTTCCATTATTCAAATTCATTATTGTATCTTTTTCAGGAAGCATTTTTATTTCATATAGTCTTCAAATTACTTTTGTCAGGGTTATTCCTAGATATTTTATGTATTTGTGGATATTATAAACAAGAAACATATTTTTAATGGTTTCTCTGCTTACTGATTATATATAGGAAAGGTTGGTTTGTAGGTATTTATCCAGCAACATTATTAAACTTTCTTGTAAGTTCTAATAGTTTTTCAGTTCTAGTTATAATTATACCACATTAAGTAAGGCTTTTTAAACAGAGCTGCTTCTCCTTTAGTTTTTCTATTGCATTGTCTACAATAGTGGTTCTCAAGCAGAGTGACCTTGTCCCTCAGAAGACATTTGGCAGTGTCTAGAAACAGTTTTGATTGTCACAACTATCTAGTAAATGAAGGTCACGCATGCTACTAGACATCTTACAATATTTAGGACCCCTCCCCACAACAAAAAGTCATTTAGCTCAAAATGTCAATACTACTGAGATTGAGAAACTCTGAGAACTTCCAGGAATATACAAAGTAGTGTGGAGTTTAAAGCTAACTCTGGGAAACAAATGAAGAGTTGCAGAAGGGGAAATCGGGGCGGGAGGGTGGGGAGGATGGAGTAACTGGGTGATGGGCTATGAGGAAGGCACTTGATGGGATGAGCACTGGGTGTTATACTATATGTTGGCAAATCTAATTTAAATTTAAAGAATGTAAAGAAATCCTTTTAAATTTATACACTATATTGGAACTTTTAAGAAAACTTACCACTTATTCTATGTGTTTATTAGTTTTATGAGAATTACCTAAGAATTTGGGAGGCTTTGTTAATCTGAAAATTGATGTGTTTGGAAAAAATATTCAACTTATTAATTAATGCAGTTGAAAATGAAAAAAAAAAGCCATCCTGTCTTATTCCTGATATTAACATGAATGTCTGTCTTTAATAGGTATAAAATCTTACATAAGTTAATAATTATAAACGTAAGACTTTATTCAAGAATACTTTATGAACTAGTAATTCTCTAGTAGAGACAAGCTAATCATGGCAGTGGTTCTCAAGAAGAGCAAGGGTAGAAAAGGTGTGAAGAGGTAGGTAAGGAAGTCTATTATGTGGTTGATTATTCCCAGGGGCATGTTCTTCCTCGTTGCAATTACTAAAGCATAAAGTACTCTGCAAGATTAGTTACTATCAGGACACCTGGTGGCTTAGCGGTTGCACATCTACCTTCAGCCCAGGGTGTGATCCTGGAGTCCTGGGATCGAGTCCCACATCAGGCTCCCTGCATGGAGCCTGCTTCTCCCTCTGCCCGTGTCTCTGCCTTTCTTTCGGTGTCTCTCATGAATAAATAAATAAAATCTTTTTTTTTTTTTTTTTTTTTAAAGATTAGTTACCATCAGCTAGATTACACTGGACTTGCAGGCCTCTGTACTCTGCCACTAAAACAATTATCACTCTCAGCGAAGGTTTTCTTTAGGTTAGAATCTTTTTTTTTTTTTTTAAGATTTTATTTATTTATTCATGAGAGACCCAGAGAGAGGCAGAAACATAGGCAGAGGGAGAAGCAGGCCCCATGTAGGAAGCCTGACACGGGATTTGATCCCAGGACCCCGGGATCACAACCCAAGACTAAGGCAAACGCTCAACTGCTGAGCAACCCAGATGTCCCTTTAGGTAAGAATCTTTTGTGAACTCAATATTTTTGTCTGAATAGTTCTCAACTCAGCCTCAACTCTTATTTTCCTCATCAGCATTTTGAAGATGTTTTTCAATTTTCTCTTTTCATCTAATATAGATGAGACAGCTGTTATTAATGTCAGTTTTCATTCTTTGTAAGTGATATCCTTTATGGGGATAGCTTTTTTTATTCTCCATACTCTAAAATTTCACTACAATGGAACTTTTCCCCTCAATTTCTCATTCCTTCTGGAAGTCTAATTAGATCTTTTTTGGAACTACATGTCTTAATATCTTAAATACTATTTCTTTGTTCCTTTGGCTAAGAATTTCTTATCTTACTTTTAAATCACTTAATTAGCTGTGTTTGAATATTCAGTCCATTTCTTAGTTTGATTTCTTTTTATCCCAAGGTATCTAGCTGGTTCTTCCTTATGACCACTTTTTCTTGCTTAAAAAAAAAAAAAAAAAAAAAAAAAAAAAAAAAAAGACCTTCCTTTTTGTCTAAGATTAAATGTTTTAAAATTCTGTCTAAATTTTAGTGCTTGTTCATTGCAATTGCTTCTATCATATATAGGCTTTCCTCACGTTTAAAAATTGGCACTATTTTACAAATTAATAGGATACATAATCTAGTAGGTATTTTTCCAGATATTTTACATATTAATTTATTTAATCTTGGTAACTATGAACTAAATACTAATAAGCTCACTTTATAGACAACTAGATTGAGTCAACGAGTAAGGTAAAAAAATGTATTCGAGGCCATGAAGCTAGTAAGTTTTAGAAGACACAATCCTGTAGAGTCACCTTTTTTTCCCAGGTCATACTATTTACATGAGACCCTTGGGTCTGAACCAAGCTTGCAGGCTCATTACTTGTTCCTAAAGCAATTACCCTAGTAGCTGCTAGTTGGCCCACAGTGGGTGAGTAAGGGCATCCACATACTTATCTTCAGTGTCGTAATTGCCTGCGTACCCTCCAGTTCTCTATGTCTACCTCCAGCTTTGAAAGGCACTTGCAGCTGCCTGTCCCCCTGTACGCTTTCAGGTGGGAGTCACCCTTTCTAGACCAAGAGCTCTGGTTTTCAAATTTAGCTTTGCATTTAATTAGAAGAAAACTCTGCTACTTAAATTATGTATACAAGCTGGGGGGTGGGGGAAGCTGTGGTAAGACAGACCTAAAGAAATTACTATTTAATTTTTACAATATCCACTTAGGCTGGTTGAATTTATCAAATCCTGACTGTGCATCTGGGTGTTGTTGGGACAATAAAGAAAGGTGGGTTCCCCACCACCATCACACCCACCCCTCCCTTATTTTCTTTTTTAAAGTCTGATGTACCCACTGTCCCTGAGATGCTTTCACCAAACTCACATTGATGGAAATAACTCTTCTGGTATTCCAATAGCAATCTCTTTAACACAAAATTGTAATGCAGAACCAATTTATTTCCATGTATGACAATGAAGATTGGGATACTA
The DNA here is from genome assembly GCF_011100685.1 of Canis lupus familiaris. Lineage (NCBI taxonomy): Eukaryota > Metazoa > Chordata > Mammalia > Carnivora > Canidae > Canis > Canis lupus. Next base: position 5,850,010 of record NC_049254.1, on the reverse strand, counting down.
TTAAAAGTAAAGCAGTCTTCTGTCAAATAGAGATCCAGATTTTTAAGTAGCTGCTTTTGGGAACTACTACGATGGAAGACTTGCTGTGTTGCCTTCGGATGTTAAGCCTGTCTGCCTGATGCTTCACCAAACTGTTCCGAGATGCCTTCCTTCGAAGTCAGCCTTTCTAACTCCTTCTGATAGCTATGCTGGTATTCCAGATATTTTATGTTCCTCTTCTGTTTACCAACGAACCTTTTCAGGAATTCTAAGAGCTACAATACAAAACACAAAACCCACAAAAGCGAAAACAGGGAAGGACTCATTAAAGACCTTGTCTGCAATGGGAGATGACCTAAGGTCTTGCTACCAGACTTCCAGTGCATGGATCAGCAATCCTGGGAGCTTGTCAGAAATGCAGACTCTCCGGTCTTACCCAGACCTAAGCAATCAGGTTTTAAGAGGACACTAGGCTATTCATATGCATGCTGAAATCCAAAGAGCACTGATCCAAGACATTCAAGACCTCCAGGTGAATACAAATATCCACTTGCAATGAATATGAGTGTTAGGGCATCTCATCAAAAGTACAGATTAACTTAATTAATGAGCTCCTACTGCGATGGCTTTCCACCCTGTTTATTTGAATCACATGGAGGTTTTGAGTAGGCACCCAGATCTCATTCCCAAAGTTTCAGATGTAAGTGGTCTGGAGTAAGAGTCCTTTCTATCTCTTCAGCACTCCTCAGGGAGTCCAATATCATCTAGGGTAATTTTTACCCATTATCCATCCAAGTCCATTATCATCTTGATAATTTTTGTATTTGGGACACTTTTCCCCCCACTAACTCTTAGAAGCTAAGGGGTTGGTAAGAAAGTTACCACCACAAGGTAGAGGGTTCATCATTAACTCCAGAGAAGTCTATAAGATAAGAGGTCACCATTAATATTCAGTTTTTTAGGGACACTCAAGTATAGTAGTTCTCCAAATATGGCCTCTGGCCAGTAGCATCATCCCCAGGGAACTTGTTAGAAATGTAAATTCCTGAGGCTCCTTGGTGGCTTAGTCGGTTAAGCCTCCACCTTTGATTTAGGTCATGATCCCAGGACCCCTGCATCAGGCTCCCTGCTCTGTGGGGAGTCTGCTTCTCCCTCTGCCTCCGCTCTCCACCCCACTTGTGCTTGCTCATGCTCTTTCTCAAATGAATAAATAAAAGCTCAAACAAAGAAATAAATGCAAATTCTTATATGCCCCTTAAAAGTCAATTGAATTAGGAATTTGGGGGGTAGGGCCCAGCAGTTTCAGTTAGTCCTCCAGGAGATTCTGCTATCCATTAAAATATAAGCGCTTTTGGCCTAGGAGATTTACAAGCCAGCAACAGAAGTTATTTTAATTATCCAGAGTGCATTATTCCCGGAAAGTCTTCTCCATCTTGTGTTGACCTGCATTCCTCCTTGCCAGCACATCTACTCTTCCCACACCAGCCAACTCCCAGGAATAAGTTCATATACTTCCTTGGGGAGGAACAAGCACATATTGGGTCACCTCCTGTTTTGTACCCATTTCTTAGAAGTAAGCCATAATTAGAAGTGAAAGATAACCCTGCTTTCAGAATCAATCAACGACTTACATCAGTTTCATTCTTCTGAGAAGCCAAGTTCTGCAGGTCTTGCAGGAGCTTGTGTAACCCGTTTTCCAACTCCAGAGCCATCACTATAGCTTGCACGTTCGTTCCCCAGTACTCTTTGTCAAGCCTCTGTTGAAGAGAACAAGGGGGTCGCTTTTCTACCTTTGTTAAACCCTACACCCTGGGTTGGATTATGACTAGGTTTGCAATAGGCTTGTAGTTTCCAAACTTTGTGGCACCGTGGAATCAGCACAGCATCTTAAATATGTCTGGCTTTCAACTGCAGAAATTCTGGCTTAATTCATATGGAGTACAAACTAGGTACTAAGATTTTTAAGAGCTCAGGTAATTTTAATGTGTTGCAAAGTGTGATTACTACCAGCGCGGTTACATGCACTATTACGTTAGCTTTGGAATTCAGTAATGGTAGGTTGGTTCTGTTACTACCAGACATTAGGTTTCTTTATAAAACTGGAGTTAAAAGAACCCATCAGGTAACTAAGGGATGTTTCTATATGTAATGTCCCTAATTAAGGTATAGACTGTTTCTTTGGAGTGCGTGCCCCATTGAAGAAGAATTTGTTTTACTGCATTGGAGACTTAGCCATGTTAAACACCTGAACATGCATCTGAATTAGACTAAAGATCTGATATAAAATGCTAACACATTTAGGAAGAGGCCATTAGGTGAGAGCTTCTCAAACTATACAGAGCATTAGAATCACCTGGAAAGCTTGTTAGGCTACCACTCCTTGGGCGCCACCCCTAGAGAATCCGAATCAGTTTGTGCCGCTGGGTCCATGAATTTGCATTTCTATTAAGTCCCCGGCTGATGTTGGTGCTGCTGGTCCATTAAAAACCAACCAACCAACCAACCAACCAACCAACCACAACAACAACACAAAACCAAAGGGTGTCTAGCTGGCTCACGCAGAAGACCATGAGACTTCTGATCTTGGGGTGGTGCACTTGAGCCCTATGTTGGGTGTAGAGATTACTGAAATAAAAACTTAAGAAAGTCCAAACAAGAGAAACCAAACAAACATTTAGTGGCTAAGATTTACTCACAGTACTATGAAGAGGTTTCAAAGAAGATAGATGCTTGCCCTCCAAGTCAGTGGCTATAATTCCATGTAAGAACACAAGTAACCTTACAAGTGAGGTAGTGACTAATCATGGAGTTCTCTAGACCCAGAGAAGGCCTCGTGGAGATCATCAGGACAAAATTCACACAGTCACCTTAACCACTGGAAGGCAGACTTTACTCTTACGCTCCTTCAGGTATCTTATGAACTGCCTTGCGTGTCCTTTCTTCACCTCAACTTGGTCTTGGAAAAAGGGGACATAAACAGGTGCATCCGGGTCTTCATCGAAGTAACAGACCTGGAACAGGGGGTGAGAATGGGAATAGAACGGAGGTGAGAGAAGCTGAATTTCAAGACTGGAAATTTTACACAAGCTCACTTCGTTATTTCCGTGGTTGTCTGACAGGGGCCTTCTTTGTTTTTTCCTTAGTCTGTCCTTTGACTCCCAGAAGAGCCGGCCTCTCTCTCAGAACCCAGGCTACCTCAGAGACAAGCCACCACATTCAAACCTGCTGGTGCCTAGCCTTTGGCCGTAATGGCCGTTTTAGGGGTCAGATTAGTGAACCTGACACACTCCTACTTGTTTCTAGTCATCATGGAGACTCCTGGAAGAAGTCCAGTATAGACTGACATCTTAAATATCAACCTGTTTCATCAGTCTTCATACATCTACGTTAACTCTGAAGTACTATATGGGTGAAAAAATGCATATTCAGTCTTCCCACACAGTCGATGCCCATGTAGCATTGGGAAATCACTGGAAAGAGCGGAGATTCTCCCTATCATCTCCCATAATTTGCAATCACATCTCTGAATCGTCCGGCCATAGCACAGCAAAACCCCAGTCGCTAAATTAGTGTCTCATCCAGTATCAAACCAGAAACATGGCCATAACCACCATCGCTAAGGGTCTAGAAGATGTGTCATTGCTCAGATCAGGGCCGAAAACTCCCTCACAATGCCTCAAATGCTCAGACTAACCATAGATAAATAACCATCACTGACGTTCAGCTCATAAGATGCTATATAATTAATAGCAACCCCACAGGCCTCTGAGAGGGGTCCTTGAGCCTGAGCCTGACCCTGAGCCCGAGCTGGAGCCGGAGGTGAAGCTGAAGCTGAAGCCGGAGCCGGATCCAGAGCCAGAATCGGAGCTGTAGATGCCATCTCAGCTCCAGGAAAAACCAGGCATAAAAAGCACTACCGTTAAGGGAGGAGATCTCTTAAATACTAACAGGCAATCCAGCCAGCCCACTTCTAGCCAGCTGACAGCTCGCGGAAATTCCGTTCACCTGAGATTCACAGCTACAAATCTACCAATGCAGACGTTGTTTCTGTGTGAAAGAACAAATCCTGGCCAAAGAAAAATGGGGGTGGGGGCCTTAGTCCTGACTATCCCAGTGGTGCTCAGCATTCTCCCTCAAGTTCACTCTGATGATGATCTGAGCAAGCCGATACATTTCCTGAATAGGGAGACATGGACACAGTAGCTGCGTTACATTTAATTTTTTTCTTTCTTCAAATACTATGTATGGCACATCATGCTAGGTCCCATGGGGACTCCAAGAAGACCTACTAGAATACATTCTTTGCCTATATACGGTATCTCTGTCCCCGACCCCATAAGGCCTCAACACATGTCATTGGTCTTAAGGCAGGATATGATGGGAGTTCTAAAGTGTCCAAAGCATATTTAGCTGAGAAGATTGGGGCAGATTTTATTCATGAATTGGGATTTGAACTTGGCCTTGGAGGGTGGGTAAGAATGCGAAGAAATGGAAATGGAAGCAGGGAGAACAGGCACCCAGAGGCTGTTGGCCCAAGATGTAAGAGTGGTTTCTCCAAACTGCAGTCAGACTGCTTTACTTGGGAACCTCTTGGCTCCTTCCTCAACCTGTCTCCCAAAGTCCCTACCGGTCCCATTGTTCATCTTATTCGCCTCCTTTGAGGGCAGAGACCGCTTCGCTTATTTCAGTATTCCCACAGCTCGTAATGGAATATTTTGTAAATAATAGGTACCTGAATCAACAGTTACTAAATAGAAGTCTATTTTACATGTGCAGCAGTGTAAAGTTTCTTATAGTCTGGAAGATTCTTAGTTTGAGCCTAAGCCATGTTTAGTTGAACTGGAATAGTAGAGACAGATCACCAAAAGTCTATCTGTCTGAGGCAGTGAGGAGTGAGGGCATCTCCTGAGGGAGAGCCCCTCCTGAGAGAAGCACCCAAACAATCCAAGTGTGACCCAGTCACGAAGATAAGGTCATCAAGGGGAGGCATCATTGTAAGAATTCCTCTGATTTGTCACTCGTGTTCCCTGACCCAACATTGCCCTTGTCCCCAGTTGAATTCATGCCTTAATCCCAGGGAGGTGCGTTAAGCAGGTGCTTCTCAAACTGTTACTTGAATACGAATCACCTGGGGTTCTTGTTAAAATGAAGATTCTGATTTAGAGACCTGAGATTCTGCATTTCTGGTGCGTCTGCCAAATGTTGCTGGTCCGTGAAGCACATTTTGAGGAGCAAGGGTGTCAATACATGGAGCACAAAGAGCACTGCTAAGGAGCCCTCTTCTGGGTGTGTGTCTGTTGAGGGGGTGGCGGGCTTGCATGCTGCTTCTCCACACACCTGCACTGCTTCGGCATGTCAGGGTCTCCAAGTCCTCCACGGCAGCAGCCTGAGAAGGCAGCAGAGCTGGGGCACTGGGCGAGACCTGGCCTACAAGGGTTAGAGCTGGGGAAGACGAAGGAAGTGATCGCTGACTAGATGGTTAACTGGTTGTACTCAGAGAATGTGCAAAACATTACCTGAATTCCCAAAAGAATTTGGGGGAACTTCTTGGGAGATGAAGGTCTTGTGTGAGCAGGTGGGGAAAAGCGACTATAAAATCTAGACTCTTAACTATTAATATGACCCATTTACAAAACAGTAAATTTGGAAGATGCAGATTTTATTTACTGGGAGATAATATGAGAGTTTGGATATTTCTGGATGATGTATAAGATCTTTTCGGGAATCCCTGGGTGGCGCAGCGGTTTGGCGCCTGCCTTTGGCCCAGGGCGTGATCCTGGACACCCGGGATCGAATCCCACGTCGGGCTCCCGGTGCATGGAGCCTGCTTCTCCCTCTGCCTCTGTCTCTGCCTCTCTCTCTCTCTCTCTTTCTCTGTGACTATCATAAAAAAAAAAAAAAATCTTTTCATGGAAACGTTCCATGATCTACCATTCCATCTAGGCCAGAACAACTGGATGCATGTGAAGAAAATGTTCCTATTCTTATGGGTTAAACATTACTAAGAAACATCACCATCTAAACACTTACAAACAATTTCACCAATATATAGAAAAAAAGAGAGGAAAGAAACATGTTATCAACGTTAGTAACCATTGTGTGAGTATGGGAGCTTTGTAGGTAATTATTTTCTTTTTTCTATTTTTCATATTCTTTCAAACTTTTATAATCTATATTTATATTTTTTTATTTTGAAAAAGAACCTAATAAAACCTTGCTAGAGAATGAACACAATGGAAGCTTCACATACACATTTATGAATGTATTGTTTGTTTTCTAATTATAAATGTAGTGTATGATCACTACAAAGTGTTCCAAAAATTTCAACAATATATAATGTAGAAAGTGAAGTGAAAGCCCATGGGTAATGCCATTGTTCTGATATATATTTTTAAGTCTAATTTGATCAATAACACCGCTATTAAATGATGGTACTCTGATGAATTGACTTTTGAATCATGGAATATGATCAGACTGGTCCATGTACTCTCTCCCCTGGAATGTGCTGAAAATGCAAAGACATTTTTTTTAATTGTACAATTTCTCTTAAGATTGTTTTAACGTGATCCAAACTTTCTGTCCTTACAGTGTAATTTCACCTTACCATCTCCCTAATGATTAAGGAAGAAGCAAGTGTTTCTCTTCTGGACTTAATTCTAACCAAGAAATTTTTATATTTAAAAAGAAAATGTCTTGGGATGCCTGGGTGGCTCAGTGGTTGAGCGTCTGCCTTCAGCTCAGGGCCTGATCCCGGGATCCTGGGATCAAGTTTGGCATTGGGTTTCCCAGCAGGGAGCCTGCTTCTCCCTCTGCCTGTGTCTCTGCCTCTCTCACTCTCTGTGTCTCTCATGAATAAATAAATAGAATCTTAAAAATATATTAATAAAATTTAAAAAAGAAAAAGAAAATGTCTTTAGTGGAACATTTATTATTCTCTTCATTGTGTTGTTTGTGCACATGTTTCCCCTGTTAATTTATAAACCTCACAAGGAGAGAGCCCACATCTCAGTCACTTTTGTATCTTCTGGAGCATTTAATATAGTGCTTTGTCCACAGAAAGCACTCCATGAATTATACTGACTGAAGAATTTGAAAGCAAAAGGGAACCTAAAAGTTTAAAGTCATTGCTTGTCATGAGAGGAACACCGGGCAGAGCCAAATGAGTACTTTGCACTTTGGAAAAGCAGATTTCACAAGTTCCGAAAAATCATGTCGGAGGGAGAAAGCAGGGAATTCTGTGTCGTAAGTCTTTGAAAGAAGAGCTGATATTTAACAGTCCCAGGCATTGAGTGGGTCTTTAAAAAATGTTTACGGGGTGGAGGAGTAAATGAATGAGGTAATCAATAGAAATAGGTCAGTAGTAGGCATTGAAAGCTAAGATTAAAAAATGAGTCTGGTGAAAAAAAAAGTGAGTCTGGTGAGAAAGAGAGATGACATCTACAGAAATCTGTATACCTGCACACATAGCCTGCAGCCTCTACTTCCAGACTTAGCATGGCTGTCATAGCCTCCAAAACATGTTTTCTGACTTTTACAGTTTGGGTTTCAGCATCCCCACCTTTGTGCACCTTGGTGACAGTGATTCTTTTCACACCTTTGCGACCCCTTGCTTACCTGTATTTCTTCTCTTCTAGCGTATGAGCTCCTTGAAGGTAGTCACATGCGTCATGGCTTGGTATTGCCCTCATCTAGCAAAGACACAGCAGGTGGTCAATAGGTATCCATTCACTATGAAAGAGTAAGTAAGTGGTCAAATGTTTGAAGGGCAAACACAAAAAAGATGGAAGACAAATACATGAGGGGAATGAAAACATAAAAGCAATATCAAGAGCTATGAACTCTCATGGGTGTTGGGGGTCAGGAATATATATACGTAATTTTACAGCTAACACCGACAAATCTCAAGTACTAATAGAGAAATTCAAGTACTATGGTAGGAAAGTAGTAGGAGGGAAGTCTCAGTAGGGAATAGGAAGAGTACCTAGATAATTTAAATCAGGACACCTCCAAATCTAGGTGAACTTTACTCTTTGGATGAGATAATGATTTTTGGAAGTGACTTAGGAAAAGTACTACTGGTAATATTTAAAGAATAATGGAGAGAAACACCAACATACAACTAACGATTTTTACATCTTGATGGAAAGATGCAAGAATTTGCACTAGATGACAATGTAGGTACTCCGATTGGCATCTGAAAATCTAAGGCAGATGTTTATTGGATTGGGGACAATTTAGCATAAGGCTCTGGTGACATATTCTAAGGCATTATACCTTACTCTATCCTCTTTTCTTTTTAGTTTTCTTAAGTCAATATTTTGCATGAGTTTAATCAAATTTACACATCATAAGTCTGGAAGGCATAATTAAGCATGCACAATGGCAGATTAAGGGCTCACAGAGGGGATCCCGCTCAGCGGTTTAGCGCCACCTGCAGCCCAGGGCGTGATCCTGGAGACCCACGACAGGCTCCCAGCATGGAGCCTGCTTCTCCCTCCTCCTGTGTCTCTGCCTCTCTCTCTCTATGTCTATCATAAATAAATAAATAAATAAATAAATAAATAAATAAATAAATAAATCTTTAAAAAAAAAGGCTCACAGAATTCAACAGGTAAAATCGAATTGGCTGAAATTAATATAAAATGTAACTAAAGCTGAATAAAAAAAGTCCTGTGTATTGGTTCAGTGATTCAATAATTTTAAATGGGAAGAGGGAGAGCTTATTGGGCAGTAGTACATGTACAAAAAGACTTAGATTTTTATTTGGTTGAACACTCACCATGACCACAGGGTTGGCAGAAAAACAACCACAATTCACATTTGCCTCTCAGACAGAGAAGTGTATATTTTATTGAATAATGATGGAGCTATAAAATTCCCAAGGCCACTCTGTAGAGATAGAAGATGGGGAGCTTTAGTTCTTGTCTCGGTCTTGTTCTCCTCCTTGGCGGGAGCTGTTCCTCACAGCACTTCCGTGTGTCCTTGATCTGAGGACCTGTGGTCTCGGCCTGGTCAGCCAACAGCCTCTCGCTGCCCTTGTCAGCCCCCAGCTTGTGGGTGCGTTCCGTGAGCATCAGCTTGTTTTTAAACATGTCTCTCTTCACCTTCAGGTTGAGGCTGTGATACACACAGTGTCTTCTTATAGTCACCGGGTCTTCTGAGCAGCCAGCTCTGAATTCTCATCCAGGTTGACTCCTCAGGCATTTGACCACGACCTTTGCATACTTGTGCGCATTCTCCCTGCCTTGACAGCAGGGCAAGGTGTTTCTTCAACCCTGAGTGTGGGAATGGGTGGTCACGGGCTTCTGAATGATCAGCCCATCTTTGGTTGGCTTCCAGATCCACTGAAGGGCTTGTTCCCATGACCCTGAGATCATGACCTGAGACAAAATCAAGAGTTGGACACTTAACTAAGCCACCCAGGTGCCCAGTGATGATTTTTTCAATCCGACACCAAAATTAACAGCAATAAAAGCAAAAAAAAAAAAAAAAAAAAAAAAAAAAGACAAATTGACCTGCATTAACTAAAGAGTTCTGCACAGCAAAGGAAACAATCCTCAAAAATAAAAAGGCCTACTGAATGGGAGAAAATATTTGCAAATCATATATCTGATAAGAGGTTGATATCCAAAGTATATAAAGAACACATGCAACTCAATGGCAAAAGAAAAATTGATTTAAAAAGTTGTCAGAGGATCTGAATAGTTTTTTAAAGAAGACACACAGATTGCCAACAGGAGCATGAAAAGATTTTCAACATCACTAATCATCAGAGAAACGCAACTCAAAATGACCATGAAATATTGCCTTACACCTGTCAGAATGGCTATTATCAAAGAGACAGGAAATAACAAATAACAAATGTTGGCAAGGATGGAACCCTTGTGCAGTGTTGATGGGAATGTAAATTGGTGCAACCCTATGGAGGGCAGTATGGAGGTTTCCCAAAAGTTTAAGAATAGAGCTCCCATATGATCCAGCAATTTTCTTCTGGGCATTTACTTGAAGAAAATGAAAACACTAATTCGAAAAGATACACGCTTCCTTTATGTTCACTATGGCGCTACTAATAACAACCAAGATATAGAAACAAACTAAGTGTACATCAGCGGATGAATGAATACCGAAATTGTAGTGTATACATACATTGAAATGTTGTTTGGCCATAAAAAAGAAGAAATTTTGCTATTTGTGATGACGTGAATGACCCTCAAGGGTATTGTGCTCAGTGAAAAAAGTCAGCAAATGACAAATACTGTATGATCTCTCCTATGTGTGGAATCTTTAAAAATATCAAGCTCATAGATGAAGAGAAAAGACTGATGGGTGCCAGAGGTAGAGGATGGGGGTGGGAGAAATGGATGAAAGGGTCAAAGGTAATAAACAATAAATAAAACATTTATACAGAAAGCCAAAGGACCTAGCATAGTCAAAGCAATTTTGCAGAGGAAAACAACCTGATTTTAAGACCTACTTTAAAGCTAAAGTAGTCAAACAGCATGGTGTTGACATAAAGGTGGACATCTAGATCAATAGAGCAGAATAGAAAATGTAGAACTAAATCTATCCATGTACGGTCAGTTGATTTGCAGTAAGGTACCCAAGGCATTTCATTACCAAGAAGAGCTTCTTAAAAGCACACCTCAAGAAGTTAGAAAAGTTTTCATACATCACGTTCTGAGAATCAAAATGAAAACTAATAAACCTGTCGATTTGATAGGACTACCAAATCATGATGGAATCATCTAAAGAATCATGGTGAAATTGAATCTAACAAATTCTTGGTAGCATTAGCTTCAAAAATATTTAGATATAGGGGTGCCGGGGTGGTGTGTCAGTTAAGTGTCTGACTATTGGTTTTGGCTCAGGTCCTGATCTCAGGGTTGTGAGACAGAGCCCCGTGTTGGCCCTGCCTTAGCTTTCTCTCTCCTTCTCCCTCTGCCCCTCCACTCCCCACCATGCACGCTCTCTCTCTCAAACAAATAAATAACTCTTTTTTTAAAGCAGTGTTTAGATATACTATGAGTAAAATCCCATCACTTTTTAAAAAAGATTTATTTATTTATTTGAGAGAGAAAGAGACTGAGCACACAAGTGGGGGAAGTCAGGGGGAGAGGGAGTCTTAAGCACATTCGGGCTGGGCAGGGAGCCCAGGCAGGGCTGGATCTAGATCTCAACCTGACCTGAATCCAAGAGTCAGACACTTAACTGACTGCACCACCCAGGTGCCCCTAATTCCATACATTTTGATTAAATCAAACATCTAGTCTTCTGCTGTGTGAATAATTGAAGTGATGATAGAGGAACCCATATTTAAGAGAATTATTTTAATAATTTATTAAAAATATATGATACTTTTGATGTATATTTTTCATCATCTTCATTGTCCTTTTATTACCTCTGATTAATACCAAAGGACTGACAGTAGCATTTAGGGGAGCCTGTGTGGCTCAGTCAGTTAAGCTTCTGCCTTCAGCTCATGTCATGATCCTGGAGTATTGGGATTGAGTTCCACGTAGGCTCCCTATTCAACAGGGAGCCTGCTTCTCCCTCTCCTTCTCTCTTTGCCCTTCCCCCTATTAATGCTTGCTCTCTCTCTCTCTATCTCTCTCAAATAAATAAATAAAATCTTAAAAAAAAATTTTTTTAAAGAAATTTACCACAAAACTCTGGACACCCAGGCTAGTCATATGCCCATAGTAGGGTTGAAGAGGTTGTGATGATGAAGTTCACCCAGCACATGACCACGAAGAAATTCACCTACAGCAGGATGGTCTGGGTGACCCTTTTCTCTGAAAGAATTCTTAGGAAGAGGCTGGTATTGTGAGAGTGCTGGGACGGCCTCTGCTACCTGGACGAGAGACTCACCACTACGTATGCACTTGCAAGAAGCATGGTTCCTGCAGAGGAGGCATCTCTAAAGTGTAGACATATGAAAAACAGATGCCAGATGGTGTAGTTTGTGGAGGAAAGTGAGAAGTATTTATTGACATTTGTCAGATTGGTCTTGGTTGGATTGGAAGGCATGGTATAGAGCATGAGGCTACTCCTGAAAGACAACCTGGGGACCCATGAGGAGAAGGAATGGAAGATGTAACTGGTGGATTTCAGTTTAAACACGGCCAACCAGGAAGTGCTGGGGATGATGACCATGGCCTGGAGTGCGCTCTAAAGCAGGTGTTGCAGATGGAGAGGCCCCTTCACATGTCGCTCGTGTAGAAAACACCTTACCTTTGAAGCCATTCTGAAAATTCAGTGACTCAAAAGTTCTTGGTGAAGACCCCAGTATTGTGAAGAGGATCACTCTGGATGAGGGCCAAGTAGTAGGTGGTCAGGTCGGTGACCTTAGGCCTGAGATCCAGAAGGAGTGGAAGAGAGGTAGGGAAGTGTTGGCTGAATCCAATACTAACTTGAAGAAAAAGGCATTTTTTGTTCATGGTAACATAAGTGGAAAGTGACAGTCTTAATGGAAAAGAGGAAACATTCTGTATCTCAGGAAAAACAAAAAACAAGATCAACACTGCCATTATCATTTTAATTCTACTTATTTATTCTCAATTAACTCTATCTCATATAAATTCTTAATGCAGACTTGGCATGAGTTTCATCTCCATATAATTCATATATTTCAAACACCAACACACACATAATCATGCCTCTGTGGGGTGCACGTTATCTATACTCCTAGAGCCCCCGGCTCACTCTTTAGGAAGCATGTCTTTACTTTCTGAATTCTTTCATTTTGTACTCACGATCCAGTATAGGGTTGCACATGTAAAAGGTAATCATGGGTATTTGTACAAATTAACTCAATACATTTTATGCTAATGGGAAAAGAATCAACACGTATCCCCCCAACATTTTTGAGGGGAAAATAATATTCCGTTGAATCTATCCCACATCACATCACTATAACACTTCTTTTTTTTTTTCTTTGTCCATCCTCCACATGTAAGCACCCTTGTAATTACTTAGGGCTCATCCCAATAATGCAAGATAATCTTCATATCAAGGTTAGCTGATTATTGACCTTGATTCCCTCCTCTCCTTAACTCCCTTTTATTATATTACCATCAAGGGTCTTTGTTTTAGGATGTGGATATCTTTTTACTAATTGTATCTCCTAAAAATGATCCTGGCTCTCTCCTGGTTTAGTTTCTATACCAGAGATCCCTTTATGTAAACTCTCTTCATTTCAGGAGGAGATTGCAAATGCCCTCAATTTTCAAGAGGACAAACAAACAAACACACTTAGTCATACTTATGGACTCTTATGTTGAGAAAATGAAAATATAGTAAATAAAATATAATATTTGATAAATAATAAATAATCCTGTGTACCATATATTTGCAGTTTATTCTTTAGTCCTGCAGATATGCTGTGTGTTTTCTAAATTTCTCCCTTTAGGCTGTAACTTTATTACATATAATTCTAGTAAAAGTATGTGTAATTACAATTTTCAAAATAAATACTTTTTTTTACAACATAAGTTACTGTATATAAACTTAATATATTGTAAGGAAAATATAAATCCTCCCTTTTCAACAGGCTCAAGGAATAGCAATAAGCAGGAATTTTAATTTGATATGGTAATGGATACATACATATATATTCTTCATAGAAAACAAAATGCAAAAAAAACAAAATTCATAAGTAATAGAAATACATAAATATTTTAGACTGCTTATTTTCTCTGCAGACATAATCACAAGTGCCAAAAACTTGTATGGACAGTCATGGTAACAGCCACTTCTGTAGCTTTGATTGACAAATGTAGATTTGTGATCCTTAATTTAAATGCATGTTTCTGTGAAAAAAATATGAATGATATTTTTGAATAATTCCCCTTGCCCACCAAAAACCAACCTGGCCATCTTCCACTGGAAGGGAAATTGTGATCTCTCAGAAGAGACCTTAGGGTCTTTGTTATTTATGAAATCATATTGTAATCACTTTTCTTAAAAGGAAAGTACACCATTGCACGAACCTTTCCACATTGGTTTCACATACACACACACACACACACACACACACATCACCAACACCACCAACCCTGCCATCACCACCAGCAGTAAAAACTTCTAATGAGTGATCTGTTGCCTGGACAATACATTTCTTGGTGAGCACTCCTGAACTGCTCAGGCTCCCAGATGGTGGGGGACAAAATGCTGGGGATTTAGTGTGAAAGTCCCAGGTGCCTGATTCTTAGAGGATCAAGTGTTTGTTTTGATTTCGGCTTACCATGACAGTGGCTGTAACACAACTGCTGATCCAACAGCCAATGCCAACATGTCTTTCAGCCGAGAGAGGGCCATGAGGGATTAGGCTGGGATGTTGGGACAAGGTTTATGGAAGGTGAGTTTTTATCGTCCGTGAAGTTCATTGGCAGGGGCTACATGGTGACTGGCGATGACAGGTATACAATCTTACACCGAGTGGGGGAGAGAACTATTTTAAAACGTTCTTCAGGTCTTTGATCTCTCCCATCTGCCTTTTTTTCCTAAGTCATCTAGATTAACTGATGAGATTTTTAAATTAATTTTCATTTTCATGTACTTTTATTATCTTTGTTCTCATAGCCTGGACTCGAATAGGAGATATGAAATTGATGAGAAACATCCCGAGTTGTCTTGTGCCATGGTTGAGAATAAAGTCTTTACCAGTAACGGCGTCTATTTGAATCTGTCTTTGCCACTTGACTCAGTGAAGAGGCACTTTTCTAGGCACTGGGAATGTAGCAGTAAACAAAAACAACAATATCCCTGCCTTCACAAACAAAATTTAGTAGCTTTAGGACATTAACTACTTTGAACTCAGCTTCCTCCTCAACGGGAACCATAAAGGAACCCACTTCTTGGGCACATCATTTAAGCCCTAACTGAGTTAATATACACAAAATGCTTAGTCCAGAGTTTAGTACAAAGCATTTAATGAATGTTAACGATTACGTTTAAGGCCTTTTCTTCAGGGGGAGGGGAAGGATGTCCTTAACTTGTATTTTTGTAAAGTGTAACACATACTCTTGGACCCCAGTCTTCTTCCCAGGCTCTGCTTTCAGGGGAACCAAAACTGGCACAGCCCTTCATTGATGATGTGTGTTCTAAGTATCTTCCCCAACACTCAGTCGCTTACATTTCACTTTTTTAATAGGATCTTTTAATGAAAAAAAGTTCTTGATTTCAATGTAGACCAATTTCCCAATCTTATGTTGTGTTTTTTTGTGTCCTAGTTATGATATCACCACCCTGATATCATAAAGATGTTCTTCTATATTTTCCTCCAAAATGTTATTTATTCTTGGAGTTACAGTCCATCTGGAATTGATTGTGATCATTAGAGGTGAAGGATGTTTCTTCTTTTTACCTAGGGAGGCCTACTTGACTATGGTAGGCAGAACAATGGCATTGTAGGGATGTCCGTGTCCTAACTGCGGAGATTTCCATGGCAAAGGGGACTTTGCAGATGTGACTGAGATGAGGAGACTATCTTGGGTTTTCTGAGTGGGCTCCATTTAATCAAATGGGTCCTTTAGACAGGAGAACGTTTCCAGGCTGTAGTTGTAGAGAGATGTGAGTAGGGAATAATTCCTTGGAGAGTCATCCAAGTTGTTTCATATATAAATACTGTAGTTCACTCCTTTTTATTGCTGACTAGTATTCCATAGTAGAGATACATCACATTTTGTTTAATATTCACACATTGAAGAACCTCTGGATTGTTTTAGTTTATGATTATCATGGATAAAGCTGCTATGAACATGTATGTATAGGTTTTTGTGCAAATGTAAGTTTTCATTTCTCTGGGATAAATGTCCATGAGTGCAATTGCTGGATCATCTGGTACCTTTATGTCTAGTTTCATAAGAAACCATCAATCAGAGTAGCAGTACCAAAGAGGTTTTTTTTTAAAAAAATCAGGAATAAGTGTTAAGGTTTATTAAATGCTTTTGTCTTCACTTGTTTAGATGATCTTATGGTTTCTCTCCTTTATTCTGTTACTGTAGTGAATTATGTTGTTTAATATTTAAATTTAAAGGAATTTTACATTCTCAGCTAAATGTAACTTGTTCAGGATGGATTATCCTTTTTTAAAAAAAGATTTTATTTATTTGAGAGAGACCACAAAAGGGGGGGAGGGGTAGAGGGAGAGGGAGGAGCAGACTCCCCACCAAGCCGGGAGCCAGATGCAGGACTTAATCCTAGGACCCTGGAATCATGACCTGAGCCAAAGGCAGGCAATCAACTGGGTCACTCAGGTGCCCCTAACAATGAATTATCCTCTTTATGTATTTTTGGACTTTGTTAATGTTTTGCCCAGAAATTTGGCCTCTGTGTTGATTTGTGCAGTTACCTTGAAATTTTCCTTTCTCATGATGTCCTTGCAGGGTTTTGGTATCAGGGTTTTGCTGCCTCATAGAATGAGTCAGGAAATATTTCCACTTTTTGAAAAATGAGTGTGTGAGATCAGTGTTACTTCTTAAGTACTTGGTAATATTCACTGCTGAAGTCTACTGGGCCTGGAATATTTTGTGGAAAGGTTTTAAATTTTGGATCAAGCAATTAAAGAGATTTATTCCTATTTTTAATTCTTTTGTTGTATTTGGAAAATTGTATTGATTTTGATGTTGTCAATTCCATATAAATGTTCAAATCCATTGGCGTAAAAGTGTTCAGAATTTTATAGAACCCTATCTTTATTGTCTGTTTTTATTTTATTTTTTTTAATGTTTTACTTATTTATTCATGAGAGACACAGAGAGAGAGAGAGAGAGAGGCAGAGACACAGGCAGAGGGAGAAGCAGGCCCCAAGCCGGGAGCCCGACGTGGGACTCGATCCTAGGACTCCAGGATCACGCCCTGGGCGGAAGGCAGGCGCTCAACCCCTGAGCCACCCAGGGATCCCCTTTATTGTCTGTTTTTAATTCCTTTTATGATCTCTTTGTGTTTTCTATTTTTTTCTTTTCTTTTTAAAATTTTATTTATTTATTCATGAGACAGAGAGAGAGAGAGAGGTAGAGACACAGGCAGAGGGAGAAGCAGGTTTCTTGCAGGAAGACTGATCCCGGATCTCCAGGATCACACCCTGGCCTGAAGGCAGCACTAAACCGCTGAGCCACCCAGGCTGCCCCTATTTTTTCTTTATCAGTCTCACTAGGGGTGGCTTTTTTTTTTTTTTTTTTTTTCAAAGAAACAACTTTGGTCCTGTAAATCTTTTCAGTTGAATTTTGTTTTTTTCTATTTCATCATTTTCTTTTCTTTTTAAAGATATTTATTTATTTGAGAGAAAGAGAGCAGCAAGAGAGAGCATGAGCAGAAGGAGGGGCAATGGGAGAAGCCTTGAGCCTGATACAGGGCTTGGTCCCAAGACCCTGAGATCATGACCTGAGCTCAAGGCAGCCACTTAACTGACTGAACCACTCAGCTGACCCTATTTCATCATTTTCTGTGCTCATTATGATTTCCTTCCTTTTACTTTCTTTAGGATTAAGTTGCTTTTTTTTTCCCCACTTGTAGACAAGAATGCTTAGATCATTCATTTTCAGCCTGGTTCTTTTCTTATATTTGCATCCGAGGCTATTTAAGTCCACTCTAAGGACCCCTTCAAGTATATCCCATAGATTTGGATATAGCATATTTTCATGTTCTTTCAGCTCAAACTATTCCAGACTGCTATTGTTTTTAATCCTCGGCCTATGGATTATTTAAAAATGAATTACATACCAGGGTGCCTGAGTGACTCTGTCAGTTGAGCATTGGACTCTTGGTTTAGGCTCAGTTCATGATCTCAGGGTCATGAGATAGAGCCCCACTTTGGGCTCCATGCTAAGCAGGGCATCTGCTAGATATTCTCTCCCCCGTCATCTCCCTCTTCCCTTCCCTCCACCCCCTCTTCTCTCTAAAATAAATAAATAAATAACATTTAAAAAAATGTTAAAAAGTGGATTACATACCTTTCAAATCCATGATGATTTTATAGTCATTGCTTGTTGTTATTCTCCAGCTCAATTGCATGTGGGCTGCATTTTCTGTATGATGCCAGTCATTTGAAAGTTTGTGGAGACTTGCTTTTTGGCCCAGGATAAGACCAACTTTTGTAAATAATAACTGTTCACTTGCTTTTCTGTTGTTAAATTCCATGTTTTGTATGTGTGAATTAAGTCGTGTTTATTAGTCATATTGTTTAAATATTCTTTAACTTTACTAAGTTTTATGTTTGTTCTGTCAGTAACCAGGAGAGGTATACAGCTCTCTCTCTATAGATACGTTATTTTTCCTTGAGAGTCTATTTTCAGCTTTATAAAATGTGATGATATAAGTGCATACAGCTATATTTTTGTGGTAAATTGACTGTTTCATCATTAAAAGTATTTATTTTTAACTTTAGTAATGATTTTGCCTCAAAATCATTTTGTCTGATAACAATTTAGCTCCATAAGGATTTATATGTTATGATTTTATCCATCTTTTAATTTTTTTATATGTTTATAACTAAGGTCTACTAACTATTAGCAGCCTATAGTTGTTGTGTTTTATTTTTAAAATCAAGTCTGAGGGTTGGCTGCTTGGCTCAGTTGGTAGGGCATGTGACCCTTGACCTTGGGGTCATGAGTTCAAGTCCCACATTCAGTGTGGAGCCTAAAAAAAAAATCTAGTTTGAAAATTATTTTTTTCTTTGGGGCATTTGACGTGCATACCAATATATTTGAGTTTAAAGTTTAAAGTTTCTTTAATCTTGCAGAGGACTCAAAGGACTTTTGAATTCTTCTTAAGTGGATTTACATTGCTCTGAGGAGTGTCTAGAACTACTGGCAACACAAGTTCACTTTGATATAGTATCAAGGATTAAAATATATGACTAAACTAAATCTTAATTTCTATACTCTCAAAAAAAAATAATTTCTATACTCTCATGGTTTAACCTTTGTGATATTTACTAGGGCCCTACCCCTCCCCACCACCATTCCTTGATTAGCCCAATTATCTAGTTTTTGTACTCCCTTCAGATGAAGGTATCAAAACTCTGCTCAACTTTTTATTCATCTCTTCCATAGTTGGTATATACTCTTAGGAGAAAAGTGACCAACTGGTAGCCTCATCTGTATTGTTCTACCTTTATTATTTTCCTTCCTTTCCTCAGTCTTGTCCCTAAGGATCCTCACTGCCTAGTTAGCTCTCTAATATCTACAAGTAGATTTTTTGGAAAAAAAGTTTGTCTAGATTTTCTGATTGTTTCGATTTTTTTGAAGAAAGTTTATCTAGATTTTCTGGGAGCAAATGGTCAAAATTATTCTACCTGCCATTACTAGAAGTTGAAAATTCATTATGGATTTTAAGAAACATATCCCATGGCAGCTGTCTTTCAACTTACTGTGGTCCTTATTGTAGGCTACTAGTTCTTAAATCAGTTCCCAAAACTGATTTTGAGGAACTGGCAGTTCCTCAAAAGGTTAAATGTAGGGTTACCATATGACCCAGCAATTCTACTCCTAGGTGTATACTAAGAAATGAAAATTCAAAAAAAAAAAAAAAAAAAAAAGAAATGAAAATTCATGTCCATAAAAAACTTGTAAATGAATGTCCAAAGTAGAATTATTTATAATGTCCCAACAATGGGAACAACACAAATAGCCATCAAGTGATGAATGAATAAATAAAATGTGGTATAGCTAGAGAACAGAATACAGCAATAAAATCAGTGAAGTACTAGACATACTACAACATGGGTGAATCTGGAAAATATTATGCTGAGTGAAAAAAGTGAGTTCCAAAGGACCACATATTTTGCAGTTCCATTTAAATGAAATGGTCAGAGTAGGAAAATCTTTAGAAATAGAAATTAGATTCATGGTTGCCTAGGTCAGAGGGGATTGAGGAGAATGAGTAGTTACTGTAATGGGTACAGAGTTTCTTTTTTAGGATCATGAAAATATTCAAAATTGCTTATTACAATGATTGCACAACTCTGTGAATATACTAAAAATTTACCCTTTAACTGAGTGAATTTTATAGTATGTGAATTATATCTTAATAAATTAGTCATATATAAAAACCACAAGCAAGTTATCTGTGCTATTGACTTCAAATACAATAGGCATTCAAAAAGTATGAGAATTGTGGTGTTAAAAGAAAAAAAAGCAAGGTGCCTGGGTGGCTTGTTTGATTAAGCATCTGACTCTTGATTTTTGGCTCAGCTCATGAACTGTAAGACATAGGATGGGAACCCAATGTTCAGAAGGGAGTCTTCTTAAGGAGTCTCTCACTCTCCTTCTGCCCCACCTGTCTTCTCTCCAAAATAAATAAAACCTTAAAAAAGAAAAGAAAAAGCTAAAATCCACACTGCATTCAATAATCTCTTCTGTTGGTGAAAATGAGTTATTTTCCATATTTGCATCTGTCCGTTTTATACTTTGGAGGGAAGGTGATTTGGATGACTTTGGATTTTAACACTGAGTCATCTGCTTACAAGATTTCAAATAGCATTTGAAAATGCCCATGAATAGACTCCCAGGAGAAAAATGAAATTTCAAGGAGAGAGATTTGCTGTAAATTTTTCTTATGAAATGTCAGCCAAATGACTTGACTCCGTGATGCTTTTCTGACCAGAAGTCTGCTGAGAGTTACTGACTGCTTCTGTAGTAGATTTTAAAATATGTAATGGGACCAGACACTGAGTAAAAGAGCATTTGAATAAATGCTCATTTCCTGGTACTCAGATTTTTTCATACTGTAAAACATTTGGTTATGACTTTAGGGTTAGCTTTTCCTCTTAGTAAGCTTTAGGGAAAATGAATTCATTTCAAAAAAATTTATGTAGGTAATGGCAAATTCACTTCTTTTGTCTTTTCATATATGATATGGAAATTAAGGAACTAAAAGAGAATGTACACCAATAAATCCTGAAACTGCATTCAGTATACTTCTACCTAGATCATCAAGTTTCACCTATAAAAACACTTTTTTCCAAAAGTGTTTGTTTGCAAACTACTACTCCAGGAAGTCTTTGTAACAACAAGAGTAATAATGAAGTGAGTTCATTTACTCGGACCAAAGTTAGCAAAGTGCATCTTATTGTTTGCAGAATAGCAGTGGGAAAAATTAGAATTGATGAGCTTTTAGAGAATGTTTTGGGAAACTCCATGTTCATTCATGTGAAAAATATTGTCATAAATATGATGATCACATACTCTGAACCTCAAATTTGAACACATTATCTGATAATTTACAGTGTATTTATGAGATAGTTCTGGAAAACCCAGGGACTGCAGTCACAGTAAAGATGAGCATTATGACACTCTAAATCAGGATCGTGCTACGTATCAGGTGTGCTGTTACTTCTCCCACTTGTACCCATGGCTGCTTAGGCAACTGTGACATTCTTCACTGCTGACTGTGCTGTGGCCACACAACCAGTTAGTTGGAGTTGGCCTTAATCAACAAGAAACCTCTTCACCATCTGGGTTAAAGGTAGTTTTTGGCCTCTTGTTCACTTGGCACCATGTAGAAATGATTAAGCCAAGTGGCCAGTGGGGCAAAAAGCTTCTTTGAAAATATGACAAGTATGTGTAAAGATTGCTTAAACCTACCCTTTGCTATTCTTTTTTTTTTTTTTTAATTCACGCGGAAGCAAGCTAGTCACGTGAAAGACACTTAAAACTGAATCTTTAGTGAACTTAAAGGTCTGCATGGTTTTCATCTCTTCTTCCATTTGGTCATGGTTCTCATCCTCAGAGAGCTAGTAAGATAGAAAAAATTATAAACAAATAACTGTGGTGCAAGGTATAATGTGAAAAAATTCTGTGAGAATGATTAGGGTGTTCACAAAGAGGAGCATTTCTCTTCTATTCAAGGTGAACAAGTAAATGCATCTTGCAGTTTGTTTTCTATTTTTTCACCTGTTTTTGTTTCTCTGTTCCTCCTTTGTTCCATTCTCTTGAATCAATAAAAAAAAATAGTATTCTATCTTAATTTCTCTTCTGTGTTTGTGGCATGCCTCTTTGTGTTTTTGTTAAACTGGTGTTTAGTGATCGCATTATTCATCCTTAAATTATCACAATCTACTAGGAGTTAATATTGGGACACTTCCTGTGAAGTTAAGAACATTACAACAGCAGAATCCCATGTACTTCCTCCCTCATCCTTTGTGTTATTGTTGTCATGTGTTTTATAAACACATGTTAAAAACTGATAGTTTGTTATTTTTGCTTTAAGCAGTTAGTTTCTTTTTTAAAATTAAGAAGTAAAAGTAGTCTTTGCTGGTCTAATAGTGATGATTCTTTTGGCATTTTACTTAGCTGAAAATTTTTAATTTACCCTCATTTTTAAGGAAGATTTTCATTGGATATGGTCTTCCGGGTTGATAAATTCTTTTTCTTTTGAAACTCTAGAATGTAATTTCATTGTCTAGGGTCTCCATTAGAAGTCAACCATTTTTCATATATTTTTCTTTTTGTATGAAATATGCCTTTTGTCTTTGGTGTCTTTGGAGATCTTCTTTTTAGCTGGTGCTCATTAGTTTGACTACAACATTCCAAGCTATGTTTTCTTTGTTTTTATACTACGATACTATGTTTGCTGAGCTTCTTATATTTGTGAACTGATATTTTTCAACAAATTTGGGGAATTTGGGCCATTATTTCCTCAAGTATTTTTTCTGCCCATTTCCTCTCTTCTCCCTCCTCCCCTTCTCTCCCTTTGACTGTAAAGATAAATAGACATCTTTTTTTTTTGATATATAGACTTCTTGATATTATCTCACAAACTGAGACTTGCTGAAGCTGTTCATCCATCCATTTTTTCCTCTCCCTTGTTCAGTTTCTGTTGAATTTGAATTATCAATGAATAATTTCTATTGACATGTCTTCAAGTTAATGCAGTTTTTTCTAAAATCTTCAATCAGTTGTTAAGCCCATCCACTTAATTTTTTTAGGCTGGCCTGGATTGAACAAATGCTGATCTGCAGTGATACTTACCCTTGGTCAATGCCTTAGAATTTATTATCTACAGATAAAAGATGTTCTTTAACCAGCTAGAGGTGCAAAAGTCATGAGAAACAAACACCGCTGCTGTGAATTTCTAAGGCAAAGAATTCTAAAAATTTTGTAACTAAAGGCAAACTATAGTCCTGGGTATTGGTGTCTGATTCATTCTCCACGTTGATTCTTAACAAATCAGTTTTAACTTCCATATTAATGAAAGGTCATCACAGTTATTCCAGAATAAAAAGAAGGGCAGCGGAGATGGGGAAGAAATAAAAGATAAGAGAGCCCAGAATTAGAGTGGATTAAAAAAAAAAAAGATGTAAAGATATAGAAAAATTTAACCTCTTTCAAATTTTATTAATTTGGTCTATCAGAGACCCATGTCAGAGAAGAAACTAGCCATCATTTTGAAATAATTCCTAACAGGCACTGTTGTAAACAGCTAACACATCTTATTTCCTTTTATTCGTATAAAAACACTGAGAAATCTTTCTTGTTATCTGTACTTTTCAGGTGAAGAACAGAGGTTCAGTGAGATAAATTAAGAATAGAAGTATGATGAACTGAATCAGGTGGGTACACATTTTCTGGACCAGGTAAATTTTGAGTTTGATTTTAAACATAGTAAAGAAGCATTGTGTGGGGTGTTCCGCTTAGAGGGGGCCACCAAATGTGGGGCATCCCAGTTGGGTGGGGGCCGGTGGCCAGGTGGTGAAGGAATTCATCACAAGCCCAAACACAAGAGATGGCAGTTTGTTGAATACACCACTGCAGGGGAGTGGTGGGCAGGACAGCGAAGGAGAGCCTGTCTGCCCCAAGCTGAGGGGTCCCAGTTACAGGGTGGAGTGAGGCAGTATGGGATTTTTGGAACTTTCTGTAATCTTCAGAACTGCGCCTGGATATAATTGGGGTCTGTGACGACTTTGCGGGGGGGGGGGGTCGCTTATTGAGCCCTGTTTGTTTTCCACTGATGGTCCTTGTGGGCCTTCCTGCCTTGCTCTGGTTTCCATTGCTCAAGCCCATTGCCTAAAAGCAGTCTCGACAGGTTGGAACTGGGTAATGCTTCCCCCATGAATTATCAGGAAATAGCCCTGTTGTTTTCTGTCTAAACTACTGACCTTCACGGTGTCCGGCTGGAAATGCACCTCTGTGTCTGACTGGTAAAGACCTTTAATGGGTGATTGATAATGCCAAGGATGATGATGACTAACGGCTGGGAGGGCTGAAGGTCTCCACTTGAAGGCAGGACTATAATTCAAAGCTTGCTTTGATTCTCTCTAGACAGATAATCAGCTTTACTCCACCAAACACATTCCAGGCAGGAGACATCAAAGTTCCAAAGTTTGAAATTCTTCTCCGGATCTGAGTTAAACCTTCTCACTCCTCACACATTTCAATTTGTCTTTCTTCTTGACCCACTGATCCAATGCCAAATAAACCATTAAGAAAATCCTTACCAAACTCTATTTTCTTTTTCTTTTTTTAAAGAATTTATTTACTTATTCATGAGAGACACACAGAGAGAGGCAGAGACACAGGCAGAGAGAGCTCGATGCGGGACTCAATTCCAGGACCCTGGGATCACAACCTGAGCCCAAGGCGGACGCTCCACCACTGAGCCCCCCAGGGGGCCCTCAAACTTTATTTTCTACCATGAATGTGTACAGTACCTTCAGTTTTCTTTCTGTGCATTCCCACCCTCATTGCCTCTGCACCCTACTCAAATAATACCTACCTCTCTGGGACTCATTTTTGCCCTCCACCAAATGGAAGAATTGGTTTAATCATACATAGCTTTGCTTTTCTAGGTCCTAGAGGTTCAAAGAATCAAGTCACATGATAGAGCGTGGGAAGTATGACAACCAGGAGAGGCGCTGCCAACCAGAAACCTCCTTCGATAGAAGCAGCTCTGCTTTCTGTCCACCTAGCAGTTGGACATTCCATTTCAAGGGATCTGATACTGACACAAATTTGAAAGCCATTGGATTTGGTTCTATCTCTAAACAGTCTAAGATAATACCCCATGAGTCTGCAATCTGAACGAGCCTAACAGAGGCAAGAGCTGTTTTATCTACCTAACATTTTGCGTGTTTTCAGACTTAGAATCAGATAACGTTTCTTCGAGACCAGATAGAAAGCTTGGCTGAGTGCACAGGCAGGAAGGGACCTTGCAGAGGAGCCCCCAGGGATCAATTCCTTTCTCATGAAATCACCCAGTCACTCCTCAGGTATTAAAGAGTCGGGTAGCTAGTCCTCCACCCCCCTAGCCCCCCAGTGTTGACCCTCCTAATTTGACAGTAGCAGAACAGTGGTGGTGAATTCCAGGCAGAGTCAAGAGGGAGCCTGAGCCCCAGTTCTCCCATCTGCACCCCCTGCTCCCCTGGCAGCTCCACCGACCCTGGCAGGGGACCTGATAGACCAGAATTTTATTTCTCTTAGGTCAGACCCTGCAACGTTGCCATGTTCCTGGCAATCCACCCCATCATCCACAGGCTCAGCTCGTGGATGCAGAGGTACCCCCTTCTCGGCTTCTGGTGCTGAGGGGAGAGCAGGCCAGTTTTTCCTCGGTGCCTGCACAGCTCCCCTGAGTCCTGTTTGCAGGGTCTGCTGCCTTGAAACTTGGGGTGCCTGCCTACTGGGTGCCGTATATCCTCGACAGTGCATGCAACTCCTAGGGTGGCGTGGAGGGAGAGTGGTTTATTACAAACTTGGCTCTGTTACAAACAGAAAGGATTTATGTATAAGGTTCAAAATTGTTATTTTTAGAGTCAGTAACGCGAACAATCCCAATACTTTCTGGAGACTCTTCCTTAGGGTCAAGGTGAGCAGCGCTGGACCGCCTGAGCCCTCCCACCCAGCGGCCTCCAGCCTCCCCTTCACATTCCACCCCCCACTCTGCTGCGGAGCCAAGGATCCCAAATGTAAATCCAATCGTGCCACCTTCTGCCTCCTTCAAAGGATTGCCACCGACCTCTGAATAAAGTACAAGTTCTTTAGCAGAACAGGGAAGACCAGCTTTATTTTGCTCCATTCATCCTGCACCTTTGGTTCCTGCCTTCCCATATCACCCAGCTGAGGGTCAGGACCTGAAGTCTCACCCCAGCTGCAGAGTATCAGGAGAAGGGCTATTTTTTTTTCTTTAAAGCATAGTCATGTGTTTCTCAAATCTTCCCACAACAAAATCAATGAATGTCTTTATTAAAAATAATGCTTTAATAACAGAATGAATATTTATGGCCAGGCATTAGGTTGTATGTTCTAAGTTAACTCATTTAATCATTCATTAAAACAACCTTAAAAGGAAAGTGCTCACTCTTTCTTCTTTCTTTTTCTTTCTTTTTTTTTTTTTCTTTCTTCTTTTTTCTCTCTCTGTCTCTCTCTCTTTTTCTTTCTCTTTTCTTTTCCTCTTTTGAGGTAAGTGCTATTTCCAACTTCATCTGCTGGATGAGAAACTGAGCCTATAGGGTAAATAATCATTTGCGTTCACAAGCAGCAAAGGCAGGTTTCAAGTCCAGCAGCCACGTTCCACAAGCCACCCTCTTTACCATGCTCCCAGGTAGTCTCTCACTAAAAATGCAGATTCATGGCCCCTCCACAGCCCAAAGGTACATATTTTAAACAAGATTCCAAGGTGATTCTTCTACGCACTGGTTTGAAAAACGGTAGTCAATTTTGTTCAAACAGAACATAGTAGATGAGTGTCCTCTAGTGTATACACAGGAGCATTACACATTTTATCATTGTGTACAAAATAGCCAAATTTCATGATGTACACATTTTAAGGACTGTATTAGGATAAGTTGTTTCCATGTCAATGTCCCTACCTTAAATTGATAATTTGGTCACAAAAGTATTATATAAATATTGCTGGATAACCGTCTGTCTCATCAGACCTTAACAGCTCCTGGGAACTCAATTTAAATATTGAAAGGCTCAATCCAACAAGTCTGTTGGTGAGGAACGGAGGCTCATATCCTTAGTGCACAGAAGGTACTAAAAGGAAAACACCAAATTCACTCTCTGCAAGAGGCAGATTTTACCCGTCCTATTTGTGGTGGCTTCACGTCATCAGTTGTCCTCTGTAGGTCCTACTCAGTTTATTATGTCCGAAGACGATATGCTAAGGCCCTTATGCTTTTCTTTTATCCTCTTTAAATTAAAGTTGGAAGGGAGGAGAATCCATTCACTCTGTAATGTGATGTGTAAAAATCCCCTATATCACTATGTTAGGCTATTGCTTATTCCCAAACAGGGAGCCATCTATATATATTTTAGGTTAGAGTTAAACGTCTGTAACAAAAAGACCCTAACACATAAAGGTTAAAACAAGATTGACTTTTCATTCTCTCTGATGTTACTGTCCAGAGATGGTGGCCATATAGTGAAGCTCTGGCACTCACACTCAACACACAGATCCCATTTCTGAGTTCAAAGTGGGTGCTCCACTTGCTGCTCTCGCATCTGTATCGCAGCCCGTGGAGAAGAGGCCAGGGGAGAGCACAGCCCTTCCTTCCAAGGGCAAGCCCGGCCACGGCAGACAGCAGCTTTACTCCCAACCCACTGGCCAGAATTGATCATAAGCTTTAAGAGAGGATTGTAGTCCTCAGTGAGGCAGCGACGTGCCCCACCGACCCTGACGTACCATCATCAAAGGACAACAGGGAAAGTGGATCCTTAGTAACTGTCTCTACCACACACCACTGCCTCTATTTGGACATTTCTTATGTGATTCAATAAGTAGCCAGTTAGTCACGAAAATAGTCAAGAAAGTAAATCAGGTATTTCAAGAATGCCAGTTAATAAAATGATAGCATTTTTACAGAGATGCAAGAACCTGAGAACCTTGTTTCCTTTGCCTTATGGTCCCTCATGGTGGATGCTTCTAAATGATCCATCTAGACAAATGGTTTAAAAGTAAATACAGGCTGTCTTTGCACTGCATGCTTTCAATATGCACAAATTACAGCTAGTCATCATGGCTTAGTTAAATATCACCCGCTCCCCTGACAACGCGGTCCAAATTTCAAGTTACCACATTATATAAGGTGGGTAACTGCATCAAGTCCAAACTTTGTGCTAGCTCTTCAGTTCACAGGTAACAGCGTAAATAACAGGTGCACATGAGGTTCACTGAGCAATCACATTATTTCTCTCAAAGTCTGTCGGTGATTGGTCCCTGCATATCTGTTGTTCAGTCTATGCGCAGGAAGCAAAGGATGTAATTGGCCAACAGAGATGGAAGCGTAGTAAACAAACAAAAGATGGTTAACACTGGAAGTGAAAATCTAGTTGAATATACTTGAAGTTATAGAAGAAATAGCTGACCATGGAAATGTCATTACTGCCACATTTTGAGACAGATACTTAGCCGTAGGAACTGCAGGGTTCTCCAGAGAAATAGAGCCAAGAGAGAGAAAGAGAGAGAGAGAGAGAGAAAAGAGAGAGAAGAGAGATTTATTAAGGAATTGGCTCACATGATTATGGAGACTGGCAAGTCCAAAATCTACAGAATGAGCCAGCGGGCTGGAAACCCAGGGAAAAGCTGATGCTATAGTTTCAGATTTGACCAACATGGCACAGCCAAGTAAAGATATAAAATCAAGCATCACAGGAACCTGGTGAAGGCAAACTTATTAATATGAATGAATAAAGTGGTTATGATGAACCAGAAGTGATGCTGGTAAAACAACAACAACTTGACATCAAAGGAACTCTTGGCATTGGTGGGCGCTGGGCTGGCTCAGTCAGGGGAGCATGTGACTCTTGATCTCAAAGTCATGCGTTCAAGCCCCACGTTGGGTGTAGAAGTCACTTTAATAAATAAATAAAAACTTACAGCAAATCTTGGGATATTCCACAACATTGACAGCAGAAAGAATAAAATGCTGGAAGACAGTTTAAACTTAGAAAGAGCATGAGAGTTCACCCAGGTATAGAAAAGATGCTCACTCCTTGTCAGAGGTTACAGATTAGGAAGGGAAGGCCAGCACTTTTCAAACTATTCTTGGTAAGTACAGAGAAATAAGACACTTTTATTCTGAATGTTTCTAGGCCTTTAAATTGTGGTGCACACCACAAATATTAGTTTTGACATTTTTTTTCATTTATAACCTATGGTAACTGAGTATTTAATATTTTTTTTGTATTTAATATTTTGACAAAACATTTTATTTATTTATTTTTTAAAATTTTATTTATTTATTCATGAGAGACAGAGAGAGAGAGAGAGAGAGAGAGAGAGACAGGGAGAGGGAGAAGCAGGCTCCATGCACTAGAAGCCCGACGTGGGACACGATCCCAGGTCTCCAGGATCATGCCCTGGGCTGAAGGCAGCAATAAACCGCTAAGCCACCTGGGCTGCCCTTGACAAAACATTTTAAAGATCAAAGAACAATCATAATTTTTTTCACATTGATTATTAAGATTGACTTGTTTGGCTTCTGCTTGCATGGTGTTTTTTTTGTTTTTTGTTTCTTAAAGGGGGAAGGGGCAGAAGGAGAGGGAGAGAGGGAATCTCAAGCAGACTCTACACTCAGTGCAGAGCCCGACATGGGGTTCCATCTCACAACCTGAGCCCAAATCAAGAGTGGGACACTTAATCAACTGAGCCATCCAGGTGCCCCTTGTACTGTGATTTTTATGGTCTTGAAGTCCCATGTCAAGTGGGGACTGCCTGTATAGTATTTCATTGGAAGAGATAATCTGGTGGCTCAAATGGAATATTTATTTCTGGGAGGATAGGAGGAGGGTGGTAACCTCTTTGTGTCCCTTGAATTTCCTAGTCAGGTATAGATGTTTAGAAAATAATGGGTTTTATTGTTTTGGTGGAAAACGACTCTGGGTCAGATGAACAGTGGAGTCATGTTAAGAGGGCATGAGAAACAAGATCCACACTTGGTCTATGCCTGAACCTAAACTTCAGTTTCCTGATCCATCACCGAAGGGCAGTAAGAGTGTTTCCATCCACCTTATGGGGCTCTTTTGAACCTAGCCCATGAAAGGGCTAAATAAATGTCTACAGAGAAAAAAAAAAAAAGAATGATCCAGGACTTAGTTTGACCAAGAGTAGTTACCCTACAGAGTTCTCATAACCCTTCAATTATAGTTGAGGCCAGAGCATGAAGGCTGCCTGGGTGCTGGTTAGAGGGAGAGGAAGGGTTGGGGGCAAATGTTTGGAGCAAGGCGGCCAGGTCCCTTGAAGGTACCTATGCCAGGATCAAGAATGTTTCATCCTTTGGCCCAGTCCTCGTTCCCCTGCCCCGTGATCTTCGGGCCATCTGAATGGGGGCTGAATGGTTCAATTTAGGAAAAGAAGCAGAGAAAACAAAGCTTGGTTCGGCCTATTGGTGCATATTCTTGCATTTTTAGTTTCTCCCTGTCGCATCACTCCTTTGGGTGAAAAACAAACATAAAACATGCTCCAATTTTCCACTTCAAATAAAAGATTGCTCTTATAATTGCGCACCCTGAGTTACTACCGTTGCGTATATTCTTTCAATCGAGCAGCCACCTCATCCAGTTTTCTGAAGCTCTGTCTCAAAGGCAACCAGTGACCTGATATAAAAAATAGTGAAAAGGAATAAAGGGGAAAGGAGAAAAAATGAGTGGGAAATATCAGAAAGGGAGACAGAACATGAGAGACTCCTAACTCTGAGAAACGAACTAGGGGTGGTAGAAGGGGAGGTGGGCGGGGGTGGGGGTGACTGGGTGACGGGCACTGAGGGGGGCACTTGGCGGGATGAGCACTGGGTGTTACTCTATATGTTGGCAAATTGAACACTGATAAAACAACACAAAACAAAACAAAAAAACCTCCAGGCTCTGGTGCTCAGCACTTGTGCTGTCTGAGCAGAGAGGCCAGCTTTCTTCCCTGATGACTTCTCCCTCTCATGCTCCTTTGACACAAAGGCCCTAAAACTTCGTGTTTCCCTTGCCCCCAAATGTGTCTGCTTCCCTGTGTTCTGACTTCGAGCACTTCATCATTTTGTTCCCAAAGTTCTCCCATGAACTTCTTATCAACCCACGCTGGGGGTGTCCCACCAATCTTTACCCTTCCGGCACTCCCTCCCCCAAAACCCTCCCACATTTCCATTCTTAACCCCCCAGAATCTCAGCCTAAGCGCCTACTTCAGAGGTACCCTTTGCTTTCATTCCAGCCTCATCATTTCTAGAAGCAGGTCGTGGTCCCAGCTAACCAGACATAGAAGGAAATGTTACTGTAGGTAGAAGCAGAGAACGAAGGGAACTAGATTCTTGACTCCTAAGTTTCAAAAGATGTGGATATGGACTTAAGTTAAAAAGTCTTAGATGTGTGTTTTCCAAGAAAGCACTGGAGCTCACCGGGTGAGATGACCTTGCCACGACAACGTGAGTGAAAGCAGCTCTGCCTCTCTTGAGCAAATAGCACCAGTTGCAAATGCCATGAGGTCACCATGGAGGCAGATACACCGGAGCAAAGGGAAATGTCTTTCCTACTGCTGTCTGATGTCTTATTGCCCCATGCCCATGGCTCCTTGATCGCCAAAAGAAGGGTTACCTGCATAGACCCCAACACTTTTTCCCAACATCTTCCCAAACAATTCTTCATTTTAGTTGACCCAGGGCATTCTTAGGCCTCTGAGAATGGTTGTGGAAAGCACCACATAGTGAAAGAGCGCGCTTATCAGGAAGCTTCTGTACCTAGCAAATGGAACAGCTGGACACCTTGACTGAACTGGTAGAAATAACATTTTTTTAATAGATTATTTATTTGAGAGAAAGAGAGGAGGAGGTGGAGGGAGAGGGAGAGAGAAACTCCCCCCTGAGCATGGAGCCTGATGCGGGGCTCCATCCCAGGACCCTGAGGTCACGACATGAGCTGGAATCAAGAGCCGCCGCCTAACCGACTAAGCCACCCAGTGTCCTGGTAGAAATAACTTTTAATAACTGTCTACATTAAACTTACCTCCTATACACCTACACTTGCTAGTTCTTTCTGAATTCCATATTTTTGTTCACCTTAGATTCACAAGCTCCATACCTCAGAATTATCTTCAACAATTTCTCTCTAGAGTGGGCATCAATGGTATTGTCTGGTTATTGTATTTCCTTTTTTTCTAGAAACGGTATCCCACACTTACCATTCCCCCCACTTTTAGTAGGAGGTCATCATGTCCTAGCATGATCCCACCCTCTACACCTGGCCGTTGCCGGTTGGTTCCAGGGTGGACGTCCAAATCAAGATGGAATAATTAGGATGCTAAAAAGACTGAAGCTGACAAACAGCAGGTTAATCATTTTTTTCTCATATAACAAGAACTCCAGCTCAGGGCTAAATCTGCTCCAGGATGTAGCGGGACACAGGCTCCTCTATCCCACTGCTCTGCAAATTTTTTCATGTGATTTTCATAATCTTCATCACAAATGGTTGCTCCAACCCCAGATATATGCATATTTCTGTAGAGAAGGAATGTGGAGAGGCTACTGGCAAGGGACTAAGGGGGGGGGGGGCACCATGATTTCTCCCTTTCACAAAAATTTTCTGGAATATTTGAGTGGTGTCTGTACCTCTTCTGAAAAACTAATTTTAAAATTACTTCAGTTAAAAAAAAAAAACGCAAGTCAGCAACACCAAATTGTATTGCATATTTAACCTATATGTCACTTTAAGAACCAATTATTTTCATGAAATGTGTAAATACTTGCCTCTAAAGACCTAAACATTTAAAAAATAAATCTTAAGGAGAAAAATTGAGTAAAAAAAAAAAAATCCAAAAGTCCATCTCTTTGCTAATCTTGCTTCTACCACTCCACCACCATCCCCATTAGAATTTTTAATAAATTGGCAGAAGTGCACCAAGGTAAACACATCTGTTTGGCAATACTTTGTTAATAATTAGCCTGAGTTCAGACCTCAAAATTAGGGAATTGGTGAAAATACTACAATTTAGTGAAGTTAGTGGGACTTGGGGCACCTGGGTGGCTCTGATCCTGGGGTCCTGAGATGAGTCCCGCGTCAGGCTCCCTGCATGGAGCCTGCTTCTCCCTCTGCCTGTGTCTCTGCCTCTTTCTGTGTGTCTCATGAATAAATAAATAAAATCTTTCCTTTAAAGCTAGCGGGAATCATGAGTGTATGTGGTGTAGGTGGGTGGGTGGGTATGTGTGTGTGTGTGTCATTAGAGAGCAGTAAAGGCGTCAGGGGGATGAAGTCAGAGTCCCTTCTGACTCTCTCTAGGAAAGAGCAGGCCTGATGTCCGTTATGCTCAAGGCTTTGGGATCAGAGGAGAGGGAATGTTCATAAGGATTTTGAGAAGTATGTGGAGTTTCAAAAATTACACTTCATATACCTATGTCTCATGAGTTTCAGAATCTATTCAGAATCTTTTTGCTTGGTAGGGTCATACAGAACACAAAGCGGTGCAGGCAACTGGACTAAAAAAAAAGGGGGTGAGAACTCTTACCTTAGCCCTTATGTCTTATAAGTTATTGTAAACTTATTATTTGTTCCCACTAGCTTTCCGATGCTTGAAACAGCTTGAATGGGGGATGGTTTTTTGTTTGTTTGTTTTTTAATTCCACACTGAAAAAATGGACTTAAATCCCTTGGAGACAACTTTGTCCCCACAGGAAAATGATTTAAACTCATTAACCAGGCTGTGTGAAATTGAATAAATGAAACTCAATTTAAAATAGGGCCAGGAAAAAAAATAAATAAAAATAAATATAAAATAAATAAATAAAATAAAATAAAATAAAATAAAATAAAATAAAATGAAATAGGGCCAGGAGCAACGAAGGGATGGTGCTCACTCAGTATCAGTCACCGCTTACTTTATATAACCCAGCAGGAAGGAGGAAGGTTTTCTCCTCACCCAGCAGTGACCCAGCCAATGAGAAACCATCACAACTGGCAACTCTCCTTCTCCTATGAACTTTCCTCCAAAGCAACCCCTCCCAATTCCCTCCTTTCCTCCATAAAAGCAAGGCCCTCCCCTCTGTTCTTCGTTCCTCTCTCCTTTTTTTTTTTTCCTCTCTCCTTCTTGCCTCCAGAGTGCTGAAGTTTGCATGTCCTAAGTTGCAATTCCTCTGCTATTCCCAGATAAACTCATCATCTTTGCTGGTTAAATAACTGGCTATTTTATTTTTAAGGCTGATAGTTGTAAAGATCTTTCTTCAGCAGAGTATAATCAAGTGAGGGTAGGGAGGGCCCTGGAAGTCAGAGGGAATGAGAGCAGCCCTTTGCACAGAGAGGCTAAGGATGAGGAGGGATGGAAACCTGCAAACTAGTACACAGCTGGCTCAAGACCAGACTATCTGACTGGGCATATGTTCCAAATGGCCTGGGCCTGCTTATCTTTTCCTAGCTTTATGGGTATTCTCAGAATCAGAGCGATGATGAAAGGGGGTTCTTACAGGAAGTTGGGCTGGAGAGGTTCTTTGCATGAATGAGGTTCAATCAGTACCCCCAGGCCCAGCCAAACTCCTATCACAGGCATCAGGGAGGAGTGAAAAACCCTTCCTGAAGTGCTAGTTCCTATATTCCCTTTCTTCCTGCAACTCAGCCTGCCAGCAAGTCACACTATGGCTAAAAGGCATTGGTTTTCTTCCCCCAAAGTGGTTTGTTCACTTCTCAATGCAAGCCTTTACTTTTCATTGACTCTGCTAGCCAGTCAAGCATGCCTCCCCAGCTAACATTGCGTCCCAGTGTGAGAGCTGCCAGAGGAAGTTCTGGATGGGTAAGATCCGCTGGCTTGATCAGCTGGTCTGACCCATGGCCATGGAAATTCCATCACTGCATCTAGACACTAAGAAAAAACTTGCAGATACTACCACCAGTGGCTTACAGTCTTTCTAACACTTTTGTGTCTAGAAAACATAGCACCGTGCTATGGTTACAGGAACAATGACAAAAATCCGTCAAATCTATGTTAGCTTCTTTCCTCTTCTATAGAAAGAGTGTGTGGGCATTTGTGCGTTGGGGGGTCGCGGGGAGCAGTGTGAACGTTTGCCCGGCCTAGTTTACAGGAGTTGTTGAAAGTACTACAGGTGAGCAATACTTGGCAGCACCCCACGATTTAGGATTTTAAGTATTTTTAAATCTCTTATCCCTTGGTCATCCAAACACACCAGATCATTAGCTTTATGTTGAGTTAGTAAAAATGATCATGTTCCTTTTCCTAGTTCTAAAATAATCAAGTGGGTAGGGCAGGAGAAAGACCTGGGAAGATCTGAGTGATGAACTGTGTTATGAATTGATCCCAGAAAGTCTTTTTCTAGGATTTTCTTAGGCGCCCTTTACCACCTGGTGGACTCCCTTTAGAAACTGCTGGTAACTTGATGGGATGAGCACTGGGTGTTATGTGTTGGCAAGTCGAACTTCAATAAAAACGAATTAAAAAGAAAATAAAAATTAAAAAAAAAGAAAGAAAGAAAGAAAAAGAAACTGCTTGTAAGTAAGGAGTCTCCCAGGCTCCGGCCCCAGCCCATCGGGCAGGCTCTGGAAGTCGAAGGGGCCTTCTACAGATTCGGGGTCAGGATTTGCAACCCAGGATGAAAATGTGCATGGGGGGGGTGTCTCTGGCTATACTTCTGACCCCTTAGACCTCAGCCTCCAGCCCTAATTTGGCTTCTCCCGGGGGTTGATTGGACGGACAGCCGACCAGAAGTGGGACGTGACCAGAAAGCCTCTTATCTCCGCCTTCGCATCATCAGCACCCGGCTCCCGGGTTTGGGGGCCCGCCCTCCTGGGGAGGCGCACCCTCTTATCTCCCCGGCGCGCCCCTGCAGGCGGAGCAGCCGGACCGCAGCTCCCAGCAGCTCCCGCCTCCCATCGGCCTCCCCCGCCTCCCAGCAGCCGCACCGCAGCTCCCAGCAGCCGGACTACAGCTCCCAGCAGCCCCGCCTCCCATCGGCCGGACTACAGCTCCCAGCAGCCCCGCCTCCCATCGGCCTCCCCCGCCTCCCAGCAGCTCCCGCCACCCATCGGCCTCCCCCGCCTCCCAGCAGCCGCACCGCAGCTCCCAGCAGCCGGACTACAGCTCCCAGCAGCCCCGCCTCCCATCGGCCGGACTACAGCTCCCAGCAGCTCCCGCCACCCATCGGCCTCCCCCGCCTCCCAGCAGCCGCACCGCAGCTCCCAGCAGCCGGACTACAGCTCCCAGCAGGGCCCGCCTCCCATCGGCCGGACTACAGCTCCCAGCAGCCCCCGCCTCCCATCGGCCGCCCGGCTCTTCTGCGCCCCAGGTCGCGTCTGCAGGCGCGGGTGCCGACTTGGGCCGCGGCAGCTCGGGGACCGACCCGGGGACGCGGCCGCGGGCAGCATGGCCTTGCGCCTGGGCGGGCTGAGCGCGGGCTCGTGCTGGCGAGCGGCGCGGGGCGGCGGCGGCGGGCTGAGCGCCGGGGCCGGGAGCCGCGCGGCGGGACGCACCTGCCGGCCGCCGGGCGCCGCGGGCCGGGAGCCGAGCCGGGGCCTGGGGCACAGCCCGGCGGCGAGAGGAGGCCCCCGGCCGGGCACCGGGCTGAGCGGGGCGCTGGCCGGGCTGGCGGGGCTGGCGGGGCTGGCGGCCGCCGCCTTCGGGCGCGCGGAGCGGGCGGAGGCGGAGCCCAGGAGCCGGGGGCCGCGGAGCCCGTCGCCGGGGAGGCGGCAGGACGGCGACGACGACGACGACGACGACGAGCTGGGCCGCCGCTGCCGCTGCTTCATGGCGCCGCCGGTGACCGCCCTGCGCGAGCTGCGGGCCAGGCCGGGCGACATGAAGACCAGGATGGAGCTGCTGGTGCTGGAGACGCAGGCGCAGGTGTGCCGGGCGCTGGCGCAGGTGGACGGCGGCGCCCGCTTCTCCGTGGACCGCTGGGAGAGGAAGGAAGGTGAGCGGCCCGGCGGGGCGGGGGCGGGGCGGGAGGGGGCGGCCGTCCGCCGAGGGTGCGCCAGGCCGTGAGCCCCGCGTCCCGGCCCCCGTCCCCGTCCGCCCGCGGCCCCTGAGCCCCGCGTCCCCGCCCCGGTCCCCGTCCCCGTCCGTCCGCGGCCCCTGAGCCCCGCGTCCCCGTCCCCGGTCCCCGTCCCCGTCCGTCCGCGGCCCCTGAGCCCCGCGTCCCCGTCCCCGGTCCCCGTCCCCGTCCGCCCGCGGCCCCTGAGCCCCGCGTCCCCGGTCCCCGTCCCCGTCCGTCCGCGGCCCCTGAGCCCCGCGTCCCCGTCCCCATCCCCGTCCGTCCGCGGCCCCTGAGCCCCGCATCCCCGTCCCCGGTCCCCGTCCGCCCGCGGCCCCTGAGCCCCGCGTCCCCGCCCCGGTCCCCGTCCCCGTCCGTCCGCGTCCCCGCCCCGGTCCCCGTCCCCGTCCGTCCGCGGCCCCTGAGCCCCGCATCCCCGCCCCCGTCCGTCCGCGGCCCCTGAGCCCCGCATCCCCGTCCCCGGTCCCCGTCCCCGTCCGTCCGCGGCCCCTGAGCCCCGCATCCCCGTCCCCGGTCCCCGTCCCCGTCCGTCCGCGGCCCCTGAGCCCCGCATCCCCGTCCCCGGTCCCCGTCCGCCCGCGGCCCCTGAGCCCCGCGTCCCCGCCCCGGTCCCCGTCCCCGTCCGTCCGCGTCCCCGCCCCGGTCCCCGTCCCCGTCCGTCCGCGGCCCCTGAGCCCCGCATCCCCGCCCCCGTCCGTCCGCGGCCCCTGAGCCCCGCATCCCCGTCCCCGGTCCCCGTCCCCGTCCGTCCGCGGCCCCTGAGCCCCGCATCCCCGTCCCCGGTCCCCGTCCCCGTCCGTCCGCGGCCCCTGAGCCCCGCATCCCCGTCCCCGGTCCCCGTCCGCCCGCGGCCCCTGAGCCCCGCGTCCCCGCCCCGGTCCCCGTCCCCGTCCGTCCGCGTCCCCGCCCCGGTCCCCGTCCCCGTCCGCCCGCGGCCCCTGAGCCCCGCATCCCCGTCCCCGGTCCCCGTCCCCGTCGGTCCGCGGCCCCTGAGCCCCGCATCCCCGTCCCCGGTCCCCGTCCGTCCGCGGCCCCTGAGCCCCGCATCCCCGCCCCGGTCCCCATCCCCGTCCGTCCGCGGCCCCTGAGCCCCGCATCCCGGTCCCCGGTCCCCGTCCGCCCGCGGCCCCTGAGCCCCGCGTCCCCGCCCCGGTCCCCGTCCCCGTCCGTCCGCAGCCCCTGAGCCCCGTCCCCGGGCGGCGCGGTTGACGGCGGTCCCCTCGGAGCCCTAAGGTCATCTTCAGCCGCGGAGCCTGCGCCTGCGTGTCCGAGTTGTCCTTGAGCAGCGGCCCTCCCCCGACTCCCCCGACTCCCCCGTCTCCCCGTCTCCCCCGTTTCTCGGGCGCATTCACCCCTTCTCCTCCTGGAGGAAACGTGAGGTTGCCTCCTGCCCGGCCCGGACTCCAGCCCGCGGCCACCTTGTGTCCCTGCGTCTTGTTCTCAAGGGGCGCGAGGACCGCTTGCGTGTCAGTAGCTCTGCCTGCACCGCCAGGTTTCCACTGGGAACATCTTTCCTTCCAACGGCCAGAAAACTTCAGTATTAAAGCCCAGTTGTTCAGATTAGTGGTTGTCAACAGGAGGGGGCGAGGGGAGCGGACAGAATGACCCAGGGGAGCGGGGGGTGCAAACTGTGTTATGAAGTAACTCATGAGAATATAACGCACAGCTTGGGGACTATAGTCAAAAATACCGTATTGCGTGTTTTAAGGTTGCTAAGGGAGTAGAGCTTGAAAATTCTCGTTGTAAGGAAAAAATTTCGTAATTCTGTGATGACCTAAGTAGGCTTATTTTGCAACATATACAAACATTTAAATCATTGCATCAAAAAAATAAATCATTGCGTCATACGCCTGACACTAATATATGTCAATAATACTTTAATAAAGAAAACCCCAGTTTTTAGAGAATCATGTATTCATGACCTTGTTATTGCCTGTGGAGTGAAAACCCCACATCTTGGTCATAAATTTGAGGAATTCCTGACTTCTTAGCCAGGAATACTACTGCCGCTCCTCCTCAGCGGACTTTGAGCTGTGAAACCGCCACATTGATATTAAACGAGGCTAAATGTGGTCTTCAAAGTGTTTTCCATTCTGTAATGTAATGTCTGAACCAGACAAGCTCAAGTACTAGAATAGCTACTGCGGTCTTCAGAAGTTACTGAATTTTTGGTGTACCTCTGTTTCTCATTAATGAAATGAGATTAGAAATAATATATGAGGGTATTATCAGGTTGGATGTATGTGAAGTGCTTACAATACTGTGTGATGCATAGAAAGACGAATTGTTGGGCCCGCTTGCCAGCTGTGTGATCTTATCTGTGATAAGGTGTTTTATCTTTCTGGACCTCATTTTCTCATTTGAAATGTGCAGGGGGCGGGTAGTTTGCACTGGGTCATCTTACGTCCCATCCAGCTCTAAAAATTCTTAAAAACAAAACAAGGCAAACAGGTACCTCCATAAAACAGTTGGCTTGATGGTAACTCTAATGTTTAAAAAACAAACTAGCAAAAAATAAATAAAAAATAAAAAATAAGCTAGCTATTAAGCATAAAGCTCAGATACTTAAATATTAATATGTGTCTTAACTCAGTTTAAGGTTCCCAATCCCTGAAGAGTTCAAATAGCTACCATTTTTTTTTAATTGCCTGTAAGCAGAATTAAATGGTAAATGACACACTGAGAAAAAAACATTTGAAATAATAGGAAGCTCTTAAATTCTATAATAGAATACCCCTCAAATATACCCATGCCTGTTTTTAATCTCAGCCTCCTCTCATATATCATAACCAACGCATGCCATTTTGAACAGTAGTTGAAGGGAAGATATTATGTGATTCTTTTTTTTTTTTTTTTTTTTAAGATTTATTCACGAGAGACACAAAGAGAGGTGGAGAAACAGGCAAAGGGAGAAGCAGGCTCCATGCAGGGAGCCGAAGGCAGAGGCTCTACCACTGAGGCACCCAGGCATCCCTTTCCTGTGTTTATTTTAGTTGTAGAAGAAATCTTCAGTTTAGTGATGTGGGGAAGGTGTAGTTTTTGCCCCCTCTCAGTAGCAGTGTCGTCAAGCTAAGCTGATTACCTGATTTTATTGTATTTAAAAATTATACATATACTGATGTTATAGAAGATTTGGAGAAGAGGAAGATAACTCCTCATCCCACCACCTTCATGCAAGGGTTATATTTGATTTTGCTGTACCCTTATGCTCTCTCCTCATTTTCTGTTTCTATACACAGGAGGTGGTGGCATCAGCTGTGTACTTCAAGATGGGCATGTTTTTGAAAAGGCTGGGGTGAGCATTTCTGTTGTTCATGGGAATCTTTCTGAGGAAGCAGCAAAACAAATGAGAAGCCGAGGAAAAAATCTGAAGACTAAAGATGGTAAATCAGTCTCCATAGCCTATCACAGTCCTTTCAAACTTCTTTTTTTCCCTTCACAAGTTTTATTTGTAAAATAAACAGTGCTTCTGTAAAAAAAAAAAAAAAAAAAAAAAAACGACAAAAAAAGCCATTTGGGTGCATATACCAGAGAAGCATGTTCACATTTACTTTTTAAAGATTGGTTTTTTAAAAGACATAAAAGCAGCTCTTGAAAATTGCTTCAGAAACTAAGTTGGAGTTAATCAAGCCTGCTGGTTGAGTGCTGCTCACTTCATGTTTTACTTTCCAGGTAAATTGCCATTTTCAGCTATGGGCGTGAGCTCTGTTATCCACCCCAAGAATCCTCATGCGCCTACTATCCATTTCAACTACAGATACTTTGAAGTAGAAGAAGCCGACGGTAAGCATCCCTGGAGGTGTGCAAAATATTATTGTGCAAAATGTGTGTTTTAAAACAAGGCAGAGGGTATGATCTAAATGTGAGAAAGAGTATATAAATCTTTTTTTTTTTTTTTAAAGATTTTATTTATTCATGAGAGACACAGAAAGAGTGGCAGAGACACAGGCAGAGGGAGAAGCAGGCTCCATGCAGGGAGTCCGATGTGGGACTCAATCCTGGGCCCTGAGCGGAAGGCAGACGTTCCACCACTGAGTCACTAGGTGCCCCAGAATACATAAATCTTAACTAGGTTTTTCAGGAGGCATATGAAGCCTTACTCCTTGGCTAGTGCAATGGATTGTACACTAAAGGTGAAAAGAGAAAATAGTATTGGCTGGGCTGTGACTTCCCCATATTGCCTTCAACACAGAAGGAATGATTTAAGGAATATCAAATTCAGAGTGCACACAGGGTTCTTTGCCCAAGAAAAGAAATCCTCAGGAAGTCCACAGGAAAACCTTATTATGTACAAGGTTATATTGAAATGGAGGATTTGCTTTTGGAAAAAGTCTTCCACGTGCGTTGGTTCACTAGTCCCCAGCATACTGTCTGTGGGCTTAAGATAGGGTGAAGCCTATTATGGTGCCTATTGTGGACATGTAGTTCCAGCCCCGGTCTCTCTAGGCTGGGCCGGGTGTTTCCGCCCAGCAGAGCATCCATGCGGTGCCACTCTGGGGCTCTTGGTGTCTCTGCAGTGATGGCATTTAAAGGCCAGGTATTTAACTTGCATTTTGAAGACATTCCGTTCGGTTCAACCTTGTCATGGTAGAAGTCGATCACTGGTACTGGCAGTCTGTCGACCCAACCGAGCACATGAAATATTTATTCTCAGATGTCAAGTTGTGTCCGTCTGCAAGTGTTTCCTGGAGTAAGGGGCGGGGCAGTGGTTTTTAATTCAGGCAACATCAGAATCTCCAGGGGTGTTTTTTATAAACCGTAGATGCTTGGGCCAGAGATTTGCTTGTTTTTTGCTTGTTTGTTCTTTAAATTGTGACCTAGCAGAGGCATTTAACGCTCTTCATGTGATTCTGATACGCAGCCAGACTCGAGATCTACTGCCTGGCCCACCCACATGGTGTTTCCTCATTCACTGCCATGCGTGTCCTTTCCCTGTCTGGTTCTACTCTCTCACTTTTTAATTTCCTACTTCTCTTTCTGCTTTTACCTTTTCTTTCCTGCTTAGGCTTTCCTGGGCATTCAGAGCTAAATTTAGTTAAATACTTTTTGATTGTCCCCCATTTCATGTTTAATAAACGAATCTGATAAACTCACTTTGCAGATACAAGTAGTGCGCTGCCTCTCACAGTCCAACGTCTGCATGAGAATCTCATGCCTTGGTTTTGTAGGTAACAAGCAGTGGTGGTTTGGCGGTGGGTGTGACCTTACTCCAACATACTTGAACCAAGAGGATGCTGTCCATTTTCACAGAACTCTGAAGGAGGCCTGTGACCAGCATGGTCCTGATCTCTACCCTAAATTTAAAAAATGGTAGGTAAAGGTATTGTCAATACATCTAAAATACATTTCATTCCTTCCTTTTGTAGGTCCTAAAGGCAATTACCGTGTTGCCTTTTTCAACTTATGAAGGTAGATCTGTTTTCTTTGCCCATTTAGAAGTGGGATACCCATTTGAAGCAGTCTTACTAAGTTACTTACTTAGAAATATTTGAATGTCTGTAATAAAAATTGGGTAGCAGCATATTTTTGACTGCAAAAATAATTTAGGATAGAAATTTTAACGTGATCTATGCCTGAGAATTAGAGGCTTTTTAATCCTGGGGTAGGATATCTACTCCTCCTCCCAGTTGAGAACTGTTGTTGCCATGGGAACATTAGGACTTGGAGGGGGTTGGAGAACTATTAGGGAGCGATGCAAATATACCAGATGCTTTGCGCAAGGAGAAGAGTGGGATTGGACACTGTGTTAAAGAAACTCGAATGATAAAGGAAAGGGAAACAAATGTGTTGTGAGGAGATCCAGGATATTTGGTAGATGTGAAATGGAGTCCAGGCATTAATTGTTTGGAATAAGAGTGAAGTACCCAACCTGCTTAGAGATAATTGGCATTCCTGAAAAAGGAGGGGGAGAAGAGGTTTTGGTGTTTTTTGTTTGTTTGGGTGGGGGTAGTTTTGCTTTGCTTTTAGAACTAATAATTGTGGAATCTTGATATTATTTATGTAAGATGCAGAGTCCAGCTTTAAGACTCTCAGAAAGGGTATATTCTCTTTTCCATCGATATTACCACTGATAATTGCATAGTGGTGGGAGCATAGAGACATGGTGGAGGGTTGTTTTTTGTTGTTGTTGTTTTGTTTTTTTTTCTCTCTCACAAATCAGCATCCTTCCAGGAAGAGGACTGGTATGGGTGACATTGGGTGACATTTTTTGGTTTCCTCTTATTGCTATTATTGAGATGATTCTATCTGGGTGATATTAGTTACTAAGATATTGAGGATGCAGGTTAGTTAAAAATAAGCTTTCAGTATAAGTATGTAGCAAATTTCTTAATTTCATAATTTCATGGAGATTTTGAATTAGGGTGATTTGGTTAAAGCTGATTTCACAACCTTACTCAGGATGTACTTCAACTATGTTAATAAGATGTGCATGGAGGGGCATCTGGGTGGCTTAGTGGTTGAGCATCTGCCTTCAGCTCAGGTCATGATCCCGGGATCCGGGATCGAGTCCCATATTGGGCTCCCCGCAGGGAGCCTGCTTCTCCCTATTCCTGTGTCTCTGCCTGTCCCTGTGTCTCTCATGAATAAATAAATAAAATCTTGAAAAAAAAAAAAAAGATGTACATGGAAAAGAAGGCCAACAAATCAGTCAAGGGGAATCATACCAGTGTATCAGCTCTAGGGATTTGCAGCTACTACCTTTGTTTTTTTTTTTTTTTTTTTTTAAGCTAGAAGGCTATTTTTTTTTTTTAAATTAAGTCTATTTTTAATAGAATCTTTTAAATGGCTTTTAGTTTTTGTTCGTACAGGTTTTTCTATTTACAGATCATTATTCTTCTAGAGATCATCTAACAAGCTATTTCGACACTGTAAACTATTCTACAAATTTAGCATTTAGGAAATAATTTTTAGGAAACCCGCTCTAGTAGGCACAGTGAGGGGGAAGACTCGACCAGATGGATAGTTTGCTGTGCGGGCTCACAGAGTAACCTTTCATACGTCTGTAGGTGTTCTCTGAACGGCTCCTGTGCCAGCCCCTCCCTCAGTCATGCGTACTATAGGGCCCTCACTCTATTGCTGAAGAGACCTTAGAGATTATTTACTGTACCTTTCTTTGGTGAATAAAGATCTGACTCAGGAGCCAAAGGGTTGGTTCCCAGACACAGACTTGGTTGGTGGTGTTGCTAGAGGAGTCCTGTCCAGCCTCTTGGAGAAGCAGCAGTGCTGCCGAAGGCAGTCACATCACTCGTTTTAAGAAATACGCTATTAATACTGGACTCTTTGTTTCTTTTTTATTAAAGTTTTTAGAGTTCCATATCCTCTCCATAGACATGTGTTAAATTCCCTACTTGCATTGCACATAAGAGCACGAGCATTTCCTATG
Source organism: Canis lupus familiaris (assembly GCF_011100685.1). NCBI lineage: Eukaryota > Metazoa > Chordata > Mammalia > Carnivora > Canidae > Canis > Canis lupus. The sequence goes on along the minus strand of NC_049254.1, from coordinate 5,805,742 downwards.
TGGGCGCTAACTTGGGGGAAATCTGTCTAAAGCCCTAGTGTCATTTCAGAGTTGGAGGAAAAGTAAGGCCACCGTGTGGGCACTAGTCAAGGATAGCGCCCTAAGCTGGAAAGCTCACATTGATCCTTGACATGGCTTTCCTGTGTTTTCCAGGTGTGATGACTACTTTTTTATAGTCCATCGTGGGGAGAGGAGGGGCATCGGGGGCATCTTTTTTGATGACCTTGACTCTCCATCCAAGGAGGAAGTGTTTCGCTTTGTGCAGAGCTGTGCCCAGGCTGTTGTTCCTTCTTATATTCCTCTTGTGAAAAAGCACCACAATGACTCTTTCACGCCCCAGGAGAAGCTATGGCAGCAGCTCCGGAGAGGACGGTGAGTGAGCAACAGGAGAATATATCGTCTCATTGCATGACTGCTGGGGGAAGTGGGGCAGCAGGAGTCATAGTGGCTGGTGTGTTGTCTTGGGCAGTTACTTCATTAGAGGTGTATTAATACTATCCTGAGCTGCTTTTTATAGCTAGATGAATGTTAAATGCACATTAAAAATTGTGTGGAACAGTTTTATAAAAAGGGCAAAGTTGGGGCTCCTGGGTGGTTGAGCCTCTGCCTTTAGCTCAGATCATGATCTCGGGGTCCTGGAATTGAGCCCCGACACCTGCATCAGGTTCCCTGCTCAGTGGGGAGTCTGCTTCTCCCTCTGCTCCCCCACTCCCCTCAATGCTCATGTGTGAGCACACACTCTCTCTCAAATAAATAAAACGTTAAAAAAAGGCAAAATTTATTTCATTGTCTGTACATTAGAGACTCCTAGCAGCCATGTAGTGGTACTTGCTGAATTTAATTCGGCTGATTCCTTTGGGCCTTCTAGCAGTGCCTTCCAGCCTTATGCCAAGATATGGGCATCATTTAATGTTTTTGCTGCATTGTAAATTTGGACTCCCACACGTTTCTATTCATCTTTAAGATTTCATGGAGGTCATTATAATGGACATAGTCATCTCAGAGATCATTTATACTTAATGGTAATACTTACTAATTAGGGAGTCCTTTCTATGTGCCAGCCAAAACGTTAGACGGTTGGCATCTAGTCTTTATACAGCTGTGAGACGGGTCTGATTATCATCATTTTACAGATGATAAAACTTACTCCGAGAAAAGTAAGTCTCTTGCCCAAGATAACACAACTAGGAAATAAAAGACCCCAGATGTGGAAGCAGGTCACCGTGACTGGCAGTCTTTCCCTTACGTGGAGGACGTTACACAGCTGAAGCAGGTCTGTATGTCTTACCAGATAGTCACCTTAGCCACCCTGTTCTGTGCGCTGAGCTTGGTGAGCTAAGTCGGGTGACCACGTTGACGTCATCTGCACCCAGGGTATGCTTGCACATCGGCTCCAGGTGAGCCACTCTGCTAGCTCACGTCAGTCCTCATTGCGATCTTACTGCATGTGAGTTCTGGTCCCTAGCTGTAACACGGAGTTTCTCATGTATGTAATTCTGTCTCAGGCAAATAATAGTTCCAGTACTTAAGAAGGTAAGGCTAGTCCCTGAAAAGGCCAACTTAGGTAATGTTTCAGGTTTAAAGGTAAATATTTGTGTTTATTCTTTCTTACAGCTGCCTCTGTTATCTGGTCATTATTTAGAAACTTGGGGAGAATGGCAGTGATTACGTTTTCTTGTTAGAAGTTCTTAATGCATCTGTTTGGGACTTTTTTTTTTTTTTTGTCTCCTGATTTTTCAACTATATCTTTACTATTCCTCCCTTTTTTCACTTGATATTTATTATACTATCCCTCTAGGTAGGCACTATCCTAGTGACAAAGATGTGCATAACATGCATCTGGAAAAGAAGCTCCCAGTTTAGTGGGGAAGGTGTGCCTGAGAGGATAATTTAAAACTCTGTGCTGTTTTATTTCTTAAATTCCACATGTAAATGAAATCGTAGGGTATTTGTCTTTCTCTGACTTATTTCACTTAGCCTTATACCCTGGAGCTCCATCCATGTTGTTACAAATGGCAAGATCTCATTCTTTTTTTATGGCTGAGTAATATGTGCAGTGTAAGAACCAAATGAACAAATAAAAAAGAAACAAAAAAACTAGACTCAAATACAGAGAACAAATTAGTGGTTACAAGCCGGGAGGTGGGTGGGAGATGTGAAATAGGGTGAAGGGGATTAAGAGTACACTTTTGGCGATAAGCACAGAGTAATGTACAGAACTGTTGAATCATATTGTACACCTGAAACTAATGTAACAATTATACGTCAATAAATATCCAATGAAAATCTACAAAAAAGAAAAAAAAAAAACCCTCAGGAAAATGCAGTGTTCTAGTTTTCATAGGATTTCATGTGCAAAGTGGACAGATTCTGTGAATACTAATTAGACAAAGCCTTAAAACTTCTAAGACATAGGAATAACGTTTTGTGTTCTTGCTGGTGTCTGTTATTTTGTGTTGGTTTTGGTCTTGGTGGCTGTTTCCCACAGAGAACCTCCTGCCACCACCTTTATCGGTAGGTTTTAAGAGGGCAGTCAACTCTGGGATTTAAGATAACCCAGCTCTTCACTGTGGTTGTCAGCATTGCCTTCACCTCCTTCCACGTGGCGCTCAGAGCCCTATCTGTATCTGCGCGGGCTCCGCTGCCTCCTGCCCCAAATAGGAGCTGCCCTTGCCCAGGTCAGGCTGCTTCTCTTTGGACTTTAGTCTCTTACTGGGTAATTTTTTTTAGTCTCTTATCCACTTACTGCTGTTCTCTCCCCAGACCTTGAACTTCAATCTTAGAGTCTTCTTTTCCATAGGAGAACAGAAACTAAGGATTTTTTTTTTAATTTTAATTTTTTTAAAGTATGTCTGTTGATCAATCAGTTGATGAATTGATCTATCTGTTAGTAATCTCTACACCCAACATGGGGCTCAAACTCACAATCCTTAGGCTGAGTCTACCAACTAAGCCAGCCGGGCGCCCCAGAAACTAAAGATCTTTAACTTTGTTGTATTTTGGGAAAGGGAAACAGCATAAAATTTGGGTATCTGTTAAGTTGAAGGGAATGGCTAAGGTTCATGGTTTTCAGGCCCCTCAGGATGAATGTATCTGGAAGGATCAGAAAGATCAGATCTAAGTGAAACCTAGTAGGAGTCAGAGAGGCATTTTTCACTCAAGAAAGGAAAGCAGTACAGGGATCCTCCCAGAAAATTCATTTAGAGAGTCCCTTGCAAGGGCCTTTGAAGAGACATCCGTACAGACTAGAGTAGCACAGCCATCCCTTGAATATCATGTTTCATAAAGGCAGCGTCCGGGGTGAACAAGGTGGCCGAGAGACCGAAATTCTTTTCCGTGGTCTTAGGAAGAAATTAAGACATTTTGCTTATATTATCTTTCGAAACAAGTAGAAGAAGGTATTAGTTATTGATGCACACAATTCAATCTGTGATGAATCAATACTGAGTACTAGAAAGGGATCCATAGATATAATTTCTTTACATTTCCTCAGGGCTTTTGGCAAGTTTCTACACAGAAGAGTGTTTTCTAAAAATTTAAGTACTGCGGGATTCTAGAGGCTGTCTTCCACCAGGTGTCATTAAAGCCTATGCAGTGGGCAAACAGACTGTCTGAGGGAAGTGGAGACCAAGAGAACAGCTTGTGAATGAGTTGAAAAATGATTTGAAAGGGGCACTGTTCACTGAATCTTCAGCTCTGTGGGTCATTTTACATTTATATGAGTAGGAAAAATTATCTTTGAACTTTAATGACCTTTTACAAAAAATCCCGTGAGGTCAAAGGCAGTCAGAGATTTAGAAGCCAGACAGAGTTTAGATCTGACACCGTGGCAGTTAATGGAAAATAAATTTATTGAACCAAGTTTTAGGTTGAGGCTAAAGACGTCTTTCTTAGCAAAATAAAGACTGTAGCTCAACCACTGCTTATTGTTATGGTTGCCACGAATCTGCCGGAAGACTGAATTATATCACTGCTCATCAGGGCTGTTACGTACTTTAAGAAAGGAAGTATCTAGAATATATTAGTAATTGTTACTCAATTCCTGTCAGCTGTACTTGGCCTTTCGATTACAACAGTTTTCACCATCTTAGTGCGTGGAAGTTACAGGTGGTGAAAAGTCTTCTGAAACATCTCAGACCTTGGGGCAAGGCCAGAGACAGCTGTTCTGTCCTGACGGAGGTGCCATTTCTTTCTCTTGATTGTTTTTGTGCTTTGCAGGTGTCAGCCCCGTGTCCACTCTGTTTACTTACTGGAAAACATAACCTCCTTGTTTGGTAACTGCTCTGTGTTGGCGCCGAATCTATATCGTATTGTTCGTTGGGTAGAATGCCTTTATTTATGCCTGTCCACGTGGAGAAGGCTTAGCTGGCTGCAGCCTGGGGCTCCTCTGTCTGTTCCAGCCGACGGGGAGGAGGACGGCAGGGGGCAGGGGCACCCCCACCCCCTGGGAGTGTCCTGCACGCGCTAATCTGCAGAAAGATTTTACTCAAGTGGCCCTACTGTTATTTGTTGTCTTTGTGGCAGGTATGTAGAATTTAACCTGCTGTATGATCGGGGGACAAAGTTTGGCCTCTTCACTCCGGGATCCAGGATCGAAAGCATCTTGATGTCTTTACCTCTAACCGCGCGGTAAGAATAACTCATCATGATAATTATTTCTCCGGTCTTAGTCGGCTGAGCCCCGCAAAACACAAACACTGACACTGTATACGTCTTACCTAAAGACTTCAGTGGTTTGACTTTGCTGACTTTATGATAAAATCATAGTCATATAATAAGGAAAATAATATTTTTTGTTTTTTTTAAAGTCAGGATGGATGATGTGACTTTGTGGGTGACGGCCGGGAAAGGATAGAGGGAGTGAGAACATAAGGTGGATGGCGACATCTAGGGGCCCAGAGCGACCTTGCTGACCTGGTAATTTTCTAGTAAGAGCTATGGGCAAAGCAAATTTATTCGAGCACATCAGATTTTTCAACTTTATTTCATTAGAAATTGTTACATTTATGAGGAAAAGTCTTGCTCTCCAGTGTGAAGCATCAAGCTTATTTGAAAGTATGAAGGAGTGTTGCTGGTGCTTGGCATCCTCTTTGTGCTTTACGTGCTGCTATGGTGAGCTTCCATAAAGGCTAACTGAACCTATGGGGGAATTTTTTATTTTTTGACTAGACTTCATGCCCAGTGTGGCACCTGATGTGGGGCTCGAACTCACAACCCTGAGGTCAAGACGAGCTGAGATCAAGGGTCGGATGCCAAACTGACTGAACCACCCAGGCAGCCCAATGAGGGGAATTTCAAAGACAGATCTATTTATGTTGGTGCTATTGGGTTGACTTTTGGGCTATAAGAACATGAGAATGGGAGAATTGGTCACCTGGGTGACCCAGTTGGCTAAGCAGCTGCCTTGGGCTCAGGTCATGATCCCAGGGTCCTGGGATCCAGCCCTGGGACAGGCTCCCTGCTCAGTGGGGAGTCTGCTTCTCCCTCTCTCCTTTCCCCTCCCCCTGCTCCTGCGCTCTCTTTCTCTCAAACAAATAAAATCTTAAAAAAAAAGAAACAGAATGATGTGTGTACACGATGAAATAGAAAAGATCAGGAAAAAAAGGAAAAACTACACAACTTGTTTTATAAGAGCTAGAATCTTCTTTTCTCTGTGAGTGTAAATGTCCAAATAAGAAGACTGCTGGGTGGCACCGAGGAAGGGCTGGCCTCTTTCTGCCGCGCAGATCTGTCCTGGTTAGGTTAGCACCCTGTATGGTTGTGACTGCCTTCAGAATGGCGTTCGCTCTGTCCTCGTACGACTGCTGTTGTTGGGATCACATGTCCTTAGCTGAAAGCTCACGCACATCCCTGCTAGGTGTTCCTGCCTCCCTGGAGACGAGACATGAAGAAAAAGTAGAGATAAGGTTTTTAAGGTCTCCAGTTTTCTTCCTGGTTACTACTGGCCCCTACTTACAAGGTATTTTCTTAGCTGCAGGTATGGATGGATTATACATCAATCCCTTGCCCATCTGAACAGTTTACATGACAGGTCACTTTTAGCTTCTTAGAGTCTGTAGCAAGGGTGCACAAACTTCAGGCTGCAAGTGAATCCAAGACCACTTGTGATGTGACCTTATTTTACATAATTTACAGACCTTGAGCTAAGAATGAATTTTACATTTTTAGAAGATTATTAAAAACAGAAAAGACTATGCGAGAGACTGCAGCCCCACAAAGCCTAAATTAAAGTCATCTATTTTGTGATCCTGGATAGGACAAGTTTGCTAACCCCTGGTCTAAACCAGTGTCTGCCAGACTTCATTCTACAGCTCATTTCGACTATATTTGTATATTCTCTGAAGTATTATTTACCTAAATTTTATATCCCTTTTCTGACAGAAATTTTTTTTTAAAGATTTATTTATTTATTTATGATAGACACACAGAGAGAGAGAAGCAGAGGCAGAGACACAGGCAGAGAGAGAAGCAGGCTCCATGCCGGGAGCCCAGTGCGGGACTCGATCCCGGGACTCCAGGATCATGCCCTGGGCCAAAGCCAGGTGCCAAACCACTGAGCCACCCAGGGATCCCCATTTCTGACAGAATTTATTTAAAAAGGCAAACCAATATCATTGCCTTAAATAGAAAGTAACACATTAAAATAAATGCATAAGTATTTGCACATGAGTCATCAGAGGTTCTACATTGTATGAAACTGGTTTATGGTGAAAGTGTATTTTGACTCTGGGATATTAATATCAGCCAAAGTATGCTCTGGAATTATTAAAATGCTTTCTTTAACAGCAAATGTTTTTAAAAAGGCTGGTGAGTAAAAGGCATATTAGGTACATTGGAGACAAGGTATAAGAAATTTTTTGCTCTTAGAATTTTTTTCATTTATTTTCAGTAAGGAGGTATGTGGATTGCTCATTATAACTTTTATTATTATTATTACATCTTTTGCTTTTGTTTTGGACCTGTTTAGATGGGAGTACATGCATTCACCCCCAGAGAACTCCAAAGAAGCGGAAATTCTAGAAGTTCTGCGCCATCCGAGAGACTGGGTGCATTGATGCATGCGGAGTGGCCTTCCTGGGGCTTGGGGGACACAGAATGTGTGCTGGCGGCGTTGCCACCGTGTGGCAGTTAATAACCTGTGTCCTGGAGCTCCAGTCTTCGCTCTGCGGTCTGCTTCCTGGGCAGATGCTGACATGTGTTTTAAGTACCACAAGTTTCCATTGGAAGCTGCCGGTGACAGGTGGTGAGATGGCAGCTTGTCAGAGTCCGTTGGTTGATACAAAACTCATTTATACTTTTAGGATCATTTTATATGACTAGTTTACAAAATATGAAATTGAGTTTCTAAGTGTTGAGTTAAGGGACTCTAAATATAGTGTCAGGAAACTTCTCATGCTGTTTCCATTTCAGATATTTTTTAAAGTTTTAGTTTCTGCCACAAAAATCTGTTGCGGGATAGATTTTATTTTCCATTCAGTGAAGTTAAGACTTAATAATTAGAAAGCAGCTTGAAAGGAAGGTAAAATTTTACTTTGTTGTGACTGAAGTTTCGTTGAACATGATCTTTATATATCATGATATTGTAAAATGTTCATTTTTATGATATTTAGAACACTTGAAATTTTCTTAATATCTGCATGTGTTACAATTCAGTGATTGTAGTTGTTAACTCTGAAGTAATATCACTGTTACTTAAGGGACATCTAAGATGTGGTTCTGAATTTTGAAGAACTATAATTTGTTAATGTTGGATTCTCCGCACTTTTGAATGTGAAAGCTTATAACCCTGGAGTCTGATATTTATAATTTCCTATTCCAGACTTTTCTATATGGAAGTTTAAGAACAATCCTGGGGATATGAGTTAGGAAGTGTTTCTCATTTAGGAAATGAGAATTATTTTCCTTCGTTATTTAAAGTCAACTAGTGTGAGAAGCAGGTAGATGTTTAATAAACATATTTCTTTGTAAGATGGACTAAAATCATCCTCTTTTTAAATTAGAGATTCCATAGCTCTTTGCTCTTAAGAGAAAACCACAACAGAATTCTTAATGGGGCTTCTTTGTTCATCTAATATGAGTGTTTTTTTTTTTTTTTTTTTTTTTAGTGTATCTTATTTTACATAATCTATTGAAATTTAGGAGGAATAGTTTCTTCCTACATATTATTAAGCATTATCTTGGAATATGTTAAATGTATGTGATTATGTGTGTGACTTTTTAGGGCTGGAAAGTGTATGAACTCTTCAACCATCTTACAATAGATCCTCTGATAAATTTTATTGTGAAATATAGCTAAGATAGGTTTGTATTTTTAATTTTTTTAAGGATACCTGATGTAAGGAAGTTAAATATTCTTTAGTACTAAAACCATCGTTCCTCATTTTTAGGTATTTTACCCCAAAAAATATGTTTTGCACTCAGATTTCTAGAGCAGCTTTACTCCCGTTTCCAAAACTTGGAAACAACAGAAATGCCTATTAACAGATGACTGGATAAGCAAATGATGATACATCAATATGTGAAAATACTACTCATCGGTGAAAAGCAACAACTACTTGGGCAGACAGCAAGATGGCATTATGCCAAGTGAAAGAAGCCAGACACAAAAGAGAACTCACTGTAGGAGTACACTATGTGAAAACCTAGAAAAGCCAAAATTCAAACAAAAGAAAGTGCGTCAGTGGTTGCCAGGGCTAGAACTGGGGAATTGGTTTTGGAAGGGAACAAGAGAATATTTGAAGAGGATGGAAATGTTCTCTATATTGATTGTGGCAGTGATTACTAGGCTGTTCACGTTTATCAAAACTCATCGACCGTCACACTTGAAATCATGGAATTTTATTGTATGTATGATTTATACTTTAATAAAGCTGATAAAAAAATATAGGCATGTAGGAACAAATGGTCAAATAAACCTGTTTACTTTTTACAACAAAAAGTCTCGTATATAGATCTGCTAGTCTGCTTCATTGTGTGTAGGGCTTTCAGAGTCTGGGCATGGTACTAAGATGAAATTTCAAAATTTCAGAGTATCAGTTTTTCATATCCTTCAATAACCATGTATTTCTCTTACATATAAGACTGCCTGAGAGAAAAAAAAAAAACCCAAGAATTGAGTAACTATTAGAAAATAGGTCATTCTGCTATTATTCAAAATGAATTTCTCTCAAGTTCATATTGATGTTTATTCTGAGCCTATTAGGGGCCCAGGGTGTACCTCCACACGGCCTGAACACTTCCTGCCGGTGCTTGTACGTGCATACTAGTGGACGAAGGGATGGGAATTTGGGGAATGGCATGTAAATGCCTTGGAGCAAATGTCTCACCCCTACTTTATATCCATCACTGTAGTCTGCTTACCCACCTATTCACCTGAGTGTCTCAGGAGATAAAAACTTCTGCACCTGAAAGAGCACCCTGTTAGGAGGCTGAATAATCAGTTCTTTAGGACTTATCCTTCCATGTGTCTTTCGCTGTTCCGGTTCACGGAGACAGGAATCACCTGACCCCTCTGTGCCTAGGCTGGGACTCGAAGGCTGGGCTCAGCTTGGACTGTAGACCACAGTGCCTTCAGGTGGCGCAGGACACGGATTCCACTGAGCCGAGGCAGAGGCAGCGTGCTTGCCTTCTGAGCTAGCCGCAGAGATCAGTAGCTCTTCCTCCAAACTGCATTGGTTAGCAGGGACCCACTAAGGCCAGCTCCAGGTTCCAGGGGAAGGGAATTAGGTCCCCAAACCACAAAGTAAATTTGCTGCTTTCCCTTCAATACCCTGGTCTGCCTGTTGAGGATCCCTCTGGAAGGTCTGTTGACTTCCTAATCTGTCCACTGCCACCACTCTACTCTGGTCCCATCTTTCCCCTTATTTGAACTTTTGCAATACCTTACCTGTCTTGGTCACTTGGACCTCCATTCTCTCCCTTCAAAACAACTTCCCCCAGTCCCATTATTCCTGTCTTCCTCAGATATTCTAAGCATCCCCTCTTCTACAGAAAAGATGCAAAATTCAATCCAATGTTCAAAGCAATCCGCTGTTTGACCCTGACCTCTCTTTCCTGCCCTTTCTTCTGTATTCCTCCCCTGCATTTGGGCCTTAGACTTCGTGCCCACCACTCATCACTTTGATGAGCATATCCTGAACCTCTCCCATCTGGCCTGGAGTCAGCCTGCTGCCATCGCTGCTTGGAATCTCTTTCGCTTCCATCCCTCCTTCCATGCCCAGTTCAAATTTCTGAGGAAATTGGATTGGAATCCATGTCTTCTATCCCTTTAGCACATTTAATCTTTAATATTGCTCTCCTCACAGTCTGTATGCACACGGTCACTTGATGTACACCACCCTTCCTACAAAATGTCTAAGGTGGGTCTCCCTATTTACAATGCCAGCTGCCTTGTGAATGACTTGTTAGCCCTCGTCTTCCAACACTGTTCTGCGGTATGTTATGTGATCAAACTTAGTGTTTGGCTTTTTATTCCTGGTCTGTGAAGACAAAAATTCCTGTATGCATCTTAAAACCCACTTGGAAATGGTTTTCAGGGACGTATTGTATTATCCCTGACACAACTACTGTGTTTCTGAAAATCCCACATTTTGAAAAAATCGATCCTTCTTCCTAAAGGAACGCACATGTAAAATTCCAATTTTGTGATAAACCTAAATTAGTGCCTTTAGGTTAGTGAGGCTTAGACATTTACAGATAGTTCACTAAATTTAGAATTGCTACCTGAAACCAAGTCCTAGGCCATACAGTATAACACCTCACAGACCTGTTTCATACCAGAGACACTAGCAGACCAGCGGAGCAAGGTCATTAAACTGCATTTCATCTTGCAATCAAAGGTGCTTGGTTTTGATTCTAGGAGTTAAACTCATGCACCAGTAATCAGTATTTTGAAGAATGCTTCACCTATTAATTCCATTCATACTTCAAAACATGCTTGAACATAAAAGTTGGCACAGTTTAATCCATCGTGGTTTCCATGAGTTGACACAAATACAGTCATTTAGGAAAGCAGATTGGCTTTGTAGTCATTTGGAGTTGCAACATGGGCTCAGTCACGGATGCGTTTGCTTATGAAATGGCTGGGGAGGTATCAAACCAAAGTTTATAAAGTTGAACCAATGGGATGCCTCTGTTTAAGAGTGAGGGAATAATACACCTATAAATTAAAAAATACAGGTCAGTCGAGTGGCTTTCCGTTTCTGATCTGATGAGGCAGCCTGAGGCCTTCAGAAGGTTGCATGTCTGCTGTCTGACATCCTTCTGATAAGTTTAATATGTAAAATTTCAACCCAACTTATCAATTTCTTATAATAAGTTGTAGTTTCTTTAAACATTTCAGTAGATAATCATTTATTTATTTATTTATTTATTAGATTTTTGTCAGAATCTTTTTTATTTTATTTATTTTTTTCTTTTTTTTCAAATTGGAGTTCAATTTGCCAACATATAGCACCCAGTGCTCATCCCATTAAGTGCCCCCTCAGTGCCTGTCATCCAGTCACCCCCACCTCCCCTGCCCACCTCCCCTTCCACCACCCCTTGTTCGTTTCCCAGAGTTAGGAGACTCCTAACTCAATAGTCTCTTTTAAGTTATATCAATGCAAATTAGAGACTACTTCTGCTGGAAGTAGTTTTTATTTATGAACTTGATCTTATCAGCTATGTAACACGAGTGAGGTACTTAAACATTCAAGTGAGTATCTCTAGGAAACAACAAGGACCCGCTTTTCATCTTTACCTCCCTCTCCTCCACCGTTTAGCAATGTGAGGGAACTACGGTATCTTGTAACAGCAAGACAGGCTTCTCGGCTGACGCCCTAACGTGTGAAGCAGAGACAAGCCGACCCTGCTGTCTCATAACTCTTGACTCACAGACTCTGTGAACATAATAAGATGGTGGCTGTTTCACGTTGTTAAATTTGGTGTGACCTGTCCAATAGCAGCGGATGACCGGAACAGGTTCGGTGTCCTTAACAAAAGAGAGGAGAGCAGTTCTGATGAGCTTGACATGCCTGCAAGCTGGTGTTTAGAGATGGGAGTCGAAGGCTGAGAGAAGTTCAGTCTGGAAACAAATACCTGCCAATTATTTGTGTAAAGGTAATAATTGAAAAAGTGGAAGAAAGTGAGTCATCCAAGGAAGTGCATGCAGCGTAGTAAGAAAGGAAAATCAGGGACTGCCCTGGGGGCAGAGAAATGAGCTTGGAAAGAGGGGGTCAGAGGAGGAGGAGAAGCAGCTCCCTGAGCCAATGGACTAGGAAAGAAGGAAACCAAAGGCGACAAGTAGGGGAGCACCTGGTGGCTCAGTCTCTTAAGCAACTGATTCTTGATTTCAGCTCAGGTCAAGATCTCAGGGCCCCAGGACTGAGCCCCACGTCCGGCTCTGCATTCAGCGGAGAGTCGGCTTGAGATTCTCTCTCTCCCTCTCCCTCTGCCCCTTTCCCTGCTCACACACTCTCTCTCTCTAAAATAAATAAATCAATCTTTTTTAAAAAAGGGCCAAGTTGGATATGATTGTAATGTTTTAAAACATTAACAATAGCTGTGTTTCTACATATGAGAGGAAATTGAAACAATCCATGTTCCACGTGAATGTGTTTGATAAATCACATATTAAGTGTAGATTTTTGGAAATGAGCCCACAAATTACCATGCTCTTCTGAGGTACTAAAGTTTAGGTGATAAAATCATGTCCATTAACATATCAGAGAGTGTTTGCAGTTTCTCGAATTGTATTTAAACATGAAATTCTTTAAAGAATCAGTAGGTGGAGCACATTTACTGAGGAAAATCTGATCTGGGTTTTGGGGGATTAATATTGGGGAGCAGGAGCAGAGGGAAGAGAAAGTGAAGAGAAGTGAACCAGGAGGGAGAGATGAGGGGAGGGGGAGAGGAGAGACCTGACAGAGGGAGAACGTGGCCAAAAAGGAGAGGGAGGCAGGAGAGAAGATGGGAACCGTTGGGCTCTCTCCATTCAACCACGGTTCTGTTGGGAAGATGACCTGAACAAGTCATCACAAACGTAACCAAGCAGAGTTAGGTGGACCAGCATATTTCTATCTTGGGAAATGGCTTGGTGAGGTTTCATTTTTCTCTTCATTACAGAGAGATTCCAGAGTCGGTAACGTCTATAATCCCAATAAGGTTGAATTTCTGGCAATTCCTGAGTTGTGATCTGCGTGAAATCATGTGAAATGTGTCTATTTTTCTTAGAGTCCATAAAGCTAATTTGAAATCTCAGAAGGATACACGATCCTGAAAAGACTGAGGACTGTCCCTCTAAATCGGGAAAGAGCCTACACTCCAGGAGGTGTGCGTGATGATTCAGTGAAGAAAGGTAAGGAAACATTTTTATCCTTTCAAAAGTTCTACTTTTGTGTGTACTTAATTGTCTGTCCATGATGAATGAGGACATTCATGCTTGTGTTTAATTTACAAACAAGCAAGGACCTTTGAGCGGGACACAGGCCGCACGTGGTAAAAAATTTCAAAATTTGCTTGCCCATCTAAGTGGTGTACATTGTTTATACTTTTAAGGACTAAAAATGAAAGTGGAGGCATCAGAAAGCAGAATATATTGATAAATCGAAGAAAGAAAACATGAAAACAATGCAGCTTGACTTTTGCCTGGAGTTACAAGAGAGGAAATGTGAATATGCTAATTTCTCATAATTTCTCATTGACTTTAGAGGGAACAATGGATACTGTCTAAAGAAATGAAGAACTAAGACGTTAAACAAAGATGTAATAATAGAGGGATTCACTAGAATAGAAATATAAATACCAGAATTATCCACAAAACTCACAAACATAATAGGGAATGAGAAAACCCCATAGGATGAGATGTATGGTATGATTTTGTTTGCGTAAAATTCAAAAGATACAAAGCTAAACCATAGACTTTTTTCTTATTACTGAAGTGTGGTTGACATGCAATGTTTATGAGTTTCAAATGTGCCACACTGTGATTCTACAGTTCTGCACGTTATTCAGTGCTCGCCACAAAGGTAGCCAGTGTCTGTCACCATATAAATGTAATTATGATACTATTGAGTATATTTTCCCAGCCTGTAATTTTCACATAGACTGTTTGTAGGTGATAAAACTAAGGAAAAACCAATGACAAACACAAATTCAGGTGAGTGGGGAGGATTGAGTGAGGACTTACAGAGGGCTTCCAGGTTCTCAAGTGGCTATTTCAGTATTTCAACATAACTGGGAAATTTCTTAGCATACCACTCATATTTCTAAATGTAAATAAATATTGGCTATTTAGTTGTAAATATTTTAACCTGGGAGCCGAGAAACTTTTTGCTCTGAATTCAATATACATGTCTGTTTTTCTTGTTGGCATCTTGATATGTGTATTTAAAAAAAAAAAAAAAACAAGTCCTCCCTCCACCCATATTTAAATTAATCCCTATACTTTGTGGAAATTTTGGAAAATAAAAGTATCAAGAAGGAAATAGCCATCCCATTTTATACACTACTCAGAAATAATCATCACCACTCAATGTTTTGGTGTATTTCTTTCTAAGCTATTTCACACGTTTGAATAATGTAAATCATACAGTGTACATTATCTTATATCCTCGTGCTCCCCCTTTCATCTTATATCTTAAGTATTTCCCCCTATTTAAGACTTTCAAAGGCAAAGGACAGGCTGGGACTCAAAATGGGTTTCTTGAAAGCTGCCACTGACTAGGGGGCTCAAAACCACTGCTCAAACTCTTTCTCTAAGGGAATTTGGCTTCCAGCTGGGGAGGAGATTCAAGGACTATTTTCTAGAAAACTACTTTCTAGAACAGTTCTAAAGGAAAAAAAAAGATACTTTACCACTGGGAGCTTTGGAATTTCCACCACAAAATGATTAGCTCTTTCCTATGTGCACCCCCATCTCTTCACCCCCAGAGCATCCAATCCAGTGTTTTAGTGCCTCCTTAGAGGAATGGATCATCAGCTACTTGGGGAAACTCTTCAAATATGAGAAAGAGAGAGAAATAAGTGGAGACAACAGACAAGCACACCTGTAGTATTAATATCCTCAAATAAGAGATTAAATTTATTATTTAGAAATATGGAGGAAAACGGAAGAAAGACGTGAAAGATTTAAAAGTCATTGCTTTTGGAGAGCAGGGCTAGAGGTGGATAGAAATGGAAGAGAAAATGTCTTTTTCATTATAAGCCTTTATTTGCATTTGCTTTTTTTTAAAGTGCAGGTATTTATTTATTAGATTGAAATAAATATTAAAAAAGTAAAAGCCATGGATTCTTTTAAGGTCTCAAAACATCATTTTCTTTATGCATATTTTTCCATCATGTGGGTGTTTTCTAACAGAAAGAACTTTCCATTCTGTTACATTAATTTTTTTATCCTGAGTTGTCAATACTTTATCAGTGTTTTTAAAGACCTCTTCCTGTTTTTAACCTCACCGTTAAGATTAATTAAAGGCATGTTATGTTCAAAATAGTTGTAATTTTAAGAGATCAGATATGGTAGAAAAAAGATTTATTTAACAGGTTCTAACGGTTCTTCAGGATTCATAGAACTTTCTGTGTGGCACTCAAGTTTCTTTTCTATACATGCTAATCAGTAAAATCAGTGTTCATAAAATTCTAACTGTACGGTCACAGATTTCCTACCCATCCAGGTAGATGGGGAAGGTATTTCAGAGGGTAGGTGCTGGACAGTGCCCCAGATATATGACCTCTTAAAAGTTTTAGCTTGGGAGTTTAGAAGTTACATTTGAAATTAATGACCATCTAACAACTTGACCACAGTTTCTGGGTTATGTTTTCTCAAGGCAGTAGCCTTCTGGCTCAACCACAAAGCCATCTCATGAGTTGCAGAGGAACTTGAGCATGTTTGTATTTGTAAAGATAGAAACCTAAAATTTTTTTCCAGTTTTTACAGCTTTACTTTGCTTTCTTCAAATTATATTTTAGCGAAACTTGAAGGATCTGCTACCAATGGCTGAAAAACCTCAACATGGTTTCCTTGTCAATCACTGGAATGGGGAAATGAAAGGGAAGCTACACAGTTAAAGAACAAAACCCCACAACCCCTCCCACTCGCTCCCCTTTGATTCCCACCAAAGTAGAGGAAGCTGTATGGAGGGAATAAGCCAACCCAGGTCTTAGAGAGACTGTCTGGCCTCCTCCCTGGACTGTCACATAATCAATGGGCAGCAACCTACCACGTCATGACTTCGTGGTCAGATTGGCATGAGATACAACATGGGTGAGCAAAGAGGTGAGACTGAAGGACACTTTCTGTTGAGGAAAAATGAGTTACAAGCTGAAATCGTTAGTCTTTTTTCTGAAATCGTTAGGCTTTCTTTCAATGTTGTTACGTGGCCGGATTCGCACCCTGGCCAGTCTCTTATGTGGGCAGGTGGGGTGGAGTCCTCTCATTCTTATTATACTTCTGTGGTGGGAGATTCTTTCACTGTTGGTTCCTCATAATTTTTCAGTGCTTTGCTATAATTTTACATAAAGTCGTAAATACCATAGACTCCTCTTATCGGCGTAGCATGAACCTGTACCTGAATTATTGCAAGTTCAGAAAAGTGTTAGGAGTATATAGATTTGAAATGCCTATGTACAAAACAACGTATCACAATGTTTTCAATACTCATTTGTCTTTTCCTTGAGCCCTTTGATTTTCTCCCATCATAAAATACTTTTAACTGCGTAAATCTCGTAAAAACTTAGCTAGATATATACTAGATATACAAAGTCATCTTCCCTTTTTTTGTAATTCATCTTGTATTTTTTTAATGTAGAGTTTTTGGTTCTTTATCACATCTCTGTGGCTTGATGATTTATCCTCTGGATTAATTTCAATACTTTCTTTTCTGTTACTAAAATATTTTCCCTTGCACACACACCTGGACTTTCGCTGAACATCTTCTTAAATTCTGGGCATTTATCATCTATTTTGCCTCACCATCTTTTCTTTGATGTGGCTAATTCATATGTCCCTTCCTTATATGTAGAAATCGAAATCTAGCTTTACAAAATTGCTTCAGATGATAGGAATCTATTTATTTGTATATGCTTCTAACTTATCCTAAAAAAAGAATTAAGGGACTGTATAATCACACAGAAAATAGGATGGGATGCATTCAATTAAAAGTAAGAAAAGTTAGCAAAGAGAAACGGATGCTGAGAAATTAAGGAGCCGAGAGTGCAGTCAGTACCCGTAGGCTTGCCAAACAGAGCCACAGTTTGGCTTCTTGCTGCTGTAGCCCTGGTTTTTGTTCACCAGCTTCAACTTTCTTTCTTGTGGCCTGAGGATTACAACTCACTTGTATTAATCAGGGCTCCCCAGAGAAATCAAACCGGTAGGTTGTTTATGGGATGTATGCATGCATATACATGGGCATAGAGGTACAGCCGTATATAAAGAGATCTCTAGCCTCATGTGGCTGTGGAGGCCGGCAAGTCCAAAATCGGCAGTTCACGTCCTTCATTCCACAGACTGGAGCCCCAGGAAAGAGCCGATGGTATAGTTCAAGTCCAAATGATGGTCAACTCCTGCAGAATTTCCTCTCCTCGCTCAGGGAGGTGGGTCCTTTGTTCTCTTCAGGCCTTCAGAGGATTGGAGGAGGCCCACCCCCATTACAGGATGCAATCTGCTTTGCTCAGAGTTCACTGATATAAATGTTAATGTCCTTGAAAACCACCTTCACAGAAACATCCAGAATAATTTTTGACTACCTCTCTGTGGGCACTGTGACACAGCCAAGTTGATGTATAAAATGAACCATCACACCGCTAAAGCCTGATCTTTTACCCTCCACTTGCTTTTCATTTCCTCTGTACATGCTCCCTGGCCATTTTTTCTAATCCTTGAAGCTTCTCTTAGTCCTTTCCCCCCCCCTAACATCTCATACTAAAGAGATGCAGAATTCCAAGGGTGCCATCAGGCCACAAGTTCGCATTTCTAGGGTTGGGTGAAGCTCCTCGCCTTTCTGGTGGCCGGGGGCTGTGTCTGAATAGGCTCCTGGGGTATCTTGGGCCCCTGCTAACTTCTCCTCCAATGGCCCTGTCCCCCTCACTCGTGTCAAACTTCTTTATGCTGTTACTGGTCTGCCCTGAACCACCGCTTGCGTTAACATACTGGGAAATGGCTCTGTCACCTAGGCCTCGTTTTCTAGGTGCTCGTGAAGCCAGGACACAGGGTTGTGGCTTTCACCACCTACTTTAATCTCTAACAAGGATGAAGCAATGGGACAGTTCTGGGAAAAGCTTCTGGGGGGGCGGGGGGGAGGGCCCAGCTGTCAACATGGGCCTCATCCCGCCTCTTGTTCCCCTGAAGAGAGACCCCAGACCACAGTCAGGAGGTCGTGGGAACGAGTTGCTCTCCCTGGTAGGGTTCTGAATAACTCTCTAGTTTTTTTTTTTCAGAGGGAAAACAAAAACAAAAACTAAATGAAAGTAAGAGCAGTAAATAGCAACACACACACAAAAAATATAGGGAGAGACTGAAACTTAAGTCTGCATTTTCTGCCTCCCCCCTCACCACACACACCCTTTTCCTTGTTTAACCAGACACCACTGATCATTTCTGAAACCTTTTATAATATTCCTGTACTATCCAGACGCACAGAGACCAGTCACCCCCCTGTGATCTAGGGAAAGTCACACAGACTCTACTCTTAGCTTACCTCATCTGTAAACTGGAATGAGTAATGTGCCCCTCTCACAATTACTGTGAGATAATGCGTGGGAAAGAGTCTGCAGCCTGGTAAGTGTTGTCTGAACACTAGGGATTTAGTGAATCAGTTAAAAGCGTACCAAAGACAGTAGAACAAGCAATCAGAAGACTAGACAAATGAGTAGTTGCTACTTTAAAAGTAAGGAGTAGATGAGTCTTGTCAGGGAGAAAAATCGAGTCATTTGCAATATGCTTGCTGTTGGGAATTATAAATATACAGGTATGTTTTCCTGCCACCTGCCAGGGCCTGCCCCACCTGGCGGCCTGGCGGCCACGGCCACCAAAACTAACTTTACAAATTTCAGAGCTTTGATGCTATGGGGTCTTAAATAAAAAACCCTTTTGGTGTGAAAAAAAATTAAGTTAAATTAAAAAATTAAACTCGCATCGCTTTTTCACTCTTTCTGGTCAATGTCAAAAATAATGATAATTTTTAAAGCTAAGAAGTTTGAATCATCTGATGGAGGAATTTTCCTGGAAAAGTGAAAAGACAATTCAGGGATGGGTATTGACGCCTATATCAGAATATCAAATGCAGTTTATATATATATATATATATATATATATATATATATATATATATGTGTATATATATGTGTATATATATATGTATGTATATATATAAGTATTTATATATATTTATATTATATATAATATTTATATATACATATATGTGTATATATACATAATTAAGTACTTTATATATAAATACATATATGGAAATAACAAGTTGCCTCTGCATATCTTAATTGCTTTATATAGTTAACTACCTGTTATTCAACTTTTTAATTCTCTTCTTTGTTTTTCTGTTGTTTCTCATTGATGGCCAAGTGTACATCGCAGACTAGATGACAATATTTGAAAAGTATGCCACATCCAGAGTGGCCAAAAGAATTTGTTTCCTGGCCCTGCAAAAGCCTCCCCCCCACCCCCCGACAATGTGCCCGGGTGCTCCTGGCGTACCCATCTCACCCCACGTTGAACCCAGGAACGCTTGGTGCCTGTAACTCTCATCTGATTCCCACACACTGCTTAGCAGGATCATTTATTTCTTTGTAAATTTAGGTTTACTCTTAAATGCTCTCTTTCTCCTCACACTAGCTAACATGAACAGCTGACCTGATTGGGGATTTACTGCGTGCTGGGCGCTGCTCTAAAGTTACGTGGGTTAACCTGTTCAAGGTTAGAAGTATTGCCAAGTGACAGGTGCCTTATGCCCATTGCACGTATGAACTAAACTGAGGTGTGTGTGTGGGGGGGGCGGTGGGGATGAAGCATTTGTTCCACACGAGGGAACCAAGCGTCGAGCCACAAGTAGTTGGACTCCGAATCACCGAGTTAGTTAAGGAGAGCTCCTTTGGAGTCAAGACCCTGCGTCTCAGCACTGAACCCTGAGTTGCATTCATCAAAGGACCTGTAACTGTGGGTGCTTGTTGCTCTGTGAAAACAAATCCTCTTGTTATGGAAAAAACATAAAGAAAAAAAAAAAGGAAAACAAGGCT
Source organism: Canis lupus familiaris (assembly GCF_011100685.1). Classification (NCBI taxonomy): domain Eukaryota; kingdom Metazoa; phylum Chordata; class Mammalia; order Carnivora; family Canidae; genus Canis; species Canis lupus. Next base: position 5,785,519 of record NC_049254.1, on the reverse strand, counting down.
AGGGGACTTCAGCTCCTCTAATGCTATTTTTATGGTTTTCTCCTTATCTTTTGTTTTTTTCTCCATTAAATTAAAAAAGTTAGATTAAGCTGACTGAATTCAGAAACAAGGAATGTTAACGCTATTGAGGTTTTTCTGGCACTGATTTTTTCAAATATCAACCTGTGCTTTGGAGACGTAACTAGAAACATGGACAGAAACTCCCTATTATGCAACAAACCACTTCCTGCATCTGTTTATTCATTTATCTGCAGTGTTTTGGCTAAACTCTCTCCTCTTGTAAAGTCATATAATTGCAACTGTCTCACTACAGCATCGCAGCGTGGGAGAGCATGGATTCAGTAGCCAGGCCTTGAGGTTGGAAACTTCGATGATTCCGTGTATATAATACATGCCTCATTATGGGGGTAGAAAGGATTATTCTGCATTAATATATGTGAAGCATTAAAACAGTGCAAGGCCCATAATTAAGTACTTTATATATGTTTATTTACGATTGTCACTAAAACCCCACAATCTTGGGAAATAAATTTAATCACGCCTTCTGCAATCAGCAGCTTCGGCTCAGTTCAACCTGACGGATAACAAAAGGGAGGCCTCGATTCTGGTAGCAACATCAGAGATTAGACATGAAAGGAACCCAAGGTTGTGCCGCTCACGCTTCTCCAGCATAGGCCCAACAGGTGGCAGTTGCAATCCTGCTTGAACATTTCCAGTGATGGGAAGCTTATAGTACCAGCTTATAGTACCCAAGGTCGGGATACAGCCCCGACCTTGTAAAGAACTGAGCCTGGGCTTTCCCAGGGCCACATCCGCATCCCGGTAATTCCTTATAAGTGATCACTCTTGCAGCCCCTGAGGATCTTGCAGCACGGGTGGCCACATCCCCTGTTTTCTTGGTAGGGGATGCTCTGGAAATCCACGGGAGCGGAGTTTCACCAACCCCGAGGTGTTGAGAGGCTGCCCACGGCTGAGCCACCCCAGTAACCCCTACCCCCTGTGAATCCCGCCATTCCTGCATGTTCTCAGCCCCCAGACCCCCCACAGGACTCCGTGGCCTCACCATAGGGAGAAATCCGCCACAGCAGCTTTTTACTTTGGGGTAGTCCTCGTCTCGTGTTAATCCACTTTGGCGGAGTCTGGAGACCTGGACATTAGGGAGACTTCATGGCACTCGGTCCTCCAATTCAGAAAACCCTCTTGTGTTCCTCCTGTTTACCCCTCAGCAGCTCTGAGCAGGAGCTAGAGTAAGAGGGCACTTGGCTAAAACGGTATCACCCTTTCTTTATCTGTCCTGTAAGTATCTGTGAGGCATATTCTTTAACCAGCTTTAAAAATCATAAATGTAATATATGTGCATAATAACATTTTTTCCCAAACCTTACCTGTACAAGCGTACAGCATAAGACAGAAGGTCACGTCTGTCTCCCCACCCGCTGTCGCCTCTGATGCTACTCACTAATAAAACTCCTTATACATTGTTGCAGAACTTGTATCCTCTTATGTGTATCATTATGCAAGTCACGCCTATTTTTATGAACATTTTTATGAAAATGCTATTTTCATGAAAATACTCAGGGATTCTTATTACAAACATAAAAAAATGTATGCTCCAAATTTGGGGCTTTTTGTTTCTGAAGCAGCACCTCGAGGTGGCTGCTGCTTCTTTCCTTGCACAGGTTCTACAACATTTTATTAAGAAATGTATTTAACCAGCATCTTATTAAGGGATATGGAGATTCTTTCTTTTGTAGTTAGACTGTGGTAACCAGCCTCCAAGTGACGGCCTCCGGTGAGGCTCATCCGCTGGCATTCATGCCCTTGGGTCTCCCCATCCCTCACTGGGGGGGCTGGACTGTGTAACAGGAGGGTACTAGGATGCAGTGATGTATGACTTCTAGGGCCCAGGTCCTAAAAAAGCATGGGAACTGCTGCCTTGCTCTCTCGTGGGTCCCTCGGCTTGGAGCAAGCCAGTCACCGTGTCATGGGGACACTCCAGACATCTGACAGAGAGGTCTGTGAGGTAAGGAACTGAGGCTTCCTTCAGCTTGTCAGCCACGTGAGCGAGTCACGTTGGAAGCCCATCCCCAGGCCCAGCCAGACCTTCGGGAGCCTCCACCCACACCTCACCTGCAGTCTCAGGAAACACCCCCCACCCGAGCACCTCTCCCACTCCCGAGACCCACAAACTGCGTAGGACGATAAGGGTTACCACGACCTGGAGCTGTTTCCTTACACAGTCCCAGGTAACCACAGCACAGACAGAGCCCCAGCAGCCAGCCTCGTCCGCTCACTTCTGTGAGACTGTGAATGTTTCTAAAACAAGTGCCCGGGATGTAAAATTACTGAGTTAGAAAGAATGCGAGTTGTGAATGTCCCTTAATAATGTGAGATTTAATTTAACAACATCCCACAGGGAATGAATGGGCTTCCTGATGTCGACCCCAACATCACAGCCCACACTAGATTTTTACCCTTTTATAGATTTAAAAACATATTTCTTTTTTTTTAATTTGGATTTCTTAGCTGTGCCTGAGATTGAGCTTGTTTTTCATGTACTTATTAGCCAGTTATGTTTCTGTTGTCGATTGCTGTCTTTTATTCACCTTCATATTAAATCGCTCAGCTTCTTCCCATTAATTTGTTAGAGCTCTTTGTATAAGAAAATCAGCTCTTTTTTTATACGTGTACGTGTTTTCCCCCATTTGACATCTTAATTTGAACATTACTAACAGAATTTTTTTTCAGAGCAGATTTTTTACTTTTTGTAGTGTATCTTTTAAAAAATATTTTGGATTTTATAAAACACTTTCTCCACCACTTCTGAAATTATTAAAAGAAAATCTTTATATTACCTTCTGCTTCCTCTCACGTATTCCCCCCCTCCCCCCCCCCACCAAGCAGCAGTGACTGGAAAATTGGGTCTCAAAAAAACAAAAAACAAAAGCCCTGGTTTGTGTATATGCCAATTACTGAAGTGTAAACGCTCCCAGCATGCCCAATTAAAAGCTATCAACGTGAACTGAACAGGGAGTTAGCTAGGAAAAGATCTGCACAATTGGCTCCTGCCAGCTGGTGTACACAGGTCTAGCACATCACTGCACCAGAAATGTATTTTGACATAAGGGATGAAAGGGATCCAGGTTCTTTTTTTGTTGTTTTCCATATGGCTTTTCCCCCCCAAAAATGGTAAATCCATTTTTTTTTATATACTGAAGTGCTCAACTTTATCATATTCATATCTCTTTTATATGTATTTGGGTTTGTTTCTGTACCCTGTTCTCTTGCATTGATTATCCCAATACACAAATAGTATAATTACTAGTGTTTTATCGTATCTTTTAATATCTGGCAAGGGTAGTCCTCTTTGATAGTCTTTTACCCCTGCGCTGTTCAGATATTGCTCTTACAGATATGTGATTGATCTAGAAAGGTTTATAGCTTCACATTGGCAAAATTTAGACCCATAAATGCACATCACTAAAAGTATACCAGGATAATGCTAACAAGGTCATGTTCCTGGCAAGACCCAGGAATGCCTTTTGGTGAACGTCTTCTTCACGTATCAACACTCAAATAAAAGCAATTGAGTACATAAGTTGGTCATATTTACATATTTTCACTTAGACAGTCTTAATGCCTACTGTACATTTTAGATATGTGTCAGACTTTTATATTTTCTCCAAAGAATGCGAGAAAGTAGTGCCCTTCAGAAGTTTTGATTCAGTTCAATGGAAATAGTGCAAGTCTGCAAGGTGAGCTCTTTTAAAGAACTGTTTGCAGTTAGTGATTATTATGAATTAGAGTTTTTTCAATGCCATACAAATATATATACATTTTTAGACAAACAGATTAGCTTCTGCCAGTAGCAGTAGCTGCTGAGGTGTGTATAAGACAACACCTTTCATTAAAATAACGAACATTTCATTCTCACATGAATTTCTAACAATGGCATTTTGTTAACATCCCAGCTGTGTAAATGTAAGCTTTTATTTCAACCTAAGTTTTGCCTGTTAAAAATGTTTGGAATCCACAAGCCGAGCCTTCTGCGAGATGTGGGGACAGGTGGGCAGAGAGGTTCATCTCTTAACTCACTCCTAGAGTTGCTAGCGTTTATCTCTCGATATCAATTTCCCAGCCCACGTCACCCCCTATATCTTAGGAACTAAATGCCCTCATTTACTATGTTTTTTGTTTGCTGTTCTCATGCTCACCTACCTCCGTTAAAAACTGATTTCAGAAGCACAAATAAAGAGATCAGTGGTCTCCAGGAGTTAGAGTGGAGGGAGGGGTGGATGGGCAGTGAAAGGGCTCTGTGTGGTTCGGTAATAGTGGACACAGGCTCTCCTCCGTACCCCTGAGATATGCAGCACCGAGAGGGATTCCTAATGTAAGCTCTGACTTTGGGGTGTAAGCTACTGCCCAGTCATCACCTGTGCCGAATGTAGCGCTCTCGCGGGGATGCTGACGGTCAGGGAGGCTGTGCGTGTGGGTGGCTGGGAAATCTCTGTGCCCTCCCTTCAATTTTCCTGTGAACCCAGAACTGCTCTAAAAAGTAAAGTTTTACATGAGAGACACCTAACCCTGGGAAATGAACAAGGGGTAGTGGAAGGGGAGGTGGGTGGGGGGTTGGGGTGACTGGGTGACGGGCACTGAGGGGGGCACTTGGAGGGATGAGCAATGGGTGTTATGCTATATGTTGGCAAATTGAACTCCAATTTAAAAAATTTAAAAATAATTTAAAACAATGAAAAGTAACCCAATCTCAGACCCTTTGTCACGTTGAAGTGCAAATGAAAGATTAAAGTGCCCGTTCCAGGTGGCCCAGAGGTTTAGCGCCTGCCATAGGCCCAGGGCCTGATCCTGGAGTCCTGGATTCGAGTCCCACATCGGGCTCCCTGCATGGAGCCTGCTTCTCCCTCTGCCTTGGTCTCTGCCTCTCTCTCTCTGTCTCTCATGAATAAATAAATAAAATCTTAAAAAAAAAAAAAAGTGCCCCTCTGAGGGCTTCTGCGTTTTAACAGGGAAGGAGCGGAGCTGTGAAGCGGGTGAACTGAAACTTCAGTTCTGGCTGCGGGAACTCAGCGACGTCGCGGCCTCCCAGGGCCGTAGGGAAGGAGGGGAGTAGAGATGAAAGGCTGGAGGCAAAACCGAAAGAGCAGAAGAACTGAGAGCACAGGATTTGTGCTCTGATTGAGGCTCTGTCATTTCCTGGGTGAGTGATCCCAGGACTCCGGTTTTCTCACCTGAATAAAAAGTTTAGTAACCAGAGCATCCTATCAGAGCTTTTTTTTTTTTAAGATCTATTTATTTATTAGAGCGCGGGCCTGCGTGAGCACTGGGGCAGGGTGGGCGGGGAGAAGCAGAGGTGAGAAAGAGAGAGAGAGAGAGAGAGAGAGAGAGAAAGATGCAGGCCCCCCCCTCCCCTGCCCGGACCGAGCAGGGCTCAGCCTCAGCCCTGAGATCGTGCCCTGAGCTGGAACCAAGACTCGGCCACTGCACCACCCAGGCCACCAGGCACCCGTGTTAGTGCTTGGAGTGGAGACAGCTTGAGATAACAGAAGAGAACGTGCTTCCTTAAGTGGAAGGAATGCAAAATGTGGATCGATCACACGGAGGGCGCACCTGCTTTGGAGACACACGGAGGGCGCACCTGCTTTGGAGACACCTGGCCTCCGCACCGCAGTGGGGACCAGCCTGCCTTGATCTCCTCAGGGCTCCCCTCCTCCTGAAGCCCCGGAGCTCAACTTCTCATCTCTAGAGCTCGGATAAGCCGTAGTCCCTTTTCCAGATTGTTTTAAGAATTAAAATAGAGCTGTTGGTAAAGTCGTTGGGCAAGTATCCGCCCGTCCCTCCTCCCACTCCAGTCAAGTGCTCTCCGAGGTGCTGGTTTTGCTGTTTCCTTTCCGAGTCCAAGGGAGAGTGTGTCTGTCCGGTGGGTGAGCTCAGTCCGAAGCCCAGCACCCCCCCCCCCCCAGGAGGAAAGGAGCCCTGACCTTCCCAGGCCTCCTCTCTGGGCCCTTCCCACCTCCTACCTGCCTCCGCACCTGCTGCACCTGCTCCCGAGCTCAGCCCTCCAGGCTCGGGCTGGGTGCGCGGCCTGGACCCCCGCGCCCCTATTAAAATCACACCTGCTTTGGAGGAAGGAAACTAAAGGGTTCTTTGGACAGTTAAAAGCGAAGTGATACTTCAGGGGGGCACAACTCTGAAAACACAGCGATCAATTCTATTCTGACTTCGCCGTCCGCAGTCAGGAGAGCTGGGATCTGTGCTCGGTATTTGTCACCGCTGATACATATCTGAAAAAGATGTTTACTCTCCTTTTCTTCATTTGTATTTTCAGTTGCCACCTGTCTTCTTAGATAGAAATAACTTCCTTTCTCTAGGGCTGCTGGGTCTGTCTGGCAGCCGGGAGATTCTGAACATTGCGTGTGACGGCCCCACTCATTTTAGTAAAGAGATCAGTCACCAAGCCACCCTCTGCTCTCCAGTGATGGCCACCACCTCTCGTTTTCACAAGAAATGGTGAAGCAGATGAGTCAGCCCCCAGGACCCTTCAAGAATGGCACGCGATGCTCAGGCTAACCTCAGCCTTAGCTGGAGCCCACAAGGTCTCAAAAAAAAAAAAAAAAAAAGAAGCCTTCAGAAACCCTCCTCCCTGAAATACAGGCACACATCTGGTTTCCTTTTTTTCTTTCTTTCTTTTTTTTTTCTCTACATTTGTCTCTTATTTGGTTTTCTGGATTTCATTTAACTTTTTAAAAAAAACACCAAGGTATGATTTTTTTCGCTGGAACAAAAGAGCAGTGACATAGTAGCCTGTGATCGTCCCTTTAAGGTAAGACTCTGCATGATTATGTAGAAAGAGGATTATTCTGAATAGCAGAGAAGGGGGGCTGTGCATTCTCCTAAGGATCAGTCACCTCCAAGTCAACAAGTACAGTATTAGAAAAATCTTGCTTGAGCTTCATTGTGGGTTTCCTTTTCTTCCTGAGATAAATTTGGTTTCAATGACCATTTTCAAAACCAGTCCCATGTTTCCCCCCCCTGTTGTTTTTCTGACTACATTTAAAAAAAAAAATCACAATAGCGTTTCAGTACTTGCATTGATATATGCGATAAGATCATTCTTAAATAACAGGAGAAAAACAAAATACGAGGCCGAGGGATTCGAAATGGATCCTAAATCTAAACTGCTTTTTAACCGGCTTTGTGAATAATCGCTTGTTTATAAAGGAGGAGGTAACTTGTGTGGCGAGAAGGGGAAGAAAGATTTTGGCTTCTTTGAACTTTTGTTGCCGTTCCTGTGTGGATGTCCTCTAGAAAGAAAGCAAACGGGTAACATTCGAAAATGGTTTAGTCACCAATCATCGTGTTCCACGAGCGCTCTTTCTTGTTGGCAAGAATTCAAGGTATTATCAGCCTGGGGCGTATCGGACTGGTGTCATCAGACACAAGGACTTTGCACAGCAGGACAGTGAACAAAGTTGGTAGAAAAGGAAACTTTGATATTAGAGAAGCTCACTTAGTCCCATCCCTGGGATAGAAAAAGTCACCTATTTGACCAAAACATCCATGTCTTAAAAAAAGAGAATTCTGGGATCCCTGGGTGGCGCAGCGGTTTGGCGCCTGCCTTTGGCCCGGGGCGCGATCCTGGAGACCCGGGATCGAATCCCACGTCGGGCTCCCGGTGCATGGAGCCTGCTTCTCCCTCTGCCTGTGTCTCTGCCTCTCTCTCTCTCTCTCTCTCTCTGTGACTATCATAAATTAAAAAAAAAAAAAAAAGAGAATTCTAATCAGATGAGCAGGTAAGACTTCTGTTGGAATGATTATTTTTGTATCTTTATACATGTTCCTCACTCAGGTCAGAGGGTTTGGATTAGGTCGTCATTGTTCTTATGCACTCGAGTACATCAATATTTACAATAAAAACGCCGTAAGATCGTAGGAAATGCCAAACTGGGCCAGATCTACGGTCCATATACTTAATCCCACCTGTTGCAGGCTGAGCCAGGTGGTGTGTGGGAAGACCTGATAGTTGCCCTTCAGGTAACATCTAAAGTTTAGGGAGAGCCTGTGAGCAATGCTGGTTGCCAGCAACTGGCAAACATTCGGCTTGGTAACGCTTAATGTCTTTGAACAAATGAAAGGACCATAAAGTGAACCATCCTATAATCATCTCCATTCCCTCAAAGCTAATCTTAGTGGGATGCCTGGGTGGCTCAGTGGTTGAGCGTGTCTTCAGCTCAGGGAGTGACCCTGGGGTCCTGGGATCGAGTCCCACATCGGGCTCCCTGCAGGGAGCCTGCTTTCCCCTCAGCTTGTGTCTCTGCCTGTCTGTGTCTCTCATGAATAAATAAATAAAATCTTAAAAAAAAAAGCTAATCTTAGTTTATATCACCTGTTGTATATGGCAAGTCCTTTAAGTGTCTTGCATTACCTTAGAAATTACCTATCTTCAGCACCAAGAAGGGTGGTTTTTTGTTTTGTTTTGTTTTGTTTTGTTTTGTTTTTTCCTTCTCTCCCAAGGGTGGTGTTCCAGGGTCTCCTTTGATTTCCCTTACAGGGGAGACAGGGAGGGAAGGCTAGCGGATGCTGCCCCCCACCCAGTTAAATTCCGCTTGCATTCAGAAGTGGAAGAGTTCTGGTTTAGACAAACCCGTAAGAAAACAAACTGTTGAGCAGAGGCTCCTTGGCATGGCCTCCCTGAAGGGTCAATGTTCCTTAGTGATGATTAACACCGGGGATGTTACAAGATCAACCGGAGCCCATAGGACAGAAGCATCACCCATGCCACTGCCCGCAGAGGGTGGCTTGCGGGGGAGGGAGCGGTTATTGCGTGGGGATGACCTATTGCGATAGACTAAGGAGGCTTTTGTGGTCTCTACTAACACCATCTGAAAGCCTGGAGGGACTAAAAGAGGAAGGATGCAGAAGCTGATCCCTCTGCTTCACAGAGATTTTGTTGACAGAGACACTATTATATTACACCATTTCCAGGAACTAGAAACCGTTGATGAGTCACAGGTCTTGTGAGTCTGGGAGGGAAAAGTGGAAACCCTTTGCAACCCATGGGCCACCCCAGGGCAAACATCGCCGAAAATCTGGCTTGTGCTCCGGGTGTTGCAATGGGACTAAACTCGACCCATCTTGCTCAGGGAGCCCACGGGATGGATGAGGGAGCAGGACACGGTGTAAGACTCCCCGACTGAGGTGGCTGCAGGGTGGAGCCGTGGAAGGCCCCGGGCACCTGGGAGAGGGAGCCGCGCCCCCAGCTTTCAGCCTGGGGATGAGGTCATTGGGCACATGCAGCCCCACCGAGCGCATCCAGAGAAAACCCAGTCTCTCCTTTATTTAACTACGAAGAATAACAAATAGCAAAATTTTAGGATTTTTTTTGGCAACCTTTTAATCTCAGGAGGAAGAGCTCATTATGTGAGTAAGGAGTCCTTGTAGGCTTGCGTACTTACATCTATCCCACACCAAAAAGTCTGCATCGCTTAGAGAGCGCATTGGCACAGAAATTCCCTGCCTCTGGCTTCTTCCCTCAGCAAGGATACATTTTTACCAGATTGGGGACATTGTGAGAATTCTTTCAGGAGGCACTCCAACTAGCAAGGATTGAAGTGTTTTCAAAATGCCTCGTATCGGCTTTGAGGGGGTTCATTCCCTTGGCTTCCCCTCCATGGCTTCACCCGGGCAGCCCCTCCAGAGGGTTAGGGAGGGCACCTCGACTCTTCCTTTAGGTCTGGCACTTGCTCCCCATCTGCTTCCTTTTGAACCCAGATTCAAGCTCGTGGTTAGCAGCCGCGGGCTACTGGTCTACCCTTTATCATCCTCCCTGTTAGGCCACCTGGAGTTACTGGACTTTGGGCAGGCCCTTCCCCCGGGAGCTGGGCGCATCGCCTACTAGGAGGAAAGAATACAAGAGGAATGTTCAGTGTGAAGGAAGAGTTTGTATGACCTGAGCGTGAGAGAGGCAAAGACAGAGGGACGGGGACACCCCACTAATTGTCTTAGGGCTTTGGAGGTAAAAGTTGGTGTAGCCTGAAGGGCAGAAAGTGGACCAGAGGGAGGGAGAGACCCCAAGGTCTCTGCTTGCCTGGTGGGACCCTCTGCCTGGGAATGCCTTGGTCCCTTGCAGTTGCAAGTCTTGCTTCTCTATTTCCATCTAGGAGCATTTAACACCTCAACTCTTTCCACAGGAATCCACCACAACACCTCTCTACCCTGCCTTTGGCAACGCGTCCATCTTTCAGGGAGCCTTCTTCTTTTTGTTCTTTCTAAAATTAACCTAAAGTGTGAGAGCATTGCAGTATCCATACCCTTCTCAATTGTGGATAGAGACTCCAAGTCATGGGATTTTCATGTCACAAGGGTGGTTTAAGCCATGCAGTATGACCTCCTCCCTTCACGCATAGGAAACTGAGGTGGTGAAGGTCCTCATGCAAAGCCCCATAGCTGGTGTTTACTGGGAGTGTCAGATCCCATGAAATTTATAACCCTGTTTTCTTTGGTCTAATCTTTCTGTCCAGAGACTTTGGACTTGACATGTGCCACTACTCAGATTATAGAGGCCTGAGGAGCAAAGGCCTCCCTGGGGTGTTTTGCAGGAAGAATGAAGAGGACAATAGAAAAAAGGGAAAATGTTGTTAACTCCTGTGAGAATTTTCTAAGGTATGCTTGGAGGAATGTGCATTACCAGGAATCTGGTGGTGATCCAGCCACCAAAAAGTTCTGTCAAAAAATTTTTTTTAATTATAAGGAAGACATTTGCAGCAAATAGTCAGGGGTTAGGTCACACCTGAGGCAGGTAGCCCACTTTCTCCACCTGCTTTGTTTTAGTTGTAGCCCATAAATGAGGGCACCTGGGTGTCTCAGAGGCGGGCATGTGCAGGGCTGAGTTGGGCTCGAGCTCCCACCTGCTAGTTACAGGGAACGGAATGGAACCAGTAAATGCTGCAGCCTTTCTACCACTGGTTGGATCCCAGGGTTTATCCATTAAAATCAGAATTTACAGGCACACTTCATTTTACTGTGTGACACTGTATTGCACTTCACAGATGCTTTTTTTTTTTTTTAAACAAATGGAAGGTTTGTGACAACCCTGTGATAAGCAAGCCTATTGGTGCCATTTTTCCAACAGCATTTGTTCACTTTGTGTCTGTGTCACATTTTGCTAATTCTCGCAACATTTCAAACTTTTTCATTATTATTGTAATCACTGTCATGATTTGCAATCGGTGACTACGACTTGCTGAAAGCTTAGGTGATGGTCAGCATTTTTTAGTAATAAAGTATTTTCTAATTGTAGTACGTACATTGTTTTATAGACATGATGCTATTGCGCACTTGAGAAACTGTCCTACGGTGTAACTGTGGCTTCCAGATGCACTGGGAAACCAAAATACAACGGACTCTCTTTATTGTGATACGTGCTTTATTTCCATAGTCTGGAACCCAACCGGAGCATCTCTGGGGCCAGCCTGTATTCTTGACGTAATATGGCTGGTTTCTAACACTAGTGTTTTTTTTTTTTCTTTTCTTTTAAGATTTTATTTATTCATGAAAGACACAGAGAGGGAGAGGCAGAGACTCAGGCCGAGGGAGAAGCAGGCTCCATGCAGGGGGCCCGAGTGGGACTCAATCCCAGGACCCCAGGATCACACCCTGAACTGAAGGCAGGCGCTCAACCACTGAGCCACCCAGGGATCCCCTAGTGTTTTCTTTAGAAATGTGGCAGCTTCAGAAGGAGAATACACCTGTGACCCCTTCGGTACGAGAGGTATCTTCTTAACCATTTGAAATTAAAACTGAGAAGGCTACGATGGCATTCTTGTCAGCTTAATTTTACCTCCTTCGTGTCTTCCTGCCGTGGGCTTCTGTGTAGAACTTCTACCAGCTTCATAGGGGAGCTGTTGAAAGTGCGCAGGAAAGGGCGCAGGAAGGCCGCTTTCAGTAATCGGCACATGTGGAGGGATCTGCCTTCATCCAGTGCGTCAGTTTCCCTGCAAACCAGTGGCCTGGGACGCCAGAAACGTGTCCCCTTACCATTCTGGGGGCCAGATGTCTGAAAGCTGTCAGCAGGGCCATCCTTCCCCCGAAAGCTTCTAAGGAAGGATCTGCCCTGTTCTCTCTCCCAGTTTCTGGCAGCTTCTGGCATCTCTTGGCTTGCGGATGCCAGCTTCTCCTCGTGTCTCTCCCCAACATGTTCCCTCTGGGTACGTCTGTGTCCAACCCCCCTGGGGCCCGATTGGAGTAGAGCCCACTCTACAGACCTTGTTTTAACTCGATGACCTCTGGGAAAACCCTGTCTTCACATAAGGTCCCATCTGAAGAGGCCAACAGGTGGGACTCCAACACCTTTTTTGGGGGAGGGAGCTCATCCCACACAATGCAGTGTGCCACAAGTGTGAATGTGCAAGCCACTGAGGCTCCTGTGCCCCTCAGAACCGGACGTCCTGACACCCTGCTGGGTGTGCTCCTCACCGCGACTTTGGGTGCAGCCACGCGTCTACAGCTGGGCTTGGGGTGTGGGCGGGCTGGGCTGGCTCTTTGGGGTTTTTGCTCTGCCCTTTCTGAGGTTCACCTGCGAGGAAGACTTGGCTGAGATGCGATGCCAGCGGCGTGCTTGGCTGCTGGGGGGGCTCCGGGCAGAGCTGTGGGGGATGAAAAAGTCACAGGGCAGCAATGCTTGCAGACTGTTAGGGATCCAGTTATGAAGGAGGCCACTCTGTGTTTCGCAGTTCTTATTCTTACCCAAAGTTGCTGGGGATGTTCCTTTTCTTTCAGATCAAGCTCTTTCCTTGCTCTAAAAAACTACCTGATGATAACCTGGGAGGCAATTCCTGATTATATAATCTTCTAACTCCGGGAGAATGATGTTCAACATTTGCAAAAAAGTATTGCATCTCTAGACAAGAGGGGATTCAAAAATGATAGCATTATTTAAAGGACGCTTGGGGCATTTTGATTCGCTTGGCCCTACTCAACGGCACGGAAACGTTTGCTTTTCAGATGTGCAAAAGTAGAAACACGTGGATTTGCAAAATGACACAGTGTCTCGATGTGTTTAAAACTCTGCCATTTGGTAATGATCACCCAAGCAGCCCCACAACCACTACTTTTACTGCCACCAATGCCGTTGTTACTAATAGCAGCTGATGTTTATTGAGCACATGTTCTGTGCCAGACACTGTTCCCACTGTTGCCGTGGTTTTTGACTAATTTCTCTTCCACCACAACTCAGTGAGGTAGATCCCATTCTCTGTAATGAAAGAAAGAAACTGAGGCACGGAGTCCAAAGTTACACACTGAGTGTCAGAACTGGAATTCAAATCTGGACTCAGATTTCTTAATCTTGCTCTCAAACATCAAAAAAAAAAAATTCTAGGGCAATACATTCCAAATTCTGTGCCACAGAACACCAATTTTATTCAAATCTCCTGAAAAAAAAAAGTTTATGTAATTAAATACATTTGGGAACTACTGCAAACTACCACCCCTTCGTGGAGACTCATAATGTATGCTATATTAAAAGTTGTGAGAAATTTCCCAGAAAAGAAACCTATATAACAGCATGTAAAATTGAAATTTCAACTAGGCATCAAGATAAAATAAAGGCTAAGTTCCTAAGTGAGTTGCTAAGTCACCATGTGCAGATGCTATCAGCATAATATCTGGGGACCTATTCCACAATTCTTGGATCCTTTCGGAGAATAGAGGTTTTTGTGAGATTTTCTTAGGAAAGACTAGTAGCTGTGCAATGAGGCCCCCATCTTTCACCCTTGGGAGATTGGCTGCCTCCTACACCAAGCCCAGTGGCTCCAGTGGGACGGTTACAGAGATTAATGTGTGTTCCCATATGTCAGGGACACTGCAGACTGAGGCTGATTCTCTCCTTGGAAATGTAGGTGCAGAAGTTGGCTCCTTAGCCTTCTGGTAGCCCCTCTAGGAGCTTGCTGCTGCGGGGGGGGGAAATGGGGGCAAAGATGTCTCACTCCTTCCCATAAGACGATGCAGAGGGTGGTACCCATGGGGGGGGGCTGCGGCTGGTGGACTAGGGCCTAAATTGGGGTGGACATCCTGAGGGAATGAGGAGTGCCCCTCAAGACTTGACAGTTGATGCTCGAGGGGTCTCCCAGGATGGAATGTCCGAAGAACTCCAAATTGGCACGTACGAGTCACCTTCACCATCTGCTGTGCCCAAGGAACGTGAAGTCACTCAGGAAAGTAAGAACTCCGAACCCCCCTCCCCCTCCGAACCCCCAGTGCTCACCTAGGGCTGCCGGATGAAATACAGCATGATCCACAAATTGTGAATTTCTGATGAGTGATGAACAATTGTTATTATGAGTATATCCTATGTAACATTTGGGACATACTTATATTAAAGATTATTTGTTATTCATCTGAAATTCAAATTAACTAGGCGCCCTGTATTTTTATCTACAAAATCTGGCAAACTTACCCCTACCCCACCTTTCCCCTAGCAGCTGGTGAGTAGGTGAATGGTGAAGGGAAGGAAAGAACAGAAGTTGCTCTGTTTTCTGAATTAATGTTATTTAAAGAGATTTAAAGATCTTCCCAAAGAATAAGTAGAAAAGTTGATAGACTTGCCAAGGTCCTCAGGCATGGGCAGGGAATCATTGCCCTACTGAATAGATTTGAAAAGAATTGAATGAGGATAAATAAAAATAAATTATACTTCGAATATAGCACAAATCCTCTTTGTGGATGATCCAGGTTTGTCTACTTGACTTTGTCTATTGAGCTGTTCCTCTCTAGGACCATAACTACCAACTTCTCTTGAAAGCTGTGCTCTTCAGAACACAATTTTTTATCATCGTATTTTATTTTAGTTTATTTCATCATGATAATGTACTCTTTAATCTCCATCCCTTTTTTCTCCCATTCCCCCCACCACCCAGCTCCCCTCTGATAACCAGCAGTTTGTTCTCTGTAGTTAAAAATCTGTTTCTTGGTTTGTCCCTCTTTTTTTTTCTTTGCTTGTTTCTTAAATTCCACATATGAGTAATATCATATGGTATTTGTCTTTCTTTGACTGACTTATTTTGCTCAGTATAATACTCTCTAGTTCCATCTATGTCAATACAAATGGCGAGATGTCATCCTTTTTAATGGCTGAGTAATATTCTATTATATATGTACACACACATCTGCCACATCTCCTTTATCTATTCATCTGTTTTTTTAATTTAAATGTTATTTTTCTTTTCATTTTTTAAAAAGATCTTATTTATTTATTCATGAGAGACACAGAGAGAGGCAGAGACACAGGCAGAGGGAGAAGCAGGCTCCCTGCAGGCAGCCGGATGCGGGACTCGATCCCAGGACCCCGGGATCATCCCCTAAGTCAAAGGCTCAACCGCTGAGCCACCCAGGTGTCTCTCTATTCATCTGTTGATCAACACTTGTGCTGCTTCCATGGTTTGCTATAAAAAATAATGTTGCTACCAACATAGGGGTGCATGCATCCATTTGAATTTGTGTTTCTGCATTTTTGGGCTGAATACCTAGCAACGTAATTGCTAAATCGTTGAGTAGTTCTATTTTTAAATTTTTTGAGGAACCTCTATACAGTTTTCCATGGTGGCTGCACCAATTTGCATTCCCACCAACAGAGCAAGAGGGTTCTTTTTCTCCACATCCTCGCCAACACTTGTTTCTTGTCTTTTTTTTTTTTTTTAATTTTAGCCATTCTTCAGAACACATTTTGAGAAATTCTGCTTTGTTTTATAACTTTGTGGTATAATTCACTGAGGATTTCGTACTGGAGGATTTTGGCTAGTTTTGGCTGGGGGACCTCCGTATTAATATAGGTGGTCCCATAAACTTTCAAGTAAAAGAAAACCCAACTCAGGAGGGCTTAAATAACAAAAGAAATGCTTAGGTTCAGGTGACTGAAAAGTCCAAATTAGGGAGGACTTCAGGATTGGTTGATCCAGCGACTCAGCCCTATAACTAAGGACCCAGGTTATTTTGTTCTAATTTGTGTTGTTTTGTTTTTCTTATTTTTTTTTTTTACTGTCAACAATGTAAATTTTATTCCAAGACTGGGTCCCTTGCTCTTACTAAGGTGGGTGCAAATTTCAGCAGGACACCTGGGTGGGAGAGAGGGCAATGTTGTCCTGGCATTCTGGATAGCGGTGGCTTGCTCACCCTGCAGGGCCTGTGGCCAGAGGCTGGAGGGTATCCTGAGGATCTGAAGTATATGAGGCTTCTCCATGGGGCTGAGAGTGGGTTCAAGTTTGATCAAGATACAGGAGCTGTGTGGGAAAGAGCTGATAGATGATTGCCCGGGGGTGGGGGCAGAGTGTGAGAATGGATGCTGGGAAATATCAAGGAGGGAGACAGAACGTGAGAGACTCCTAACTCTGGGAAACGAACTAGGGGTGATGGAAGGGGAGGAGGGCGGGGGTGGGGGTGACTGGGTGACGGGCACTGAGGGGGGCACTTGATGGGATGAGCACTGGGTGTTATTCTATTTGTTGGCAAATTGAACACCAATAAAAAATAAATTTATTTAAAAAAAAAAAGAATGGATGCTGGGTCCCCCACCTGATGGCCAGTACAGCTGGGAATTTATGTTGCCCACACGGACTGTAAGCAGGGGTGGGAGTACTCAAGACTGTCAGCAGCTGCATCCTTTTGGGCTGCAGCCACTCTCCTGGGCAGGAGCCTTGGCTCCCCCAAAGGCCTCTTGCTGGCAAAGCATTGACCCTTTAGTTGCCTGATGTTGAAGATGACAGAGGCTATGACAGGTGGGCACTCGGGGCAGGAGCAATTTACCCGCTGAAAGACAAATACATCATTGTCTTAATTTAACAGCACTTGTAATTGTAGCCATGTGGACTAGCTCGATGATTTGTTTGAAAATATGAAATTTTTTTCTGCTTCTGAATAAGACTCTTCACTTAATTCCTCATTTGAAAACTGGGTTACGTTAGATGATTTTACAACTCTTCTGACAGCAATGTTTGTGCTGTCTTCTATAAAAATTGATATAAATAAGCCTTTAATTTTATCTATCATGCACATTGTGATACGCCTGCATTAAATAGAATATAGTAAACAGTTATGCGTCTGAAATGCAGAGAACCAAATTTTCATTTAAAACTTGGCACATAAACTTAACTGAAGTAAGTCTGAATTTAACTCGAACTTTATGTTGAAATTTTCAAATGCACTGTTTCTAGAGACCACGAGGGTTTTTGTTGTTGTTGTTGTTGTTGTTGTGGTTGTTTCTCACTTTCTGTGTTTTACAGTAAAACAAGACTGGGGGCGGGAGGGGAATAACCATTTCGAATGCTAACAACCATTAATGTTGTTTTGACCTTAATAAAAAGCAGAGAAGTGCAAAAACAGAAATGGCTAAAGAAACATTAAGAGTTAGAATGGAAGCCAGTGCATTCACCTGAAGATGGTTGGGGGGCTGAAGTAATTCATTCGTGGCTGCCGTTGGTAGGGTCACCCAAGGGTGGAGGAGCCGAGGGGGGAGCAGCCATGGGCCATTTCCTCTCCCACTGGGTCAGGGCCCTCAGGGGCAGAGCTGATGTGTGGTTTGAGAGCAAGAGTCTTCTTGAGAGTTTGGCCTGCCTGCTGTGTCCCTTCCTGAGAAGCCTTCCTGGCTTCCCAGGTCCTCATCTGGCCAGTCTTCTCAGATTCAAAAAACAAATAAACAAACAAAAAACAAAACAAAAAAAACCGACAAGGAAATATTTTTTTTCCTAAAATAAAGGGAAAAAGTAACAGTTACAACCCTTCTTCCCATTTCTCATCCTCTTCCTTGTCCCTTCTGCTTCCCCACCCAGGCCCTTGCCCCAAAATAGACTTAATTATTCCAGAGGGCAGTGTTGTTTGTAGGCACCAGTTACAGGTGGGAAGAAATTACATCTATTTCTTATTTCTTTTTCCTATAAAGAGACAGGCATAAAATGTTTGTGATATCTTGAAGTTTTAGTCTGTCTGAGGAGCATCTAAAATATTTGCAGATCTATTTTTGTAGATTTTTTTTCTGTACTTTGAGTCATCATCAAAATGTCAAAGCCAAGAAAGGTTTTGACTCAAAGAGAGAACTTTTTGACCATAGCCAATATTTTCTCCTATTTTCAGAGCCAAAAGCTATTCTGATTTGGTAGATCCTTAGGTCCTCTCTCCTTCTTTATACATAATTTCTGATAGAGTTATAGGTATACACACATCTGCATTAGTTAATCCAGCTGAAAAATCTTACAGAGACCTCTAAGAAAATGCACAGAGTCACAGGGATAAGGACTGATCATCTTACCCCTTTAAAAGTGCTTTCTGTTACCGCACTAATGAGCTAAATAATAAATGTACTATAATGCTTTGAATAAACTAGATCTCAAATATAATTTATAAGATTCACCACCCAAAAGCCACAATAAATGTATTGACCATGAATGAGGATCCTGTTTTGGGGGCCTGCATGTTTGGTATGTATACAGTCTGCCTAATATTTAATATTATATATAGTTGACATATACTCCAACAGCAACTTGATAAATCTTAAGTCTCCACAATTAAATTATTTTAAATTAACATTTTTTAAGGTATATATGCAACTGTGCTTGTGCATCCAGGATTCATACAGAATTTAAAAACAGAACCAACGTTACTCTTACCACCCACATAAATCTACTTTACTCCTCAGCAACTCAAAGAAACACGTTACTCACATTTCATAGGTGAGAAAACAGAGCCAGAGAATGTCAATAACTTGTCCAAGATCACACAGACTTCATTAGTGGTTTGTTGTTGTGGTTTCCAACTCATAGCTTGCTGATTCTAAAGCCTTTATGTTTTTCACTACATCTCACTATGTTTTTTTACTCCATTATTTGAAGGCGTTGTTCATTTTACTTTTCTAGGGATGTGGGTGAAAGGTTGGAAAGAGTAGAAAGATGCAAATAGGTGAACTCTAATGATAACTACAATAGTAGCCATCGCTATAGTGCTGGGAATTATTACCTATCAGCTGAGGTGTCATCAAGGACTTTCCTTAAGGCAGCAGCTAATCAAGATACTTGTCAGAGGCACATTTCTTTAACCCTCTGCTTACCATATGACTTCAGCAGTCTGAAAATGCACAAAGAACTTGTTATTCCCATGGATAACCTGCTCCATCTCTGACACATCCGAAAGAAAGTATTTTCCAAAGGGGTCCTTTAACCCAGGAAAATTTACATTCTCTCAGAATTTCTCCTTTGCTTTATATGTTATTTCAAGTTTGTGGACAAGCAGACCACAGTAGAGGAGTAGGAAAGACATTTATTGAGAGAAGAAGCTAGAGATGCTAGGGAGAAAGTTTCAGGCTGAAAAGAAGGTCTGACCACTGTAGAAAAAGAGACAAAAGGAAGGTGGGCTGGACAGGTTTCCTCACAGGTTGGTTTATGGATTAAATCAAGTATGATAACATATGTGAACCATTTAACAGTTCCTTGGTACTAAATGAATACTCCATAAACATAGATCTCATTCTTAATCTTCATTTTTAAAAATCATTCCAATAAGAACTGTGGATACCTGGTACAAGTCATCTGCCCCGTGCATTTTTCTTGGTAACAGAGCTCTACCGTTACAATGGAAAATTGGGTGTTAGTGGTTCTCCTTCCTTCAGTCCTTAGTAAACAATGTTTAGACATCCTGAAAGCTAAAAAGGTTTCTAGGTAAATCCAAGTGACAGAGAAAAACGTTAAAAGTCAACCGTCTTCCTCGTCTGATTGCTCAAATTAAAAAGAAAAAATTGTTAGTTTTATTTTAGAAATCTTTCCCTTGGAAATATTTGCACTTTTTGAGAAATGTGTTGTTTGCAAATATTTTAAAACAGAGCATTTGGAATAAATGGTAAAACTCAGAGTTAACTATTAACCAACCAGTTCTAATTGCACCTAATTGAAAAGCTGAAATATTTTAAAATAAGATGAAAAAACTGCATCTATACACACAGACTAGCCTGACCTTTGACTTAACGGACAAGCCAATTTAGTAAAAGTAAATTGGAAGCTTTGAATGAAACGATGACTTGCTGCATTTGATATGAGAGCAAATATGATTTGGTTGAGTTTTATTAAGGCTTTGTCCAAAGTTAAATAATCCCAAAGTTTTGGAAATTAAATTTAAACATGAACATGACACTTTAAAAAATCTTATTTTGAATTTAGAGGAAGAGGCAAAATTGTGCTGAAATATTAATGCATGCTTTATGCCACATGTGACATTTATCTCAGCATCCTTTATTTTAAAGTTTAAGAAAGAAATACATATTCATTAGGAAAAATGTAAAAAAATCCAGAAAGATATTTAAAATTAAAAATTAATTTACCCTTGGTTCTACTACCTAAAACAACTCTTGTTAACATTTTAATAAAATTCCAAAATAAAGCAAGTGGAGGTAATTATTTTTAAAAATATCTGCATTTATAAAACAAATATCAGGTTTAGTACTTGAATACTATGCTCTCTTCTTCTTTTTTTCAAGATTTTACTTATTTACTCATGAGAGACACAGAGAGAGAGGCAGAGACACAGGCAGAGGGAGAAGCAGGCTCCCTGCAGGGAGCCTGATGTGGGACTCGATCCCAGGACCCCGGGATCACAACCTGAGCCCAAAGCAGACGCTCAGCCGCTAATCACCTGGGTGCCCCTGTGCTCTCTTATTCCTAAAAATTATGTTTCCTTTTCTCCTTAATTGTAGTCATTTGATTATTGACCTTATTGTCATCTTACTTCAGAACATTCTTGACTGGTGCTCCTGAAAATGCTGTATAGAAAATATTACTTCTCATTTAAAGTAAATTTAAATCAAGCTTTTATGTGTTTCAGGCAGTTTATAATGTTCCTCATTTGAAAAACCCCTATGTTTTTTAAATCTCCATTTGGAAATCCTTATTAATATTAGGGAGTCATTTATACAAAATCATCCATACACTTTCTGAAAAGCATAAAGGAGGTTCCTGGAGGACAAGAGTGCTGTCTATTGAAATCCTTCTGCAGGTAGACCAGTGGGTGCAGCTTCTGGTCATAATAAAATGCATTTAATAAGAAAGATGATGAAACTTTAAGTATTTGATACCAGTTTTGGTGGCACAGCCCATAGGCACACAGTCTATAGGGGGAGCTTTGGCACTGGATTTATCTTTTCTTCTTGCCATAGGAATGTCGTAAGCAATCCAGGATTAGAAAAAAATTGAGACATAAAGAAAATGAGGCTATAATTCTTAACTAGTATGTATGTGCTCTGTAAAAAAAAAAAAATGTTTTCCTGTGAGGTCACTGTCATAGATGCTACTGTCTTTTAATGTGGGGTTGGTGTGAGAGGGAGTGAAAGAGAGAGCCGTCCATTTCCTACGTGCAGCATACATCTGATTGTCTATATAAGATTTTTAGTGACCACTGGAAAGGATAGAAAGTGTCATTTCTGGTGGGTCACAATTAGGGGATCACATCACAGGGAAACTTGTGTTAGAAGAAAATACTATTCTTTTGAGATTGTATTTTCAATAAAGTGGACTTCCTCTTCCCTTGAGCAACATCTTCATTGTGTTAGCCACAAACAGACGAAGGGTTTGGTGATATGAGGTATTTGTATCAGAAAAATTAAGAAATAGAGTTCGGCCTTGGAAAGTAATTAGGGATAGAAAGGATAAACTAAAGCACAGGAAGGTTGTGGTGTTAACAGTATCTGTTAAAGAATCTGGGGGGAATGCCTGGGTGGCTCAGTGGCTGGGCGTCTGCCTTTGGCTCAGGGTGTGATCCCGGTGTGTCCTGGGATTGAGTCTTGCATCAGGCTCTCCACAGGGAGCCTGCTTCTCCCTCTGTCTGTGTGTGTCTCTGCCTCTCTCTTTGTGTCTCTCATGAATAAATACATAGAATCTTAAAAAATAAAAAAGAATCTGGGGATCAGAGGGAAAAAATGTGAAGTGGACAAAGCATGAGCTTTGGGATCCCATAGGCAAGCCTGAGTTTCACTGAAATCAAAGTTTCATTTTTGGTCCAGTTCATTAAGAATTATGTGAAATCTGATTTCTTTGAATCCTGTTTCCTTTATCTATAAAATAGAATTGTCATTCATCAAGCTCTTAATGTGAACCAGATACTGTGCCAAATTCTTTATATTCTCTCTTTAATTAATTAGAGCTGATGTGATCTAAGGCAAGTATAACTGTCCCCATTTTTGGAGAGAAATAGACTGAGGAATATTAGGAAACTTGCTCACTGGGGACGCAACCACTGGTGACTCAGTGGTTGGGCGTCTGCCTTCGGCTCAGGGTGTGATCCCGGGGTCCTGGGATCAAGTCCCACATCAGGCTCCCTGTATGGAGCCTGCTTCTCCCTCTGCCTGTTTCTCTGCCTCTCTCGGTGTCTCTCATGAATAAATAAATAAAATCTAAAAAAAAAAAAAAAAAGAAAGAAAGAAACAGGCTCACTTTTCACAGATAACAGATGGCAAATTTGGATCTGTGTTCTTTAGCCACAATGCTATACTACTCTGCCTATGGTAGTAGCTATATCATAATGAATATTATAAGCTAATGATTAAAAGGCCTATATCATGGTATTTGAGTTAGCTCTGCTCTTTCCAGGTAGTGCTGGAAACAGACTATTAACTGCTATGGCATTTTTCCTTAGTGTTTAGGAGTTTATCTCCCAATTTCTTGACCCATAATACTGTTCTCATTTCCTCTCAGAAGTGCAGAGTCATATGCATTATTTACTGTCTAATATGGAATATGGGCTTGGAGTTTGTGAAAAGGCTTACAGTCTCCTGGCAATAGCTGGAGGAACTCTGGAGTATCACATGATTATAACTGTGAATTGCTCTTTTTAAAATTACAAACTGTATTGGGTTTGCACTAAGAAAAGTCTTCCGTTTCGATAGGAAATAAATGTCAACAGAGAGAAAGCACTGACTAGGAATCCAGTAAAAGTTGCTATACCACTTATTTCTCTAATCATGATACAACTAGAATGACCTAAAAACGTTAGCTGAGAGGGGCAAGATGTGTGTTCCTAAATGAAGTGTGACTGGTAGGGGGTTCGAGGCCCTCACAGTTGCAACATATTAGAAGCAAAAGAAGCAAAACTTAAAAATTGGAATATTCAGCATTTGTAAAAATTCTTCATTTTAATTTTAGCTGAAGGTGTGATGTTTCTAGAATGTTCAGTTTAGTTCCACAGTCATGAGTACCTGATTTGGAACAAGGATGTGGATACAGAGGAATGAAGACACGGCTCTCCCTCTCTCCCTGGGGCGGGGGGGACTGTCTCCCCAGCGTGGGGACATACTGCCAATGACTCCATAAGCAGATGGTAATGCTGCTGTGCTACGGGGGGCAGGGTCCTGGGAAATGGGGAATGAATGCCAGAATGGTCAACCCTTCATCACCATTTAAAATTTTTAAATGGGTAGCAGCTCTGAAATTGTTGCTCTTAAGGAATCAGGTGCTTGTACAGGTAACAGAAAGGCCCCCCTGAATAGAATCATCAGATTATTAGGGAAGGTGTCAAGGCCAATGTAGGGGTTATACTCACTCAGAAACCAGAAATCTAGTGAATGAAGAACTGGAGAGCCTGTGATGCCGAATTGATGTTTTTAAATTCAGCTTTTTTTTTTTTCTTACCACAAAATTAATGCATATTCTCTTTGGAAAATATAAGGAGTAACAAAAATAAAAATCACCTGTTACCTCACCACATAATGAGGAATAAAGTTAACATTTTGTGTATAGGGATCTGGAATTCCTATATTCTGATATAAATGAAATAGTCACAAATAGGATCATTCTATAGATACTGTTTTGTTGTTTGCTTTTTGTTGTTGTTACATAATTTCACTTAATTTATTATGAAGGTTTTTTAAGTCAGTACATCATACAGTACTTCTAAAGGCTATATAGTCCTCCATTGTAAGGATGGATAGGAACCTTAATTTATTCAGTCAATTCTCTATCAGTGGACATTTAGGTTATTTTCATTTTTTTACTTTTGCAAACAATGCTG
Source organism: Canis lupus familiaris (assembly GCF_011100685.1). Taxonomy (NCBI): domain Eukaryota; kingdom Metazoa; phylum Chordata; class Mammalia; order Carnivora; family Canidae; genus Canis; species Canis lupus. Next base: position 5,761,474 of record NC_049254.1, on the reverse strand, counting down.
CAATAAAACAATGCACATATATCCTTGCACAGGGCCACAATTACATCCATAATTACATTCCATGATTACGTTAAGATCCTAGAGGCAGAATTGCTTTTCGTTAGATGTTTCTAAATTTTTTCTAGCTTAATCAACTGACACTCAGTCGACAGTCCAGGAAGTCTTGCCCACACCTCACACCTCCAGTTCTGGTCAATCTCAGTATTTAACGTTTTAATCTTTGCCAATTTAATAAGTAAAAATCATATTTTGTGATTTTCATGTAGCTGTCTTTAATTGTCATGCTAAATATTTTCGTAGTTTATTGGTTGTAATTTTTCTGTTTGAATTACAAGATTGAAGTTACTGTTACTTAAAATCCTAAGTACCATATACGTTATGCAGTTCTGCATTTACTTCTTTCTCTTTACTCATTTTCTGATTTTAAACTATTTTTATTAATGCACATGAGTCAAGTCTGCACCACATGACATCTTTTTCATTAAAATAGAGTAGCCATCTCCATCAATCTGTAACTGGTCTGAGTTTTTTTCTCTTTTTTTCTGTTTTCTTTTACTTTATTTTATTTTATTTTTTTTTCTTTTACTTTAAACATGAAACCATGGGCCAGGTTTCATTTCTCAGTTGCCACTTCTCCACCTGAGTTGTCAGTTTTGCTTTTGGTCTACAGGGAGGTTAAGTGAGAGGGCATCTTATTAAATCACTGTCTTTGGGCAAGATGTATATAGAGCTATCTATTTTGCATATCTTATTTTAGTTTGTCATTTGAAAATAAATTTAAACCTAATACTATTTGATATGCATTCTCGTGTTTAAAACAATCATACCTGGGCAGCCCCGGTGGCTCAGCGGTTTAGTGCCGCCTTCAGCCGGGGGAGTGATCCTGGAGACTCGGGATCGAGTCCCCGCACGGGGCCTGCGTCTCTGCCTCTCTCTCTCTCTCTCTGTGTCTCTAATAAATAAATGAAATCTTAAAAAAAAAAAATAAAACAATCACACCTGAGAATCTTTATAAACAATGAAGGTATTTTTTCTTTGGGGATGCAAAAATGAACATTTCTTTAAGGAAATATGACAATATTTAGGAAACGACCCTATCAAGATGGCAGTTACATGAAGTGACTTGTATGAGGACTGCTCAGGGGCCTTTTCCTAAATATTGGAAAAGATCAAAGAAAGCGATTTGTCTTGCAATTTTAAAAATTAAATCTAACAAGCTCTTCTGGGGCGTTAGTACCTCATTCTTTGGTTCAAAATATCAGTAACTACAGGGGATTATAGATTCCATGAAGAAACAAATCCTCCTTCTACCTCTAAATCCTGCAGTGTCTATTAGTGCTGCATATACACAGTGGATGACTGGGAGCAGGCTATTTGTTCAGTCTTTTAATAGGGAATTATAATCCATTTATATTTTTGTTGTGATTGTTGTATATTTACATATGGCTTTTTATTTTGTATTTCCTTTTCACTTGTGTGTTTTCTCTGCCTAATTTTCTTCTTTCTTGCACTCTGTCAAGTCCTTTAGACTGAGTGTCAGCAACAAGATTCATTTTGTGTTTGTGTGTGTGTGTATGTGTGTGTGTGTATAAAAGAGAGAGAGAGAAGTCTTTTAGTGACCGCAATGTGCCTGTTTTGGAATCTCTCAGTTATGAAACAAATTTTCGCCTATCCTAGTGCATTGTGTACAATAGACACTTTGCATCAACAATTTGATTTTTGAATTATTGACTATTTTCAAAGAATTCCACAAGTCTATGGAATAAAAGGCATAGATTTAAACCACTGACCTACGATGTGATGAGCCATAAATGACCTGTTGGGTGAGGTCAAACATGCAGAATTGACCTTTCAATTCTGCTTTTTTTTTCTACACAGCACGCAGTAGCTCTGAACAGGTTATGCTGTATGAAGTTTATATGAAGTAAATGATATACTGTTCTAGAATTTGCAAATTTAGAGATTTGTGAAAGATTTGCAATACAAAGTTCTTAAATATTTGCTGTACGCTACAAAGAGCAAAGTTGTTTGTTGAAGACTCTGCCTCAGAAAATGTTTTGGAAATTGAAAAGTATTTAATCACATATATTTTTGGATGCATACTATTTTATTTGATCTAAGAACATCACAAGAATATTTATATCTTCTGTCTTGTATATAATTAAGAGCAAATAGAAGAGTGGATTTGTACAGTATAGATCATGAAGTGTTCTAGCAGGGAGAGCCATTTATGTTTCATTGAACTTAAGAGTAATATGGAAATGAAATCTTTCTAATCAGAATTGGTAGGAGCTAGCAGATAAAAATGTTTTGTTCCATCAGAGTTGACATCATGGAGTACTAACAGATGAAGCCTAATACTTATAAACACAACGGCAATAGGAAACTATCAATAGCAATAGCTAATATCTTCCTAGGTAGCAAATAAGAAAGCACCAAATGATGTCAGGTTGATGATTACTTTTACTGGGTCTGCAGAGCATTATAAAAATATTACAAACTTTGTATCATAAATTCTCTAAATGGGTGACTTGCCTAAGTTAACTCTAATTTAACTTAATCACATGTGGTCAACTTTAAAAAGCTCCACCATAATTTCAAACTACCTTTGGATTTTAGAAATTTGTTACTCACATACTTAAATCAATAACTTTTTAGTTTAATAATAATGTCTGTCAACTAACAGAATACTTCCCTCCTCCACTTTTAGACTAGTAAATGGACAGTTCATGTGAGTATATATTTTACTATGACTTGACTTACTATAAGAGCCTTCACTTCATTACTAATTTGACACATTGGATATTTATTTATTTATTTATTTACTTATTTACTTATTTATTATTTATTTATTTATTCGACACATTGGATATTTAAAGTAGGTTTGTTTTTTTTTCTTTTTAATGTTGCAGGATGCAGTCTTAAGATGCATTTTTAAAATACATTTAAGAAGCGTTAACTCTAGTGAGGAGATGGTAAAGACAACAAGAAGTGACAAGAGTAACTGATTCTAAAATGGATTTTTGTATCTGCAGTATAAAATCAGGTCATTGTTTTTCCCTGTACACTAGGTAAAGTCTAGTCATAACTGTTAATTCAATTAGACTTGATAATTGTTCACTCAATAGACTTGATAAAAACAAAGAGTATTAACTGGGAGAAAATCACTTAAAGCAAGAACTGGCAAAAAAAAAAAAAAAAAAAAAGCAAGAACTGGCATTTGCAAAGGACAGTCCAATCCATACCAGTCTCTGGGGAGAGCAAAATCCAATAACCATTTGCAAAAATTCTGATGGCTGGAATTATTCACCTGCTTTTTCTCCCTCTCACGGTGCTGGAGGCCATCATCTTGCTAGCTGGCTATACCAGTGGCTCTTTTACAGGTAAATTTGTCACTCTTTTCACATTGCTTAACTTCTTTGAATGAGCTCTGCAGGAAAACAGGCTTACTGCTGTTTGTGGCACCCACACCTGACAAGTCATTTCTCACTTTTGAGATTGCCAGGGGGTATAAAGGATGATTGGAAGAGTCAAGATGAATCATAGGAGAAGACTTTTTTCACTCAGCTCACCATCATACTTGCATTTCTGCATCTATTTAAACATTAACTTGTGACCCCTAGTAACATTCTACCCTCAGTCACGCACATAGATTTCCTTTAAGACAGCTATTCTCACTGGCATTAGTCTTACTCAGAGGTGACCTGGACTCATTAGAGTGGACAATTTACAGGACTCCCAGAACCATCGGGTTAGTTTTAGCCTTTCAGTATAGCCCCAATGGAGTGAATGTGTGTTTGCGACTATGTGCACCTCAAGAACATCGACTTTAAAATTAATACTAAGTTATTTGATGACATCTTACGCAGACTTTCTTGGAGAGCCTTTCTGTGGTAAGTTCAAGAAAAATTGCTTGAGAAATGTTTGGAGAGATGATAATCCTTTTATGTTTGTCATTAAAAACCTGGCAACAGCTTTGGACCATGTAGACAAATGACAACAAATAAAGTTAATCAGCAGTGATTTCCTCATTTATTTATTTTTAAGTTTTATTTTGTTTTTCTAGCTTTAGATATAACTGGTAAGGCATGATTATTAGGATGTCGGATTAAATTTCTAGAAATTTATGGCAATGTGTGTTGACTTGTTTTAATAATAACATGAAATTACCACCAAGTAGTCCTTAGAGTAGTCTGAGGTAATTAAATCTTGATAAGCTATGTTTCTGCATGTATTTGTATGTATATATGTATATAAATACATTTGTTTATATTAAAATGTGAAAATATTAGTTTAAAAATATGTAAAATGAGACCTAACCATATAATTTATTAAACCTTTTGATGCTATTATAATGTAAATTACATTTTTATACCAGAGGAATCCATATATGACATACCAACCTGAATCAAGTTTCGAACGTTTTACTGTCAGAGTTATTCTATCTGTAAAATTATGTCTATTTATCCTTCCATCAATAGAGCATTAAGAATATACAATATGGTAAGATTTTCTAATGCACAAAATTAGCATATCTACTTAAGGTATTAAAAAGTACAACAATATAGTTTTCTTCTATGTTATTTTACATATTCTCAGCAAAAACGAAAGGGATGAAACAGAAGTAAGACAGATTCTTAATATTTGTTAAATGAGAGTGACTGTCACTTGATATTCCAGTTTGGATATTTTATTTTAAAGATTTTATTTATTTATTTGAGAGTGAGAAAGAAAGAGAGAGAATGCACACAGGAGAAGGTGGAGGGAAGGGCAGAGAGAGAGGGAGAACAGGCTCCCCACTGAGCAGGGAGCCCCAATGCAGGGCTTGATCCCAGGACCCCTAGACCAGGATCTGAGCCGAAGGCAGACAATCAACCAACTGAGCCACCCAGGTGCCCTTCTAGTTTGGAAATTTTAAAACAACACGCAATAATTAATAATAGAAACCCAATAGCTTTTAACTAAAAATTTAAAAAAAACTTTATGAGTCCTATAATATCCTTGATAATTCTATAGATATAGATATTGCCAAATACTCTTAGGTATGAAAGATTAAAATGATTTGGGCAATGGCTGTACATAAGGATGAAGCTGAACCTAATAACCCAATTTTTTTTCATTTCCTAACAAATGCTTTACTTGATTGATTGAGCTATTTTTTTTAAACTAGCATTTCTCAAGGACACTTATTTTCCTGATTAGTAATAGTGCTTTTGCAGATTTGTTTTTAAAAAGGAGGTGTCTTCTACTTTCTATATTTTGTTTAACCTTTGGAGACCTATTTAATTGTTTTGAATTCAGTTTTGAAGTTTTCCAAGAAAACTTTTTTCATATGATTTATAGTCCTTTTTTCTATATCTACGACAAAGTATTAAAAGGCTGTTAATATCAATATCAATATTAATGTGTCAATAGCAATTAATACAACATAAAATACCTAAATAATAAAATATTATTTAATAAAAGTTTAAGAGATTAACTGACTAAATTAACTGATTAACTGATTAAATTAACTGACTTATAAAACCAAAAACTGGGATGCCTGGGTGGCTCAGCGGTTGAGCATCTGCCTTTGGCCCAGAGCGTGATCCTGGAGTTCTGAAATCGAGTCCCACATCGGGCTTCTGCATGGAGCCTGCTTCTCTCTCTGCCTGTGTCTCTGCCTCTCTCTCTCTCTCTCTCTCTCTCTCATGAATAAATAAAATATTTTTTAAAAACCCAAAAACTATATTTTTAACTTCTAAATAGATTATAAGAATATACCCAATATTTGAGATTTCTCTTAATCTGAAAGGTACATGGGATGACCTTGAATTACTTAGTCTTTGAAAAGATTCTAAGCTTTCTCTGATTTCCAGACCTAATATTTAGAAGTAAAATAGTAATTCATTTGAGTCAACATTGACGGTCAAAACATAACCCACTTTCTCTTGAATCAAAAGATGTTTACAATAGTATGTTTTCTGCAGCAAAGCCTTTTGTGGTTGCTGCTAATTACATGTATTTCACTTCAAAGTCTTTAACGGGAATATAGGTATAAGTAGACTCAGTAAATATTTATTAGGCAAAAGAATTCAGGAAAGTCTCTGGGGTTGGAAAAATGTGCATAAAACACCAATGACACCTTCATTATGGATTTTTAACTTCAGCTGAACACAGAGCATCCTGTCTTTCTATACTACTGAATCAGGTCTTGAAATTATATATACCAAGCAAATAATGCTACAGGGAATGTGTAGCACTAACATTTTAATTAAAATACAAAATGATAACCCACATGATGGTGTAGCTAAGCATTTGATGCCCTCCAATTATGTTAGTACTAACATTTTCATTTGATAACTGAATAACTGGGTAATTAAAACCATGTAATTAAAGCAAAGTCATATCCTAATTTATTAAGTCAATGAAAACAAAAGAATGTAGTAAAACCCTATTGAAAAATAGTTACTGTACTATTACAATGAGATACATGTTTACCAATGTATCTTACAAGGAAACTTTGTCCTATGCCCTCTGGTGAATATACTCTAGAAGACCAGACCATAAAGTAAGTCCCGAATCATAAACAGAATACAAAGTGATTTTATTCCCATGAGTTTTTTTTTTTTTTTTTTTTTTTTTTTTTGCCAGTCCAGAGTTATTGTGAATGGCACAGGGTGAAAGATGACATTAGGAGACAGTAAGGAATCAATAAACACACCTTTAAAGATTAAGGCCAGACTCTTACTTTGTTACTCAGTAACAATTCACTACAGGCCATAGGTACAGTTTTTGCTACCTGTGTTGTCACCACAGTTCTCATCAGATGAAAATGGGGAGAATCCCTCAGATGTAGTCCAATAGGAGCCTGATATGAAGGGTGGAGTGGATCAAAGTACCATGGTTCTTGGGAGAGGAAAAGGCCTGAATGTACACAGGCAACTGTGAAGAAAGGAGCTTTCGGTCAGAACTCTAGGACCCTAGGAGTCGTATTTTACGTGTGAACTTGATTGACGAGAGTCAAAGAAGGCCGCTCTAAAAAAAAAAAAAAACCCAAACAAAAACCCCAATCCAGCATATGATCCAATTATATCCATGAACGCAGGGCTTTTCAGTCATTGCTTTAAAAATGAACCCTTCCCTGTGTTTACCAGGCAACATGAGTAGCATCAGCAATACTTCCCCCTTTCTTTGTTGCCGATACAAATTAACTGTCCAATCCACCAACAGAGCTTAAATTGTCACAGTCAGCTAGAGTGACACAGACCTCTTCCTCCTTCTGGTAAAATCCTCTACGTGAATGAAGTTGGAGAGAGCCTTAGTGAGGTGACTGTCTAATGTCTCACTGCTGCTCCCAAAGTCATAGTTCTTGACGCAAGGGCACAAGCAGCGCACGATGGCCCGACGGATGTAGCTGTCAAAGACATAGTAAATGACAGGGTTGACACAGCTGTTGGCAAACGCCAAAGGCCCACTCACCTCCATGCCCAGCTGGAGAAAAGCTGAGGAAAAGTAGACTTCCTGCTGCAAGCCAGACACGATGGCCAGGAGCTTGAAAGTATTGAAGGGCAGCCAGGAGAGCACAAAGGCCGCCACGACAATGAAGATGATCTTTATGGATTTCCTCAGCTTTTTGTTGTGTTTTCCGGATTGCTGGTAATGGGCACACAGCTTCCTCACAATGCAACAGTAGCAGGTGACAATGCTCACCAGGGGGACAAAGAAGGTAAAAACTAGGGCCACCAGGGCCCAGGTCAGTTTCGTGGAAGTAGCCCTCTTCTCTGCGCAGTATGGCTTTTCTTCGATCAGGGTGAGTTCCCTGGACAGGACGGTGGGCAAGGCCAGCAGGCAGGAGGCCAGCCACACAAGGGCGCAGGCCGCGTGCGCGCAGTCTCTCCGCCGGAGCTTCCTGGACGTGGCGGGCCGCACGATGGCCAGGTAGCGGTCGAGGCTCATGCAGGTGAGCAGGAAGACGCTGCAGTGCATGTTCACGGAGATGGTGTAGGAGCTGCCTTTGCACAGGAAGGCGCCTGTCCTCCACAGCCCGAAGGATGCTTCCTTATCCACCCACAGGGGCAACGTGACAAGGAAGACGAAGTCCGACACCGCCAGGTTGGTGATGAAGATGTCAATCAGTCTTCGGCTGCCCCGCTTGAAGTGCAGGGCAGCGATGAGCACGAGGTTCCCCAGCACTCCCGCCACGAACACGGCCGTGTAGAAGATCGGAAGGAAGACAGACGTGTAAGGACCGTGCGAGTGGGCATCCTCGACATCAGGATTTTCGCTTGTAGCCTCGAAATAATCCAAATAGACTGGCGTCGCTTCTGGGTCCATCACCAGATAGCAGCAGCCCCAGATCTGCTATTTTCTTATCTAGGAAGTTTTTGTACAATTTTAGAAGAAATCTCAAGGTGGCTTCTTTTTTATACAGTGGCTGCCTCTTCCCCATCACCCTGGCCACCCCACCCCTTAAAAGATCTTGGGACAAGCGTGAAAACAGACATAAAAAAAATGCAGTTTCTACCAATCCTCAGAAGGGGCCTACAAGGAACACCACCCTGATTGGTGTTTGGTGGTTGTGGTTGTGGTTCTCCTTATTTGCATTTGCCCTGGAGACTGGGGTGCTTTTTGACTTCTGTCTTGAAGGTATTGTTTGTTTCTTTAAATCCAGAAATCAAAAAACAAATTAAATTTTTTTCCCCTTGTACCTACTTTGAAGACATCCTTCCTTCTTTTTTCTTTTTGACACTGAAAATCTTTTTGATCTAACTTTCTGTTACACATACAAGACACCACTTTCTTTCAGAATTTTAAGGTAACGATGACAAAAATACTCCTTGTTTTTATATCGAAGTAAGGAAAATAGTCTTTCGCTGCCAAAAGAGTGAATTAATAATTTCCCAAATCATACCAGTCAATGTCTGGAGCAAACATAATTATTCCAATTAGGGTATGAGATTCTTGCCACTTCTTTGGCTTTTTTTTTTTTTTTCAGTTCACACACAATTCTGTTTCATTCGATAAGTTTTAAAAAAATCCTCCAGAGACTGGGAACATGTCTTGTGCTGTTGTTATTATTATTTGTAACAATTTCTCACTGTCATTAGCACAGTAACCTGCACATGGTAGGTGCTTTGGAAATGCTAGTTTATTTGAATTAATTAGGAAAACTCTTGGTTTTGTGATCCTGTGTAATTAGCAATCCTGTGTATTCGTTGAGGTTCAGCTGTAGGCATTTTTGTTATTTGTGTAGCTTATAGGCACAGGTTTAAAAATTACTATTTTTACACTCTGACCTGCTATTGTAATTCAATCAGTGAGGTTCCCTTTGGTGAGGCAACATCCTTGATTAGGAGATTTTCTCCCTACTAATCCTCCAGTAACTATCCTTCAGCAGACTCTAGGTCCCCTCTGATCTTCTCTTCAGCACACCTCACTACTGTAGCAGTGATTTTTTAGCTTTTGAGCTACTAGGTTTTTTTTTAAGTACCTCCACACATCAGTGAACTTCACTTTGGGGATTATTGACCTAGCAAGAGACAGACCTCTAGGAAGTGACATTATAATGCAGTTGCTGGTACAGGCGAGATAGAAGAAATATCTTGGGTACCTTCAAAACACTTGAGACCCAGGCCAACATCAGAAGGACCCTATCCTATTTTTCTCTCACCTATTCTTTTTCCTATTAGGAAAATGACAATGAAAATCTGAAACTGACTCCATCTCCTTCTTTTTTCTTTTCTTTTTTCTTTTTTCTTTTCTTTTCTTTTCTTTTCTTTTCTTTTCTTTTCTTTTCTTTTCTTTTCTTTTCTTTTCTTTTTTTTTCTTTCTTCTTTCTTGCCAAAGTAGCTCAGGGCTCGCTCTTTCCTTCTCTCCTTCCCTCCACCTCATTTCATCGCCAAAGTTCCAGTTTCAGGTTGATATTACTATATTGCATAGAAAAGGGGATCCCTGGGTGGCGCCGCGGTTTGGCTCCTGCCTTTGGCCCAGAGCGCGGTCCTGGAGACCCGGGATCGAATCCCACGTTGGGCTCCCGGTGCATGGAGCCTGCTTCTCCCTCTCTCCCTCTCTCCCTCTCTCCTCTCTTCTCTCTCTCTCTGTGTGACTATCATAAATAAATAAAAATTAAAAAAAAACCAAAATAAACATGTAAAATTGTTACATGTAAACACGTAAACTGAGTTTTTATTTCTCCCACGATTCATACATTGAAAACAGTGATCCTGCTCTTTTTTTCCTGATGTGTTTTAAGGTATCGCAGGCTCAGGTGCGTGTGGTCTAGGGCAGGGAATAATGAGGGTTCCCCAGCTCTGGGGCAGCCCGAGCAAGTCACTTGGAATTTGATTTACGACTTGGCTCTGCCTCCTTTTGTGTCCCTGGCAGCTCTGTGTTGTTCGTGAGGGGGCGTATCCTTCCCTAAGTATAGGCTGCAGATGAGAGAAACTAATTAATGCTTTGACATTTCTGGGATAGGAATCTTTCCCACTGAGTAAGCCTTAAATATTTAATAGAATAATTCATTTTGTCAAATAGTTTGAAGTAGGACAATATTTACATGACAAGGATTGATAGGGTCAACATAGAATATTTAAATACCAGATCTACATATGTCTCTAAATATCTGTATCTATTTTTCTCGTGTCTCAAGAATTCCCCACACCAGTGTTTAAAATGGAAAAAAGTTCATGTTCATACCGTAGAGGAAAACATCTGGTCTACATTTATTCTGCAGGCCTTCAATTTTCTTTCAGCATTCAAACGTTGTTGACTTATTGATGTAAACTATCACAAATGAATCTGACTTCCTCACTAAACTTTGAAGCAGCTGTAGACCAAATGTTTTGCTTTACCATAATACAGTCACTCTGGATTATTTTGATATGTTGCAATACGAGAATATCTACCATGTTTCGAAACTATCCTGGGACCCAAGTCAGAAAACAAATGAAGTGTGTTGAGGCAAAAAAGGGAACAAATAGCCTACTCCTGGGCTTTTAATAACTCAGAGTGCAAAGCTATTATAAGACAGAACCCACAATAAAAGCCAACAAGATAAAGTAGGGGAAGTCATCATTCTAAATAAGCTTGGTGCAACGGTCATTTTTGGAACTTTGAATGCTCTCTGACATAAACATGAGGATACTAACAACAAATAATCAACTGCACATAGACCAAAACTCAGAAACCACACCCAGATATCATAAGCCTGTGAAAAGGCAGCAAGAACAAGGTGATGACCAAAAAAAAAAAAAAAAAGTAAGGTGTAAATATTTATAACTGAATGACAACACACACACCCACTTCTTTTTTTTTTTTTTTACACACACCCACTTTTAAGAATTGTTTTTACAGAAAAAAAATGCTCAACTATCCTTTATTTTATATACAAGGATATAAATATACTTTATATTCAATTTTATATGTTATGCTTTCCATCCCTGGCAGGGATAATTGCTTCCACCTTTGTGTTCTCTAAGTACTCTTTACAATACTGCTTATTAAGTTCTTATTAGCTTATTTTACATGGTTAGTTGTTTTGGTGTCTGACCTCTCGAGCTGATCATGAGCAACTTGAAGGGAGAGACCATCTATTACCTCTTCACTGTCTCTAGCACATGGGAGTTAGCCAACTGAAGTCTTTTTTGGACTCCCAGAGCCATTGTTTTGAACCGGTAGGTGCCAGGCCACATTTCCCCATTAGAGTCATCAGGGATGACTCCTAAATTGTAGTTTTCTGAACCCTGTCCCAGCTCTACTGAGTCAGAATCATTTGGAGTGGACTCCAGCACATTATATTTAACAAGCCTCCAAGGTGATACTTACACACACCAAAGTTTAGAATCACTCTTCTAATTTATGTATGTCAACCAACTTCATATGTTATGCTTTGTTATTATTTTGGCTAACTTTTTTTTTTTTTTTTTTTTTTTCTCAAATCACCTCTACACTTGAACTTCTTAGCAATTTTCTAGCCTGGAGGTTGCAAAACTTTCAGAATTAACTTAGATGTCTGGGCCCTCCTTATTCTGCATCTCAATTCCTGACATATGTTCAGAATTGGGTCAAATGTCAAAGACGGGGAGAGAGTAAGGTGAGATACCTGCTGAAGTGAATGTATTATCGCACGTCACACGTCGGCTAAGGTTTTGTGTAAGTACAGCCACCCTAACAGGCATTATTGCATGTTACTTCTGTTTTTCCCATCAATCACTCTGGTCCCTCCTATTAAGTAGGGGTCAATTAGATGATGCAGCAAATAGCACAGCAGAAAGAAAGGATTCATATGCTCTACTAATGTGTTCCTGAATAAGTGACAAAGATTATGAAGCAAAGTGTTTTGTTCTTCATTAATCTTCTCGGTCAGAGTGATTCATTTGTTCATTTGTTTGAAATACTCTCTTGTCCATTTCTTTTTTTTAAAGATTTTATTTATTTATTCATAAGAGACACACACAGAGAGGCAGAGACACAGGCAGAGGGAGAAGCAGGCTCCATGCAGTGAGTTCGATGTGGGACTCGATTCCAGGACTCCAGGATCATGCCCTGGGCCGAAGGCAGGATCTTAACCGCTGAGCCACCCAGGCATCCCTCTCTTGTCCATTTCTTGCTTAAGTATCATAAAGTGTATGACCATTTAAAACAGGCCAGTTTAAGAGATCTGTTTATGTTCTAAGAGTCAGTGATTTTTTTTCTTTGGACAATTACTTGGAGAGTGTAGTATAATGTAATGTAACATATCGTGCCAAGTTAAGTGGCACATATTTGCTGTTAACCAGGGTCCTCTCTTCGTTCCCTCACTAGATTATTTCCTTTGGTCCCCCATATTGACATAAACAAAAGTGATGTTCCTATGTTAGGCACATATACTTCAGGCTTCTTCATAATAGTTGGTTTAATCTGGATTTAGGGGGATGCCTGGGTGGCTCAGCGGTTGAGCATCTGCCTTCGGCCCAGGGCGTGATCTTAGAGTCCTGGGATTGAGTCCCACATCAGGCTCCCTGCATGGAGCCTGCTTCTCCCTCTGCCTGTGTCTCTGCCTCTCTCTGTGTGTCTCTCATGAATAAATAAATAAAATCTTAAAAAAAAAATCTGGATTTAGGTTGTGCATAACAAAAATGGCATTTATTTATATTGGTGTCCTTGGTATCCAGCACAGTGTCTGGCATACAACAGAGTGTCAATATTTGTAGCTCTGGAATGAATCATGCTTGAATTTTGAATTATTCCCAATGAATACAGACTTTTCACAAGCTTTTTAGACAACTTCTGTTTTCCATGATTATTGTTGATCATTGAAACAGCAAAGGCCTGTGTGGCTGTATCTTTTCTAATCAGAAGCATAGGCCCTTCCTCTTTTCCTTTATCCATCTGCATTTCCCACAATCTCTGTCTTCTTGTACATCACTGGAGGTGTAGATACATGAATCTCCCAATGAAACTTTAACGTGGCTCCATGACAACGATATTTTGGAGTTACGTTATTCTTCTACCAGCAGAATTATGAATCATAAAATTTTAGAGCTTCAAGTAATTATTACTGATCATCCAGTATATCTATTTTATGAATGAGAACCCTAGGACTCAGAAAGGATCACTTACCAGGACGCCTGGGTGGCTCAGCGGTTGAGCATCTGCCTTTGGCTTAGGGTGTGATCCTGGGGTCTGGGATCGAGTCCTGCATCAGGCTCCCTGCGAGGAGCCTGCTTCTCCCTCTGCCTGTGTCTCTGCCTCTCTCTGTGGGTCTCTCATGAATAAATAAATAAAGTCTTTTTTTTTTTAAAAGAAAGGATGACATACTAAAGACTCACATTGATTATATTAAAATAGAGAACAATTTAAATTTAAACTTCTCACCTGCATTTGATCCATTCACTGTCCTTCGGAAGCATGGAGAGCTAAACAACTATTGTTGTGTGTGTAGTATTTGACAGAAATTGCTAAAATGAAGGGAATTTTTGATGCATTTTCTTTCTGCTTTGTCCTTGGTTAATTTTGCCATTGTCCTATAATGAATTGGTCCAAGGAAATAGAAAGATTGATACATTTTTCTGAGGAAGGCTGTTGACTAGAACCCCACCGCTTGCATATATTTCTATTTTTCTGCTTTTTTGCATTCTAAAGTTTATAAGGAAAACAACCAGGACAAAATCATATGCAAAAAAATATAATGTAGGAATATCTTTCTTAAGATAATTTTTAGTTTCAAAAATGTGTGATTAAAAATAATATTTAAGTGTATTAGAGAATTTGGTATTGAAGGGAATTCTCACATAAGGAGTCATGACATAAACCAATAATATAAACAAGTTATAATATCTGCATATCTAGATTTTCAGTTATTGGATTTATTTAAAATATAGTGTAACCAGAACACCTTCCTGCTGAAACTAGAACCATCATTAACAAATTAAGCCAGAGGTCTAGTTCAACTTTATTTTTAGTTACTTATTTATTTTTTAAGAGGTTTTATTTATTTATCTGAGAGACAGAGTAAGCAGGGCAAGGGGAAGAGAGAGAGGAAGAGGGAGGGGGAAGAAAAGAATCTCAAGCAGACTCCATGCTGAGCACTAAGCCTTCCTCAGGGCTTGATCCCACAATGGTGAGATCATGACCTGAATGGAAACCAAGAGTCTGACGCTCAACCAACGGAGCCACTCAGGTGCCCCTCAACTTTATTTTTAAACCTAAATATCATAATCTGTACCTGGTTACACTAAATCATCCTTAACATTTGTGAAAATATGTCAGGCCAGCTACTGTTTCCCAAAGAGCAGAGTAAGGAATGGAAGCAGAAATTTAATGAACTCCATTAATTTTTAGGGATTTATTTTGCCTAGCCACATAACAAGCAAGCACCTGAAACAGAAAACAGAAAACACCCAAGATGCAGAGAGAAATGAGAAATATGGTTATGTGCTTGGTGGTAATAGTGTCACGAGGCAGTTCAAGTCCTCTGTGCCAAGTGGGCAGGATGGTCGCAACTTCAAACTCACAGACACTTGCAGGTCCGTATTAAGTTGTGAGTGGAATATGTCCTTGTTCTCTACACATTCTGCAAACTTGATGGATAAAAGTGGCATCTTCCTTTACAGGTTTCCCCAGAAACACCTACCTCCTGAATCATGAAGAGTTATGTATGCTATGAGCCCAGCCCGGGAATCTGGTCGTGGCAAGTCTTTCCTAGTCAACTGCAGTTAGTCCAGAGGTTCAAAAACCTGCTGAAGTGAGCAGAACATGTACCTCTATTAATGGCTTATTTCCAGCTTCTAGGGAGAATCAGAGGCTTTTAGATGCTGTTTATAATGACCCTCACCAAACTTTATAGTCAACAAATATTTGCAAACACTAAGAATTTAATGATTGTTAACTATGCCCTAGGCCCTGGGTTTGGACATTTTATATGCATTTTTTTCATTTAATCCTCACCATGGTCATTTGGGAAAGGGGGTATTATCAGCATTCATATTTTGGAGAAAAGAAAATTGAGATTTAAGAGGTTAGCTAAGTTGTCTAACATCACAAACCTAGTCAGTGCACCTCATCATTCAAGTCAGTTATTCACCCTGGGCTCAGCTTCCCTGACTATGAATCGAGGTGTTATCTTCCTCTTCCTCTTTCAGACTTCCCTTTTACCTGGGTTTATTTACCATGTGATTTCACCAGAGAGATAGTTCTGAAGGTAGGGGATTTCTAATGGAGGCCAATGGACAAAGATATTTCCTGGTATATAAACAAATTTGGGAAGAATCAAATTGCACATAAATACTTTGCCTACGTACCTCCACCACTTTCTCTAGTTGGTGCGTCTGACAAAGTTCTCCTCTGATCAGGCATTCTACATGAAAATCCAGTTATATTTTAATATTGTATTTGGCTATTACTTTATTTTATTTATGACCTGGATATGAATATCAGTTGGCCAACTCAGGCAAAAGAAATATAATTCCAGAGAAACAGATACCATCTGTCAGGATGGTAGGAATTTAATATCAACTTTGAGATGAATTGCAAGGCATTTGGGGATGGCTCAGGTCTGAGAGCTTTTCTGGTCCTTGAGTTAGCTGTCTCTGTAGGTATCTGTTGAGAAATCCATCATTTACCCGCCCTCGGTCATGTTCAGGGGTCCACACACATTATGGCGAAGATGTCTCTGCTTTCTGTCAATGAATTTCTGTGCAATACTTGGAGGCTTAGAGTCATTCTGTTACTGCCGTGAACGCATGGCCATCTGCAAATTCTGAGGCTGTCTGTGACCTTTTTTGCTTAAGGCCGCATTCCCCCAAATTCAGTCTTTTTCACACTACCTAAACAATTTCTTAAATTCAGGTATTTTTTGACATATCTGGCATCGTCAGTATTATAACTTAACACTTGAATTTCACTGGAATTGAGTTTAAAATGAAACTTTACTACATGAAATAGAAAAACCAGTATCACTTGCCACAAAGAGAAGGCAGCCACTAACGTCAGTCAGGCGAAATCCAAACAACGTCGTTCCATTCTAGGCGGGCCCCGTCAAGTCACATCCCTCCCAGTCTACACTTCAGCAGTAAAACCAGAAAGACTATCTGCCTCAACGGGGAGAGAACATAAATAGGCTGATATTTCAAGAGTGTAACCTTATTGCTGTTGACACGGTTAGAGGTAGGGTGTGCGACAAGGGAGAGCACAGGACTGGGAAACCTGTTTTGTCAGTGGCACGCAGTGACTGGCGGTGGCCAGGGACAGGTCGTCTCGGTCGGCGGAGCCGTGTTCCTTCCTTCCTAGAAAATACGGTGCCAGGGACGCCCGGGGGTGGGGTGGGGGGGCTCGGCGGTGGAGCGCCCGCCTTCGGCCCAGGACCTGGGATCGAGTCCCACGTCGGGCTCCCCGCATGGAGCCTGCTTGCTTCTCCCTCCGCCTGTGTCTCTGCCTCTCTCTCTCTCTCTTTCTCTCTTCATTAATAATAAAAATAAATAAATAAAAAGAAAAGAACACACGATTCCACCAGCGCTGCGGCGCGCTCCGGGGCCCCCGCCTTCCCTCCGCAGGGGACTACAACCCCCACAGTGCACCGCGCGGCGCCAGCCATGCGGGCCGCCGCGTCCCACAGCTCTGCGTCCGTCCCTCCTACAACTCCCACAAGCCCCCTGGGCCTCGGGGCCCGGCCCGGCGTCGGCTGGAGGCGGAGGCGGAGGCGCGGGAGTTATGGAGGGGGCGGGATCTGCAGGGAAGTGCGTCAGAGAAGGCGCGGGGAGAGTAGGGCGCTGTGGTCTGAGCCGGAGGGGGAAGCTGGCGGGGCCCGAGGATGGGCGGTGAGTGAGCGGGGTCGGCGTCGCCGGGTCGGCGGGCGTTGGCGGCGCTCGGAGGAGGGGCGGGTCCCGCGCCGCGGCGGGCTTGCCCTCGGGCCGGGCGGTCTGGGGAGGGGCCTGGCGCCCCGGGCCCTGGCCGCGACCTGGCCGCGACCTGCCGTGACCCGGCCGCGACCCGGCCGCGACCTGCGCGGAGACGGCGCCGGGTGTCCGGCCCGGGCCCGGGCAGCCGGCCGCCCTGGGTGCCGGCACCTCCGGAGGTCACGGAGGGCCCCGGGATGGACGGGGCCGGGGCCGGGAGAACCCGGGAGCAACTTCGGGAGCGGAGGCCCCGCCGCCTGCGAGCGCTGCGGCCGCAGGGGCGAGGCGGCCCGTGCGCCCCGAGGGTCCGGCGCGGCCCGTGCGCCCCGAGCGCGCTCGTTTTGCCGGATTCAGTTTTCTTTCCGGCTGAGGAGGGATCTTTCAGTTTGCGGATGCGGAGATGCGAGAGTGTGGGGGGCGGGGGGGGGCGGGGGGCGGAGACCCGGCGGCGCCCCGGGAGCTGCAGGCGGCCCAGCCTTGCCCGCAGCCCCGCAGCCCCGCAGCCTCGCAGCCCTCAGCGCTCTGCCAAACCGCTCCAGACTCTCCACCTCGTCGGAGGTTTTCCTCCTCGGAGGAATCTGGGAGGAGCCAGTTTCTCTGCTTCCCCACACTCCAAGCCCGAGAGAACCCCTCAATGCTCTGCAGCTTGAATGAAAATTCAGACTGTCGCGAAGACCTGGTGTCCGGCGCCCCCTGACCCTGAGCATGTGTGTTGTTCGTGCCCGTAATGTGTATGTCCATTTCAGTGTTGTCTGTTTTAGTGTGCAGGTGATAGACTAGAGAACAAGACCTCTGTCTCCGTAGCATCCTGGGTATGTGAGCATCGAATAAGTACTTTCGTGATAATGAGCTTTTATTTTGAACTTAAGAACATGCTTGCCCTTATTTATTTTTATTCCTTAATGACTGCGCGTTGCTTTAAGGGCCAAGGGGTGGGGAACAGGATAAAGGGCGATTTTGAGAGAATTCGTTCCAGAATAATCTGTATTCGTCCTCGAAGTCTGACTTTCTTCTTTCTCCAACTTTCAAACAGAGCAGTCTGAATGCCAGAATGGATAACCGTTTTGCTACAGCATTTGTAATTGCTTGTGTGCTTAGCCTCATTTCCACCATCTACATGGCAGCCTCCATTGGCACAGACTTCTGGTATGAATATCGGAGTCCGGTTCAAGAAAACTCCAGTGATTTGAACAAAAGCATCTGGACCGACTTTGCCAGTGACGAGGCAGATGAAAAGACTTACAATGATGCACTTTTCCGATTTAATGGCACCATGGGATTGTGGAGACGGTGTATCACTATACCTCAAAACACATACTGGTATAGCCCACCAGAAAGGACAGGTATTTCTCTTATTTTAACTTCTGTCTATTTCACCTACTCAAAAATAAACAGTGATGTGATGATGACCCACTTATGTATAAGCAGGTTTGTGGGTTTTTTTTTCTCTCCAAAGAAATAGACCTACGTGTCTCCTCTCTCTCTCTACCACGTACATTCGCTGCCTAACTTCTATGATTTACCGTGATACTCCTTAATAGTGGTTGGATAAGTAACTGTCCTTATCTTGGGAAAGCCATTTTTTTTTTTTATTTTTATTTTATTTTTATTTTTTTTTATTTTTTATTTTTTTATTTTTTTTTTTTGGGAAAGCCATTTTAAATCTCTACTTACTCAGGAAAGTTCTTTTTATTTATCTCACACGTGTCATGAGGAAATGATTTGAAGAATACATCGGGAGACTTAAAATATTTGGTAATTGGTAAAAGGATTAGTATCCAGATCAAATCAACAAATACGAACTGATAATCTTTTTCTGTGTTAGCTGTGTTTTGGTCGTTATTGTCATTTGCCCTGTGAGTCTTAGAGGATAGAATTCGACTGACATTCTTAACATTAAAAAAAATTTTAATTTGCAATTATTAAAATGGAAACTCTAGAGCTCTTTCTAAGGAACAACTTCTAGTTTGTTTTCATTTATGATAACTTTTGTTGACCACTTATTGGGAAGCTCTGTATTCAGTTGGCAGCACAACAGTTACCGTACATCAAAAGGACAATTGTTGTGATTATATAATGGAAAAAAGAAAGTAGTTTGGGGGAGGGTGAAAGTTGGGGGATTGGTTGAAATTAATTGTAAAATGTTCTGGTTCTAATTACGAGAGTATAAGAGCATTTGATGTTTGAATCTTACCAATCATTTTTCATTCATTCAACAAATATTACATGCCTCCGTATCCCATGTAGTACATCAGGGAAAAAAAGTAAATTCCTTTAGTCCTGGGGAGCTAACATTCTAATAAGGGGTGCAGGCAGTAAACTGAATAAGCATAATAATATAAATAATAGTTAATTTATAGTATATTAGAAGATGATGCATGCTATGAAAAATGCAGCAAAATAAAGGGATCTGGAATATGTAGAGAAGGGGATGTGATGGGCATAAGTTCCGATGTTCAGTAGTATAGGAAAGACGATGTCACTTGAGTAAAGACTTGATGTAGGTGAAGGAGTTGGCTATATGGAAAACTGCAGAGGGAATCGTTTAGGTTGGAAGGAACAACCGCAAGGGCCTCGTGGTGGGAGCATGCCTGAAATATTCAAGGACCAGCAGGGAAGCCACTGGGCTGGAACAGAGGGAGAGGTAGGGAGGATTGGGAATGCTGTCAGAAATTACTCTGGGAGTAGGGCAAACTGCAGGATTCCTTAGGCATGATGAGGGCTTCGGTTTTTGCTTTTTTTTTTTTTTTTTTTAAAGGTTTTATTTATTTATTCATGAGAGACACAGAGAGAGAGAGAGGCAGAGACACAGGCAGAGGGAGAAGCAGGCTCCACGCAGGGAGCCCGATGTGGGACTCAATCCCAGGACCCTGGGATCACGCCCTGAGCCAAAGGCAGATGCTCAACTGCCGAGCCACTCAGGCATCCCATCGGTTTTTGCTTTGAATGTGGTGGAACTCTGAGCCGAGAAAAGATGACCTGGTCACCTGTACAGATGTGTTGAAACAGATAGGCAATAGGCAAAGATGGAAGCCAGAAGGCTATTGCACGAACCCAGTGAGGGATGCCTGTGACGTAGGCCATGGTGGTGGCACTGAACAGTGGTTGGATTCTAGACAGGTTCTGAAGATAGGCTCACTGAGGATTTCCTGGTGGGATAGATATATGTGGGTAACAATGACTAAAGTTTCTGGTGTGAGGAACTAGAACGATGGAACTGTCATTACCTGAGATGGGAAGATGGCTGGGGGGAATAGGTTTGGGATAGAAAAATTAAAGATCTTATTTATTTCTTTGTCTTCTCCTCTTTTTTAGGCTTCTTTCCTATATCTATTCTCATTCATTGTGTTGCTCCTACTTTTCCTTTTTTTTTTTTTTACTTTCTTGTGCCCATGTCTTAACCCCACTCCTGACAACCATTGGCATCCACTGGGCATCTGTGAATCCCATGTGTCACTCAAGGCAAAAGAGGTTGCTGTCCTCTGGGAACATCTTTCTATATCACTTTTTATTTCAGAGAATAATTACTGTTAAATGTTTATGATTAAAACAATAAGCAATCATTGTTATTCGTGTTCCAGAGTCGTTTGATGTGGTCACAAAATGCATGAGTTTCACGCTAAATGAGCAGTTCATGGAGAAATTTGTTGATCCTGGAAACCACAATAGTGGGATTGATCTACTTCGGACCTGTGAGTACATGTACATTGATCTCAGTGGTACAGTTCGGGGGGTGGGGAAGGAAATACATTTTCTGTTCATTGATCTCTGATATTGGAACAGGATGAGTCAGTACATCGCATCAACTTGAAATAAGATCTCTAATGGTATCCCGGTGAACTCTGTTCTGTTGATAACATTTTAAAGTTAGATACACACTTAACCAAATTGCAAATGTGAAGTTGAGAGAAGCAGCTAACACGTTGGATGACAGAATCCAGATCTCCCCAAATATGTTATTAGTGGGCCCTTTTAAAAAGTGAATTTAATAGGGATGAATAATAAATTCCTGTATTAGAGATAAACAGTTCAGTTACCTGAGTTCAGATAGGGGTATGTGAAGAAAGTTGACTGCAAGCTGTATGGGAGTCAAGAGTCAAGGCTACCAAAAATGTTAATCCAGGTTTAGGTGGTAGCAACAAAAGTGTAGATATCAAAAACAAATGAAAATATTTATTAGGAATTATTCTATTCCTTGATGGTCAGACTACCTAGGAAATACTGTCTTCAGATTTGTACCTGGCATTTAGGCTGTAGAGACTTACTGGAGCTTGCCCACAAGACTGACCATGCCATGAAGAGAAGCATTGAGTTGACCCTTGAACAACATAGGGGTTAGGAGCACCGACCCCTCCATGCAATTGAAAAATCCATGTATAACTTTGACTCCCCCAAAACACAACCACTAACAGCCTAGGGTTGATCAGAACCCCTACCAATAACCTAAAACACTCCATTAACACCTATGTTGTATGTTGTAGTATATGGTGTATTCTTACATTAAGTAGGAGAAAAGAAAATGTTATTAAGAAAATCCTAAGGAGGAGAAAATACATTTATGATACTGTTCTCTTAAAAATCTGCATAGGTAACCTGCAGTTAAACCTGTGCTCTTCAAGGTATTCAATTTTGTATTGCGAATATATGGAAAGAAGTTTATTACTAACAGACTTTGAAGGGAAGTTGGAGAAAAAACTATGTAGTTCCAGAAAGTAAAACTAGCACTAGAGAGTAGACTTTGGTTTAGAGTTGAGACTAATATATTACTAAAAATTAAAACAATGTAAAAATGGAGGGGGATGCTTTGTAATGGCATCAGCTTTCTTCACCTGATGTTGAGGGAATTTCTGATAATTACAGCTGCCATTTGTGGAGCGCAGCGATCCTCTGCTTTGTGCTTTATGTATAGTCTTTCAACAGATCTTTTATAATCACTGTTCATTTCCTTCTTATTCCTGCCTTGAGATCCTATAAGGACATAGATTCATTTGTATGTGGAGCCAGAAAGTTTTGCTTCAAGTGCTGGCACTCCCACTTACTGTGTTACCTTGTACAAGTTATTTATACCTCTTGCCTCAGTTCACTCATTTATAAAATGGAGAATAATAGTGCTTCCTAAAAAAATAATAATAATAGTAGTACTTCCTTCCTAGAGATTTTGAGAGGATGACTATATCAAGCATGGGTAGAACAGTGCTTGACACACAGTGAGCCCTCAGTGTTAACTGTTAGTGTCCCTTTACTTTCACCAGGTAGGATCCTTTGGGGCAATTGCTTTAGAAAAGAAACTTCCATATTACTTGAAAGAAAGTATTCCTTTCCCACTTTTTAAAAAAGATCTTAAAACTTATTTTAAAGAAAGAGCATGAGCGGGGGAGCGGCACGGGGAGAGAAGGAGAATCTTAAGCGGACTGCCCACTGAGCAAGGAGCCCAGCTCGGTGCTGAGGTCACCACCTGCCTCAGAAAGCAAGAGTGGGGGATCCCTGGGTGGCGCAGCGGTTTGGCGCCTGCCTTTGGCCCAGGGCGCGATCCTGGAGACCGGGGATTGAATCCCATGTCGGGCTCCCGGTGCATGGAGCCTGCTTCTCCCTCTGCCTGTGTCTCTGCCTCTCTCTCTCTCTGACTATCATAAATAAATAAAAAATTAAAAAAAAAAAAAAAAGGCAAGAGTGGGGTGCTTGACAGCGCCATCCAAGGGGCCCCTCCTTTTTCACTTTTTGAGAAAAGATCTAATTAGTATATAAAAGAAATTGTCATTGTGAAAAACTGTCTGAAATTGAGGTAACATTTCTTTTTTGTCTTTTTCAAAATTAGATCTTTGGCGTTGCCAGTTCCTTTTACCGTTCGTTAGTCTCGGTTTGATGTGCTTCGGGGCTGTGATTGGATTTTGTGCTTGCATCTGCCGAAGTTTGTATCCCACCATTGCCACGGGCATTCTCCATCTCCTTGCAGGTGAGGCTTGTCAGTATACTTACCTCTTCCTCCTCCATAGAGACAGAGGGATCGTAATCCTTAAACACACGCAGTGTTGCCGTGCTGCCTGAAAAACTCTCACGATGCCCTTACCTAGTTATGTTTTGTTCTCCCCCGAGGTCTGTGTACCCTGGGCTCCGTGAGTTGTTATGTTGCTGGAATTGAGCTACTACACCAGAAGCTAGAGCTGCCTGAGAATGTGTCTGGTGAATTTGGATGGTCCTTCTGCCTGGCGTGTGTTTCAGCTCCCTTACAGTTCATGGCTTCCGCTCTCTTCATCTGGGCTGCCCATACCAACCGGAAAGAGTACACCTTAATGAAGGCATATCGTGTGGCATGAGGGGGAAGCTGCCTGAATTGCAATTGCCATTTTTATTATTTTTCAATATTGATATTTTTTCCTTATCTCCCTTTTCCCATTGTTTTTAATTAAAAAAAAATTTTTTTGTGGATCTACCATTTTATCCTGAAAATCCATTCTATTTATTCACACAGTTGTTTCTTAATACCACTAAAACTTATAAGCATTATTCTGAATGATTCCATCTTTTGCACAAACTAATCTAGGTTCAGAGTCCAGACAGCCAGAAATGGGTAGACACTTGGGACAAATTTGTGAAAGAAAATTGATAGGGGAAAATTGGCCCCAAGACTTCTGCTGATGTCAGTTAGACTTTTCAGTAAATAACTATCTGTTCAACTAGAAACTCTTTAGTGTCTCTGAGAAACTCATTTTGTCAAGACTTAGGGTCACTTTGCTGTTGTAGATAGCCAGTCAGCCAGAACATTAGTGCTATATTCAAAGACTTAAGCTATATAAAATAAGGAAACTATCTGAGATCCTTTCCCCCAAATACTGGCATAAAGTTTTATTCAAGGTGAAATACGGCAGCTGTTTATCTATACTGTGTCTGTCTGCAAGAAAGGAAGTGAAAAATACAGTGTTTACTTGAAATTTTAACTTTGTAACTGCAAGAATTCCAATTCAGCCAGACAAGAGGATTAACCTTATTTTACTTTTTTTTAATTTTTTTTTTTAACTCTCCTTAATATGTCAGTAGGATTTTCAGTACAACCAAACCATTTTGGATTTTTGCTCCTTGCCTCCTCACACATCAGGCTCATTAAGAGTGCTTTCTTTGTAACACTACTTTGGGGTCACAGAGTAAAATTTTCCAACCGCTGTCTATTTATTCCAGCTCAATACCATGAAGAAGGTTCAACCATAATGACCCTCCGGAGCTAGGAAAACTACCACAAGACCTAAAGCTTTGGCTGGTCATTAACTTCCAACTATGGTCTTTATTTCTTGTGGTGAAATGATGTGCCTTTCCTTGCCTAAATCCCTTCCTGGTGTGTATCAACATTATTTAACATCTTCTAATTCAGTCATTTTTTTTTATAAACATGTCTATAAACATTGAACTTTAAAAAATCTTATTCCATTACTGTAGCACTTGACAGATTTTAAAAAAAATGTAACTTAGTAATTTCTTACAAATATCCTGAATCTGTCTTTTTTATAAAAATAAAATAAAAAATGAGAAGAAACTCAATTGTGTATACTTTCTGAGTTGATTTAAATCTCAATGTTTTAGGATAAAGAAGTACAGGATTCTGAACGATATCTCTGGTTCTCTGGAAAATGCTTTGTTGCTGAGGTCTCTGTTTTATCTTCCAAAAAATAAGGGAAGCTCTTGCCTCCATTAGAAAACGAGGCTCTTTATCCCTTTAAGATTTCAGAGTTTAAAAACATGTTTTCACAGTAGTTTGTGATCTCTAAGTATCATATTTAACGTGGCTAGATTTTTTTTTTTATAAGGTCCTGTAATGGCTGTGGATGTTTGTGTTGTACAGAGATAATCAGGTCCGCTTCTGACTTACAACAAAGCCAGTACAGCCGATTATTGCCTCTGCAGTTGCTGGTTACTCCCTCTTCTCTCTCTTCCTCCCTCCTGAGGTTTGCATTGTCTTTCAGCACCTTTGGTGGAAGGTAGAAAAGCTAAGTAAACATACAAAATGCTTGGGCGTGGGGTTTTAAAATTCTTGACCAAGGTGGCACTTTTGTGTTGGGAAGATACTTATTTTGGACAACGCCCCCGTCTCTTCTTGTCACCCCAAAGTTGTCTGTGACCATCAGTCCGACATCAGTCTTTAATATGCACTGTGGAAACAGTATCGGACTTTGGGGTTAGAGCCTCACTGGTAGCATCCTGAATTCTGGAAAGCCAGCACCATAAGCCCTGGTGTTGAATATGTGTCGTCGATAGTTCCAGCACATTTCAAAATAGCCGAGGTCATCCTCTCTTGCAAAGGCTTTTTTTCTTTGGAAAACACGGGTCTGTGTTGTTTCATTTGCTGTGAAAATTAGGTTTTCAGCTGTTTCTTGTTTCTCTTCAGGTAGAACCATATGAAATTGCTGACATTTGACCATTTTTTATTAAAACTGATCATAGAAAATCAGTGGCAAGTAAAGTGTTCATTTCTTTTTCACCTAATCTTTGAAAGCGACCCCCAATGTTAAAACTTAACTCTTAAGTTTTTCAGGGCATGAGTTTTATGGCAATTTAAGAAACATGTTTTAAAATCTTAGGATTCCTAATCTCATTAGATGTTGTGAATAAATATCTTTTATATCTTTGTTGGTGAAAGATTAATTTCAAAAATTTTTAGAGATAGCCATAAAAACAGTAAAAGTTGACACAGTAAAAAGGGCAGAATAATCCTAGAATTTATTTGTTCAGTTAATGCTGTGCACCCACTATCTTGATACTCTGGGGTCTCAATAAGTTAATGAAGAGTCATGTGTTAACATTTACCTGCTCAGAGCATTCCTGTGTGTGTGTTGGGAGGGGACAGAGTTGCTAAGTCACTTAAAGGAGGACTGATGAAAAGTGAGAAAAATGAGATGACCGTCAAACAGATCAAATTTAGTTTGTTTATCTATTCTAGAGATGTCACCAAATTGCAGACCAGCCCTGTTAAAACTTACAATGTAGACTCAGTCATGTTCAGCTGACTCTAAGAAGATGGTGTGAGGACATTTTAAAAAGTAACCTTCAGGTGAACTCTCAACCAGAAATGAAAACGACCTATTGGACTAACCAGATTTTGCCTGTTAACAAAACTTCCTGAGATTTCCTAGCAAGTAAATGGCTTAGCTTTGAAGACACAAATTAAGATTTCACAGTCTTGACGCAACTCTACGCTGACCAACATAGGTGGAGTCTTGTCCTCCTTCAGCCTTCTATTCATAAGGGAATAATGATTCATACTTTGAAAAGAGAGGAATAAAACAAGGAAACATCTGTGTATAGGAATTCTTTTCGTATTGCTCACTAGGTGTTCCAACATACTATCCTACTGAGATGCATCTTCCCTTGGATCAAATTATGATGCATGCCAGTGTCTTGCCACTTTTAAGTTGCAAAAAGAATGAATTAGATTATTTGCTCTATGGAAGAATTGCCGTAAGAGTCATTTAAATCTTCTTCAGGTGCTAAAAGTTTTGTTAGCAAAGTTAATATGTTTGACATATTAACATTTACCCCCTTCCTGCAAACTTACATTAAGGTGAGATCCAGTTCATATTAGTTTCTACCTTTGCTGTGTTTTCAAACTATGAAATTAGGAGAAAAAAGTAATTCTGGTTTGTCTTCGCCTCTGAAAAGACTTGACTTGTTGGGTGACGCCTCACCATTCATCTCTCACTCAGTGTTTCAGGGTGGGAACATGACCTCAACTCTGCTTCAGCCCTCCCGCCCCTCTCAGCCTCCTAGGTGTCTGCTCCTGCTTCTCTCTATGCAGCTCGTGCTGTCAGTGGGCAACCTGGACTCCCACATTCCCATAACCTCCTACGGCCCGTACTTCACCATCCTTAGGCCTGAGGCTTCTCTGTGCTATCCAGTCTTCTTAGTCTCAGTCTCAAGATACCGAGGACGGCTGTTCAAAACCAGTGAGCTGATTCTGTTTAAAAAGTTAACACTCTTTGATTTTGTCTGCTCAACAATTTAAAACCATCTCCGACTGTTGATTGATTGATTGATTGTAGTGGATTATATATTTTTAAAATTTAAATTCAGTTTGCCAACATGCATTGTAACACCCAGCGACTTTCGATTTATTATTATTCCTTACCACACATTATTGAAATCTCTACAAAAGTTAGGTGTTGGAAACCCTTATTCTGCTTCTTCAGCTTCCACAGCAGGAGTTTTATGTTCTTTTTAGTGAGGGAATACTGGAGTGAACTCTTTTAGTTTCTCCAGTTGTTTTTGCTCCTTCCTAAAAAAGAAAGAATACAGTATGATCGGAGATACTGCTAGGATCATGCACAAAAGGCAGCACCGTGCGCAATGGTTAAGTTTCTAGCTCAGGAGACGTTCTGGAATGCTAAATTTGTAATCCCAGGTCTGTCACTTAGCCTTTCCAAGCCCCACTTTGCCCATCTGTGAAATGCTATGATTATCATACCTGCCTCATACAGTTGCAGTGCAGATTATGTAAATCGCTGAACATAAAGTAGCCAAAGAATGCTTGTTCTGACGGGCTGCATGAAGAGATGGAAGAGGTTACCAGGCCAACCAAGCGGTGGTTCTCAGCCTAGGCCGCACAGTGGAATTGCCTGGAGAACTTGAAAAAATACTTGTGCCCCAGAGATTTTCTGATTTATTTGGTCTGGGGGGGTGGCCAGGTCACTACTACTCTTTAAACCTTTCAAAGTGATTCCGGTGAGTAACTTGTGTTTGAGAACTATATTTGAAACTACATTTAAAGGCAAGTTATAGGATTCCCTCTCTCCTCGGCAGATTGTTAGAGAGGGACACTGGGCTCTGTGCAGTCAACAGACCCAGCATGGTGCCTGCTTTCTAGAAGCTATTTCTTTGCTGTGCTTTGCCGCACTCTCTTCTGCTGCAAACTGGCCCTTCGAGGCAAGCTCCCATTGTCACACCACTGCGGGATGGAGATGTGCGTGAGGAGTGTGCCTGCAGACCCCACACCCTCCCAGGGCTCGCCCCGAGGTTTGGATTTGGCAAGAGGTATTAGGAAGCCCCATTTGTTCTGGCTTCAATCCCAAATGACTTTCTTTATTCCAGGACTTTTGGGGATCCTGTACTTTGGAGTGGTTAGGCCTTGATAAATACAGTGTGTGCTTTGACCCCTGTCTGCTTATTGGCTCATCACATTGCTACTCTTTTGGTTTCAAATCACAGGGGACAGAGGCATGCGTGGTTGACCTTCACCTCTACGCTAGCTTGAGAAGGGACACCGAAAATGAGGATAAAATAGCATCTGCCCTGATAGGTTACTGTGACAGCTAAGTAGATCCTGAAATGTTAGGTATTTGTTTTTGAAGGCTGACACAACACACGGGGCGGGGGGGTGTGCCTTTACCTGGCCTGTGCCATGGGGAGCTGGAGCTGGTGCGCACTGGCAGTCCTGCAGGGTGAGGGCTGGGCCTGGCCCTACCTTCACGAGGAGACTCAGTTTCCAGTATAAGGGCCACTCCCAAACAGACAGTGCTTCACCCATTGCAGGGGCTTTTTAGCCATCCTGGCATCTCAAAGTGGGAGAATTTTTAAAGCTTCTGCTTTTATCTTTTGTCTCAGACAAGACTGCTAATGTGGGCTCTTTGGTTTTTCAACGATTTTGCTAAGTATCAGTTGATAATTTCGGATTAGCTGCCTCAGGAAAAAAAAAAAAAAAAAAACCTGTCTCTCTCTTGTTTAAATCCACCTCCGTTGAGGGAACAGGAAAAGCTTGGATTTCTGTGGCTTGTTCTCAGGCTCCTCAAGTCAACTGCAACCACCTGCAATGCAGTTTGATTCAGATTGTTCATTTTCAGAGCTAGGCATGGCGACAGGTTTCAGGAACGCACACCGCAGGCCTAACCTCTGGGCATTATTGGCGAGCACTCATAGTAAGCTGCAGAGTGGCACTTGTTGCCCTGCACTTAAAGGAGCATTCAAGGCCATGTAAGGCAAGAAAGTAACCAAAAAAATTCTAGAAAGACTTCAGACACTTGGACTATTACACAAAGGTAGCAGAACCAATTTTATTATCCTAACTCTGCAGCCATCATCCCAGGCGATGCTCCCCCTTCCTCCACCCTTGAACTAAAAAGGTGATGGGAGGGGATCCCTGGGTGGCGCAGCGGTTTGGCGCCTGCCTTTGGCCCAGGGTGCGATCCTGGAGACCCGGGATCGAATCCCACGTCGGGCTCCTGGTGCATGGAGCCTGCTTCTCCCTCTGCCTGTGTCTCTGCCTCTCTCTCTCTCTCTCTGTGACTATCATAAAATAAAAAAATAAAAAAAATAAAAATTTAAAAAGGTGATGGGAGGGAGAAAAGGGAAGAAGAGGCCTGCTCTCTGAATTGAGAATATCGGGGCCTTCTCCTGTCCTCCACAGAAGGGAAGCATGGACTTCCTCCATGTGCTAGACACCGTCCTAGGTGAATAGCAGTGTGACCTTGTAGATAATTCAAGACTTTCACACCCACAGATCTACTTAAAATCCCAGCTCTTCCTTTTTCTGCTTGAGAAATTTTACCAATTTAAATAGATTTTTTATGTCCCACTGGAATATAAACGTCCATCTTCACATTTGGTGTGAGGCCTAAATAATACATGCAAAACACTTAGTGTCTGGCACATCATAGGATTTCAAGAAATGGTAACCATAATTAATCTGCAGATGATTTCAAACATATTTTTTTAAAGATTTTATTTATTTATTTATAGAGACACAGAGAGAGAATGAGAGGCAGAGACACAGGCAGAGGGAGAAGCAGGCTCCATGCAGAGAGCCTGACATGGGACTCGATACAGGGTCTCCAGGATCACGCCCCAGGCTGCAGGCGGCGCCAAACCGCTGCACCAGCGGGGCTGCCCTGCAGATGATTTCAGATCCCCAGCCTTGCCTTCTCTCCAAAGCTCTAGGTCTAAGCTTTCTGACTTCCAGACAGCTCCATTTGAATATTTTCATGATACCTAAAACTTAGTATGTCCAGGTTTAAACTCCTCTTTCTTCTCATGATTTCTCCAGTTTCCATTTTCTTTGTGTTTCTCCTGTCACCTAGACTTTCAATGGTGACATCATCTTCGACTTCTCTTGTTTCTGTGCCTTATGTATGTCTCTTGTTTATGTGCCATATGTATGCCTTATGTATCCAGTTGGTTTCCAAGGCTTTTTTATTCTACTCCTATAATGTCTATCTCACTAAAAGCCCCCTGTCCTACCCTGGTCTGGGCTACTGGATGACAGTAGCCTCTCTGCTGGTCTCCTTGCTGACAGCTTTCTCCTGTAGTCCATTTTATATCCCTTGCCAGTCCAATTTGCAAAAGCATAGATTTAATCACTTCAACCTTTTACTCAATAACTTTCAAAGATCTCCCATTGCTTATAGAAACAATCTAGAATAGTCTAGATTTAGTCTCCCATCCAAGTGCTAGCAGAGCTAGCCAGTTCTAGCTTTGCAATATTTTCTGTCCTCTCCTTTAGCTTTGGTTAAACTCACTATTGTTTGATCCACTTTACACTTTCTTAGGACCATGCTTCTTGCTACATTGCCTTTATTTCTGGAATACTATTCTCAACCTATTCAAATCCTATCCATGTCACTTCGCTGAAATTACAATTTCAAGAATCATAACCATTTCATTACCAAATAGAATAATAATTTAAAGCTCATCTAAAATGTCCTTTATTTTTTTGAACTCCTTATAGCACACCAAGTAACCTCTTTCCTGTGTCTTTGGTCACTTTCTACCTTGCGTAACACTGATTAATATGCATTCATCTACTCTACTAGGACTTACTATTTATTTAGTCTTTTTTTTTTAGTCTCCCAATGTCTTCCACATTGCCTTGCATAGAGTAGTTGCTCAAGAAGTAAGAGGTTTCTGAGTGAAGTTGAAATTATTAGAAAGCCCCATTGTAAAATATATGCTTAAAATTACATTATCTAGGAAAGAATTAAAATTGATAGACAAGAGTTCAAGTTTAACACTTTGGAGGGAAAGCTCTATAACAGGTCCTACAAGGTAACTTTGAGATTTATAGATATAGCTTTCTTTCCCTTACCTAGAAGAGGATGTGGGTACAGTCCTTTGCCAGTTGTGATGGCAAATGGACAGTTGAAGTTAATCACTGTGGCTTTTGTGATGTTTTTGCACATTTCATATGAGGAATTTGTATTAGAAAATGTTTAACTTTTTTTTGTTTGTTTAAAGTTTTTTATCAACTTGGTTAGAAGATAAAAATTCAGAACTATAGAAAACATTGATGAAAGAAATTGAAGATGACACAAACAAATGGAAAGATATTCCACATTCATGGATTGGAGGATCAAATGTTAAAATATCCATACCACCCAATCTATAGAATTAATGCAATCCCTGTCAAAATACCAATAGCATTTTTAATTAAACTAGAACGAATAATCCTAAAATTTCTATGGAACTACAAAAGACCTCAAACAACCAAAGCCATCTTGAAAAAGAAAAAGACTGGGGGTATCACAATCCCAGATTTCAAGATATACTGAAAAGGTAGTAGTAATCAAGGCAGTATGGTCCTGGCACAAAAATACACACATAGATCTATGGAATAGAATAGAGGGCCCAGAAATAAACCTGCATTATATGGTCAATTAGTCTTTGACAAAGGAAGCAAGAATATGCAATGGGGAAAAATAAAAACACAGTCTCTTGAACAAATGGTGCTGGATAGCTGCATGCAAAAGAATAAAACTAAAAAAAAAAAAAGAATAAAACTGAGGTACTTTCTTACATCACATACAAAAATAAATTCAAAATGGATTAAAGACCTAAATGTGAGACTTGAAACCATAAAAAGCCTAGAAGAGAGCACAGGCAGTAATTTCTCTGACACTGGCTGTGGCACTGTTTTTTCTAGAAATGTCTCCTAAGGCAAGGGAAACAAAACCAAATTAAACTATTGG
This sequence comes from Canis lupus familiaris, assembly GCF_011100685.1. NCBI lineage: Eukaryota > Metazoa > Chordata > Mammalia > Carnivora > Canidae > Canis > Canis lupus. Next base: position 5,729,184 of record NC_049254.1, on the reverse strand, counting down.
GATTATATCCAAATAAAAAGCTTCTGCACAGCAAAAGAAACAATTAACAAAACAAAAAGCCTATTGAATGGAAGAAGATATGTGCAAATGACATATCTGATAAGAGATTAGTATCTAAAATATATAAAGAACTTATACAACTGAACACCCCCCAAAAAAAAATCTGATTAAAAATGGGCAGAAGGCATTAACAGACATTTCTCCAAAGAAGACATATAGATGGCCAACAGACACATGGAAGGATGCTCAGTATCACTCATCCTCAGGAAAATGCAAATGAAAACCACAATGAGACATCACCTCACATCTGTTAGAATGGCTAAAATTAAAACCGCAGGAAACGACAAGTGTTGGCAAGGATGCGGAGAAAAAGGAACCTTCGTGCACTGTTGAGGAGAGAGCAAACTGATGCAGCCACTGTAGAAAACAGTATGGAGGTTCCTCAAAAAAATTAAAAATAAAATTGCCATAGGATCCAGTAATTCCACTACTGGGTATTTACCCAAAGAATATGAAAACATTAATTCAAAAAGATATATGTACCCCTATGATTATTGCAGCATTATTTACAATAGCCAAATTTTGGAAGTAACCCAGCGCCCGTCCATTAAATGAATGGATAAAGAAGATGTAATATATACATACAATGGAATATTACTCAGCCATAAGAAGAATGAAATCTTGCCATTTGCAACAACATGGATGGATCTAGAGAGTGTAATGCTAAGTGAAATAAGTCAGAGACAAATGCCATATGATTTCACTTATATGTGGAATTTAGAAACAAAACAAAATGAGCAAAGAAAAAAGACACACAAACAAAAGCACAGACTTAAACACAAAGAACAAACTGGTGGTTACCAGAGCGAAAGTGGGTGGAGGGATGGGTGAGATAGGTGAAGGAGACTAAGAATATACTTGTTGTAATGAGCACTGAATAATGTACAGAATTGTTGAATCATTATATTGTATACCTGAAACTAATATAACACCGTATGTTGATTATACTGGAATTAAAATTTTTAAAAGTGATAGAGACTGATGCCACCTAATGTTAAAGAAATGCCATCACCAGTAATATACACACTGGTCCTGAGAGCCACCTGTTGAAAAAGCTGATGAATAATGACAACTATTCAGTCAACAAATTTCAGGAGAGACTCAATTGCCCCCAAAGTCCTATTCAATTCCCTACTATTATCCATAAACAAATTGCCACATATGTGGCAATGTTTACTGTAAGAGTTATAATATTTTCCTTTTGTGAGATCCTATCAAAACACATACTCAGTAATAACATTTAAATAAAAACAAAAAATTCAGAACACTGTTGGAGAAGTTTGATGGAGTCGATGTATCCTTATCTATATTTAAACTATGAAGGAAAGTTCTACAACCGAAATCAGGGCACTGTTAGATAAAGTTAGGAATTTAATAGGTAAATTTAGGGGAGTATGAGTACTTTCATGGAAATGAAGATGCATCATTTCAAAGGCATATTCATCAGAGGTAACTTTTCATCAAAAGGACATTTTACCATAGATTTCCAATCAGGACCTGTTCTCAAAGAACTCTGCCCAATATTATGCCATTCTCTCTCGATTACTAAAATAGTGCTCATCTTGATTAATATATATTTAATAAACAATAATTTATTTATTTCAGAGGAAGTTAGATATTTGGTTCAATAAATATATATATTTATATAAATAAATAAATAAATAAATAAATAAATAAATAAATAAATAAAATATATTTTTTATTTCCCAAATTGCCCTTGATAATTTTTTTTTTTCGACAATCTTCTCATTTTGTCCCATTATTCTTAGGATATATTGGCCTATTCTTAGGATATATATGGCCTTTCACTCTCGCCAGCAAATTTTATTCTTCAAACAAGCTGAACATTGAATTTTTACAATGGGCCATGCCTGCAGTAGTTTAAAAACATGACCCTATAATTCTTTGATCACCCTCCCACCCACCCAACACATTTCATTGTGTTTTCTGTTCCCTTTCCATGAATCCGGGCTGGCTTATATTGCTTTGACCAATAGTTTGACTTAAGTAATGCAACGAAGTCATAAAAGGTTATTCTAAAACACTTAGTTTTAGAATCCTCACTTGTGGAACATTCCATCTCAGAACCCACCTGCCATGCTGTGAAGCCCAGACCACATGGAGAGACCTTGTGTAGACAGCCAAGTCATCTTCTGATCATGTGCTCAGCTGACTAGGATGTGTAGTCCTGCTAAGCCTTCAGATGACTCTGGCCCCACCACTATCTCACTGTAACCCTACCAGACTCCAATCAAGAAACCCTCAGCGTGTGGGAAATATCAGAAAGGGAGACAGAACGTAAAGACTGCTAACTCTGGGAAACGAACTAGGGGTGGTAGAAAGGGAGGAGGGCGGGGGGTGGGAGTGAATGGGTGACGGGCACTGGGTGTTATTCTGTATGTTAGTAAATTGAACACCAATAAAAAATAAATTAAAAAAAAAAAAAAAAAAAAGAACCCCTCAGCTAAGCCCCACCAACCTACGAAACTGTAAGAGATAGTAATAATTTGTTGTTTTGGCTGCTACATTGTGGGATCATTTGTTATGCAGTCACAGTATCTAGAACCATCTCCTTTCCCACCACAGGCTTTCTAAAGGCCTTTTTCTCTTCCTGAATGGCTTTTTCTGACCCCCCACCCACACCCCACACCCTCCCCACTTTTTTACATGGATTACTCCTATTTATTTTTCTAATTAAGCTTAATATTTCCTTATTTAGCACATTTCCCCGGACCACTTACCTCAGGCTCATTCTCCCTCTAATTATTTCACATACCCCGAAGTTCTTGAATGTGGTAGGCAGTAAAGTCCAGGTTGGGGAGTGATTCTACTTGTCATCACTGCTTTTAAACTCCATGGTCCAATGGTCTCATACCTTAATATAATCTAAGGGAGGTTCTGGGGTCACTAAATAATAGTGAAGGCCTTTTTGCGAGAGACACGAGAAAAGTTCAGTCCATTCCAATAATCCAGGTCAGTTAGTGAAGTATCAAAACTAAAATGCCATTCAAAGTTGAAACTGTCTCTTCTCTTAGCTCAACCTTGTCTCTGGCTGGGGGGCCTACCATAGGGAGGGGACTGAGTGTCTCTCAGCCCTCAGTCACTTTCTCCTACGTGGGCAGAGACTTTCTGGTCCTTCAGGGTCAAACTGTGGCAAAAGTAGATTAGGGAGAGGGACAGTTTACTGCGGCTGGTACAGTTGTCATCTGACCTGGGGGCATGTAGCTCATGCACAATTGCTGGTTCTTTTTCTTTTAAAAGCCACTTTGGAAAGTTTCTCAGAGATCCTCCCTCTGCAGACCTTCAGACTGTATTTCTTTTAACAAGTGAAATCAATGTCTCTACTTTAGCTGTGTGCTTACCACGCCCCCCTCAGTCCCTGGGTTCCTGGTAGGCTGATTTCTCTCTGTTGGGATCATATTGCTCTCAGGTGTTCAAGAGTTTCTCTCTCTCTCTCTCTCTCTCTCTCTCTCTCTCTCTCTCTCTCTCTCACCAGGACTCCCAGTCTGCTCCTATTGTGATGAAGACATTTAGCCCCCAAGAAACAAGAACAGCTAAGTCTCTCTTAACTCAGTTTGGGGTTTCACTGCTTCATGCTTCAGGCTCATCTGACTGACCCCTTTTGTTGCCAGACTTTTCAAGAGTGAGTCAAATATTCATTCACAGATTTGTCAAAAGTCAGAGGGCGCATGGCAAGCTCCCTCAGTAAAGCCCTTTTCAACTGGCTATTTCCCTCCTCACCACAGTGACTGGGACTTGGGGAAAGCCTGTAAGCCTGCAGCATCTCTCCCCAGAGATGTCTCTCTCCTAGTTTTCCAAACTCTGATTAACCCCAAAGCATTTATATATTTTTGTGGGGAGTGAGACCCTGAAAGTCCCAAGATAGGTTTGTTTATTTATTTATTTTCAAGTTTTTATTTAAATCCCAGTTACCATATTGTGTAATACTAGTTTCAGGAATAGGATTTATTTATTTTTCTCTTTTCTTTGTTTAAATTCAATTTGCCAATATATAGTACGCCATTAGTTTCAGATGTCATTTTCAATAACTCATCAGTTGCATATAATACCCAGTGCGTATCACATCACAGCCCTCCTGAATGCTTGTCACCCAGTTACCCCATCCCCCCATCCATCTCCCCTTCAGTAACCCTCAGTTTGTGTCCCAGAGTTAAGGGTCTCTCATGGTTTGTCTTCTTGGATTCTTTTCCCACTCAGTTTCCCCACCTTCCCTTATGGTCCCTTACACCATTTCTTATATTCTGCATATGAATGAAACCATATAATTGTCTTTCTCTGATTGACTTATTTCACTCAGCATAATACCCTCCAGTACCATCTGCATCGATGTAAATGGTAGGTAGTCATCCTTTCTGATGTTTGAATAATATCCCTTTGTATATATAGACCACATCTTCTTTATTCATTCTTCTTTTGAAGGACATCGAGGCTTCTTCCACAGTTTGGCTATTGGGGACATTGCTGCTCTGAACTTTGGGGTGCAGGTGCCCTTCATTTCATTAAATCTGTATCTTGGGGATAAATACCCAGCAGTGCAATTGCTGGGTCATAGGATAGCTCTATTTTTAACTTCTTGAAGAACCTCCAAGATAGATTTTTAGACACGCCTCCTGCAAATCCTTCACATCTAAGCCTCACATCTCAATTTGGAATATGGAACTTTTGATAGAACTAAACTGAGATGACAAAGTAAGTTACATTTAAAGCCTACTCAACATAGAACTGTAATAATTTCTGCTTATCGTCTTCTTCCTCTCCTGGGTTAGTTAAAACCCACAAGAACAGGAGTCTTGTCTGACTCCCCTCACAGTACACCAGTGCTTAGTGCAGTACAGACTCTAGGGTAAAGTGCTCAATGAGAACGTATTGAGTAAATAAACAAATGAGCTGACTTTTCACCCTGTATGAACTAATCTTTTAAGTCTGGTTATCCACAACCCTCAGTTTTCAGATGTAAGCATGTAGATATACAATAATTATTAAGTTGTTGTGCTTCATTGTTTCCTTTCATCAGTCCTCCAATGAATGAAAGTCATTTTCTTGGTGCACGTTGCCTTGGGAGGAGAGTAATAAATCTTATGTCTCAAAAATGAGTATTTCCCTTTAAGTAGGGGCTACATGTTTAATTACAAAGTTAGTTAAATAGAAGGAAAACATGAGAGGGGGGAAAGTATTGAGGAGGATGGAGTTCTATTAGTCTACTGTTGGTCAATTGTATTGAATACACTATATATATCTGATACCATTTTCTTTCCTTTCTAACTAGCCTGCATTAGATAAATTTCTAAGGAGCAGAGATTGTGCTGATATAATTCCTTTTACTGTGTATAGCCCTGTATCCTTTCCTACACTAACAGGAGCTCAGTACACACTTTCCTGGGGATGGCAGGAAGGAAGATGACACGTGGTCCGGGGGGGTTGAGAAGGACATTGCAGGGCCATAAAGGGGAGGGCAACCCTCAGGCTCCTGTGGGAATTATGCCATAGATTTCATCTCCGTGGTGGTCATAGCTTGCTTCTGCAAGAATTCTTGTCATAATAGATCTCAGTAGTACATTTGCTTCCTGGGATAAAATAAGTCAAAGAGAGCTCTCAGGTGATGTGTCCTTTTGAGAGCCACACAGACAGGGCAGCCAACATAAAACTGAGAAGATAATTTGTTTCAGGGATTCTGTTCCTCTCATTTTGGGTTCTGCTTCTTTCTGTTGAGCCTGGTGTCTTCAGGCCACCACCTGGCCTTCTGGGAGTCACATGTTTGGGGCAGTTATCTGGCTTTTGGTGTATGCGAACGATGGCTTCCTAGGTTTGTGCCTCGTTCCTCTGGGCTGTTTCCTTCTGAATCATTGTCAAAATACCTACTGAATTGATTTGTGCTGTTAGGATGATGAGTCAGAGCTTCCAGGTAGCTTATTCCCATTTGAACACCTGGACTTCCAAGATCGTATTCTTAATTTTTGGTTTCTTATTTTTTCTCCCTTCTTGCCTGCCTTTCTTTCTTCCTGAATATAGACTTTGAGCCCCTCAGCTGGTGCCAGGTTTTGCGCTAGGCCCTGGGAATGCACGCCGCACCCCTGCCCTCTGGGAAATCATGTGGAGCAGAGACTGCCACTAAAAACACAATGCAGATCATTTTCTCTCATGCGGAGCATATTTCATTTTTGAGTCCACAGACAATACCCCTCTGATTAATTGTGCTATTGTTTACTAATTTGGCAGGAAAGATAAAATCTATTCACCATATTTGTCTCAATATTCTACTGGTGGAACATGTACTTGCTATAAGGGTCGAGAGATATTTTGATTAGAATAGCTTGGAGCCCCTCAAATTACATTCCTTTGACACTCATAGAGCTAGTCTATGAGCTGTCTTCAGGGGTGAATGAATCAACTTTCCCTTCCTTGTTGTCCCCAGTTGTGGTGACCTCAAGTCACTTTTTTAGTCTATGTTCAGATTTATGGCAAATGCTAAACATATGTCCTGCAGCCCCCTTCAAGAGGACATACCAGTCAGCCTAGGTGCCTGCCTAATCTGCCCATCAGTGTTCACAGCACAAAGGTAATTCTTTTCTCACCTTCCCTCTTTGCTTTTATGAAGAATTAGTTCCACACAGATGCATATTTCTGCATTAAAGAAAATTCCAGTGGGGGATGGGGTGACTGGGTGATGGGCACTGAGGAGGGCACTTGATGGGATGAGCACTGGGTGTTATACTATATGTTGGCAAATCGAATTTAAATAAAAAATTAAAAAAAATTCCCAGTGATTTTTTTTCTCTTCACAGAAAGGTCTAGACTTTTATCTCAGCCGATTTTCTTTTATTTCACATGTGATTTTATCCTTACCTTCTCAAGTATTAAAGAAAATCTATCTGTGACTAGTATCAGCATCTAATGATTCATTTCTCTGGCATTAGCACCTAATTTGATAATGCAGTCTCTCTCACATTAGCATTTGGCTTTCGTTCTTTTATGAAAGAAAATTGCCTTGTGTACACGTTAAACGAGACCAACTAGTCTTGTGTCTGTCTCCTGGGATTGGTACTGAGTCACCAACAAAAAGCATAATGCAAAGAGTTGAAGGTAATTTAAGTAAAATAGTAAGTTCATAGTTAATAAAAGGAAAACATATATTTGCTTAAAATGAATTATGTTGGCTTTGTTTCACCATATTTCTGTCAAAGTCAGACCTGTACCTCCTGCCCAATAAAACTGAAACAATTTTTTTTTGATTTGTAAATTCTTTATTTTGGCTAATATTGACTGCCTTCATTACACCACAGATTTATTATAGCTGAGAGGAATTATTCACTAGATATTCTGGGTTGTTACAAAACACCAAAAATTAGGAAGATACTGCTTTTAGACAGGGATAAGAAGCGGGGGAGAAAAAGCTCAAGGGAGAATACAAGGTCCTGCCCATTCTGGTTATCAGGAAATGAATAACTACATCAGATCTAACTTAAATGCAAGCCTCTCCGAAAAGGCTTTCAGAAAACAGTTGCATAACAATTATCCACCGGACAAAACAAAAGGTCAATGTTTCTAGAAAAGATCTTGACATGAAAGACCAACTGAGGAACAGTTATACATAGCACCATGACAGAGCTGGGATCAGGGCAGCCTGGCATCAATTAAGATGCTACTGTGGAACAGCAATCTCTAGGGGCTAGCTCTCACTCACAGATGTATGTGATGCTTATGGCATAAAGATGTTGTAGACGGTTCTCACGTAGATGTCATCCAGAGGAGGCTTCTTCTTGCTGCCAGGTTCAAGGAATTTCTTAATTGTAGGGATATTACTTATTTTCACTGTAAACTCCTGGAGGTGAGGAAATGCAGACAGGATATTGGGGATTTTCTCTTCTAGAGCCAAAATGATTTGGAGTAGAATAATGTCCGCAAGGCTCAGCTGTTACCAAGGAGAAACCTTTGCCCATGATCCCTTAAAACCTTTTCAAACACAGGAAAGTATCAAATTATAGCCTTCTGGGCCATGTTAACCACTTCCTTTGTTGATCATCTGGTTTTAGAAAAGGATGCATGCTAATCAGTTCCAGCAGATCTAGCGTCCCCTCCACGTACATGTCAATCAGGGTTCTCTCCTTGAGGTCCCTGCCAAAGAGGTGGTGTTTATCCGCTATGTAGTGGAGGATGCTTCGGGTCTGCACCAAATTCATTCCATCAGTTTCAACCATGGGCACTTGTTGGAACAGCAGGTGGTTACCATCCTGCAACTTCTGCAACTGTTCTTTAGTTTCTAAGAATTCTTCATCAAACTCGACTCCAGCAGCAGCTAAAACCCATCTTACGGATTCCATCCGGCCTCTTCCATTAGGATAGTGGAGCTTGGGCTTTGCTGCCATGATGGCCTTTCAGGCTTTCTGGAGTCGGCTCGCAGCACCCGGAGCCCTACAAAGCGCTCAGCGAGCGGTCAAAAACTGAAACAATTTTTTAAAAATGTATAGTTCAGCAGTCAATAGTCTACTGTATAAGATTTTCCTTTTTTTAAAAAAGATTTTATTTATTCATGAGAGGCACACAGAGAAATTTTCCTTTTGAAAAAGAAACTTACTTTGCTTATTTATTTACTGTTATTTTTGCTTTTTATTTATTTATTTATTTATTTATTTATGATAGTCACAGAGAGAGAGAGGCAGAGACACAGGCAGAGGGAGAAGCAGGCTCCATGCGCCGGGAGCCCGACATGGGATTCGATCCCGGGTCTTCAGGATCACGCCCTGGGCCAAAGGCAGGCGCCAAACCGCTGCGCCACCCAGGGATCCCTATTTTTGCTTTTTAAATCACCCACTACATATCTGACTATATATTAAATAATCAGTGAATTGACAAATGCCCCTTTCTGGGACTTTTTGGTTACTTCTCTCCTTTTTAAATTTTTTGCTGTAAAAAGTGAGCTGAGACAGTGAGAAATTATTCAAAAGCGTATTTTATAGTTTATAATAGCAAGTTGGCAAATGTTTTCACTGTAATAACCATTGAAATAATGAAGTCTGATGAGAGGCAGTATTTTGTAACACAAAATTACACATTCAAATGTTCAAAGGGGACAGGCAGGTGGCATCTAAAGAACTAATTGTGGCCATATCTCCCAGCTTTTCAAGAGAAGTTGAAATTTGCTTTTATAAATATTCTCCTGGTCTTTAAATCTTGGAAATTACTTTTTTAAAAGTACTATGCTTTTCTCCACTGCCTGGGCCAAACTAAAACAGTTCAGTGCAACCCCTGGAGGATCTTTCATGACTTCCTGGGTGATGAGTGCGAGTGTGGGTTTGTCGTTAGCCTGGGGTTCAGGTCACAGATACGACTGTGGGATACTGATCAGGGGACTAAATCATATGGGGATTTATTTTCTTGCATGTCCCATGGGGATGACAATATAGCTCTCTCGTAGTATTTTGGCTTATTGGGGGGATAGAAGTGAGGGAGCCCAGAAACTGAAGAGCCAAACTCAGAGTCCACTGCTTTCCTTTTTGTTTCAAAACAGCGATCTTACATTTATACAGGGGAAGACACATTTTACATAGAACAGGTGAGTCAAGCAGTCCTTAACATTCTGTCTCTGAACTTAGCCTTTGATGATTCCTCACTCCTGCCCTATTATATTTCTCAATTTTTCCTGGACTCTTATAATTTGTGTAAACAGGGTGGCCAACACACTATATATCTCATTCCACATGCCCTTCTTACAATGTCATGCTCACGCTTTTCCCATTAAGGGGTCCCTGTCCCCTCTCCTTCAATGTGAGGAAACCTCTGTGACTGTGTCAGTGGTGAAGGATAGCACACATGCCCCACATGGGGCATCCGACACTAGACCCTCAAAGTGCCATGCCCCTCTGCCCTGTTCCCTTGGTACATTCATCCTTGGAACCCTGTAGTCTTGCTGTGAGGAAACAAAGGTGTGTTTTTTTTTTCTGGGATAGCCGTGGCAAAAGGTCACAAGGGGGGAGCTTAAAAACTACAGTAATTTATCATCATCTTACAGGTCTGGAGTCTAGAAGCTTGAAATCAAGGTGTTGGCAGGGCCGTACTCCCTGTGAAACCTGTACCAAAGAATCATTCCTTGCCTCTTCCTAAGCTTCAGGTGGTTTGCTGGCATTTTTATACATTCTTTGGCTCAGAGCAGAATCACTCCAATCCTCCATCTTCACATGATATTTTCCATATATTTTCCATGTGTCTCTCTGCATTATTTTCCTTCTGCTTATCTGTCTCTGTGTCCAAATTTCTCTTTTGACATAAAACACTGATCATATTGGATTAGAGTCCACCTAAATGACCTCATTTGTTTTGAAAATATTTTTAAAAAAGATTTTATTTATTTATGAGAGATGCAGAGAGAGAGAGGCAGAGACAGGCAGAGGGAGAAGCAGACTGCCTCCAGGGAGCCTGATGTAGGACTCAATTTCTGGACCCCAGGATCATGACCTGAGCCGAAGGCAAACGCTCAACCACTGAGCCACCCAGGTGCCCCTAAAAAAGATTTTATTTATTTATTGGAGAGCACAAGAGAGGGGTGTGGAGGCAGAGGGAAGAAGGAGAAGCTGACTTTCTGCTGAGCAGGTATCCTGTCGAGGGCCGAGGCCTCCATTCCATGCCTTTGAGACCATGACCTGCGTGGAAGGCAGACACTTAACTGACTGAGCCACCCAGGCGCCCCCCAAATGACCTCATTTTAACTGGATTACCTCTTTAAGATCTCATTTCCAAGTAAGGTCACATTCTGAGGTACTTAGAGTTAGGACGTCAACAAATCTTTTTAGGGGGGTACAATCCAACCTGTAACACCAGGTCCCAAGGAGGCACCCCATGTTGACTGTGATTCCATCTGGGAGCCAGCACCACGGCAGGTCACACAAGTGGAAAAGCCTTTAAGGTGATTCCAGCCCCAGCCATCATCTGACTGCAACTGTGTGATAGTAGAGTGAGAACTTGCCTAGGTGAGCACAGTCAGCGCCCCCTCTTCCTTTATTCCCCACCCCCCCGCAATCATGGGAGATACTATAGTGGTTATGTTGTGTTAAATTCCTGAGTTTAAGGGCCACATGGCAATAACCCAACGGAAGCATAAGTCACAGTGAGATAGTAAAGAAGATTTCCTCCCACAGGGGCCAATACATCCTGTGGTTGCAATATTTTATAGGGCCTGTGGCTGGATCAGGCCCTGTCTGTTTTCTACCTGGGCCAGCCCTGGCATTTTTCAGGAAGAACATCACAAACTCTTACCTTTCTTAGATACCTGAAGCCTCATCTTTCGCCTTTTACCAACAATACTTTCATTCCCTGTATGTAACAGTTAACACACACCTTCTCTTTGGGTCTTGCCTTGGCAAATATGGTGCATATTCTCTTACCCCTTCTTGTACTGGAAGCATCTTCTCAGGGAGTTTCTAATATTTTTGATGGACATAGAAGCCAAAAGAAGCTTGGGATTGCAAATGTTTTAAATGAACATATCCTTCCTCAAAAATACCAACTTAGTTTTATACCATCGACTCTGGCAGTGGAAAGGAACAAAATGTTCAAGCTGAATGTAATACACGGTTACTAATGTTTTAAAATTTATCTTTGATTTTTGTCAAAGTGGTTTGTGTGCAGAATTTGGAAACCATATTACTTTATGTGGCTTAAAATGAAAAATAGCATCCTCACTGTACCCTCACTGTAATAGTACCCTCACTGTAATTTCTGCCTTCCCCAACCATCAGCCATCTCAACCCTTTTAACTCTTTTTTTCTGGATTTGCTTTTATATTTCTAAACAAACGTAAGAGAAAATCTAGATGCCTTCGGGCTGGCAATGCCTTTTTAGATATAATCCCAATGGCATGATCCATAAAGAAAGAACTGATAAGCTGAACTTTAAAAATTAAATGTCTGCTTGCGAGATACAGATGATTTATCTTTTCCCCCAAGGTTTCATTTAAATTCAAGTTACATATAGTGTAGTATTGGTTTCAAGAGTGGAATTTAGTGATTCATCACTTACATATAACGCCCAGATCACAATCCATGCTCATCACAAGGGTTCTCCCTAATGCCCAGTCCCTCACATAGCCCATCCCCCAACCCCCACCCTCCAGCAACCCTTAGTTTGTTCTCCATAGTTGAGAGTCTTATGGTTTGCCTCCTTCTCTGTTTTTGTCTTATTTTATTTTTCTTTCACTTCCTCTATATTCACCTGTTTTGTTTCTTAAGTTCCATATATGGAAGAAATCATATGGTGTTTGTCTTTGACTGGCTTGTTTCATTTAGCATAACTTACTCTAGCTCCATCCAAATCATTGCAAATAGCAAGATTTCATTCTTTTTGATGGCTGAGTGAGATTCCATTGTATATGTATACCACTTCTTTAGCCATTCATCAGTCGATGGAGATTTGGGTTCTTTTTATAACTTGGCTGTTGCTCATCATGCTACTATGAACATCGGGGTGCATGTGCCCCTTTGAATCAGTATTTTCGTATCCTTTGGGTAAATACCTTATAGTGTGATTTCTGGGTTGTAGGGTAGCTCTATTTTTAACTCTTGAGGAACCTCCATATTGCTTTCCAGAGTGGCTACACCAGCTTGCATTCCCACCAAAGGTGTAAGAGGATTTTCCTTTCTCCACATCCTTGCCAACATCTTTTGCCTAGTGAGTTGTCAATTTTAGGCATTCTGACTGATGTGAGGTGGTCTCTCATTGTGGTTTTGATTTGTAATTTCTTGATGATGAGTGATGAGGATATTTTCATGTGTTTGTTAGCTATCTGGATGTTTTCCTTGGAGAAATGTCCATGTCTTCTGCCCATTTCTTAACTAGATTATTTTTGGAGTGTTGAGTTTGATAAATTTTTTATAGATTTTGGATACTAGCCCTTTTTTCCAATATATCATTTATAAATATATTCTATTTCATAGGTTGCTTTTTATTTTTGTTGATTGTTTCCTTTGCTGTGCAGAAACTTTTTGTCTTGATGAAGTCCTAATAGTTCATTTTTGCTTTTGTTTCCCTTGTCCCCAGCAATGTGTCTAGTAAGAAGTTGGAATGACTGATGTCAAAGAGGTTGCTGCCCATGTTCTACTCTAGGATTTTGATGGTTTCCCATCTCACATTTAGGTCTTTCATCCATTTTGAATTTTTTTGTGTGTATGATGTAGGAAAGGGGTCCAATTTGACTTTTCTACATGTTGCTATCCAGTTTTCCCAACATTATTTTTTAAAAGATTTTATTTGCTTATTCATGAGAGACACAGAATGAGAGAGAGCGAGGCAGAGACACAGCCAGAGGGAGAAGCAGGCTTCATGCAGGGAGCCCAACGTGGGACTTGATCTGGGTTTCCAGGATCAGGCCCTGGGCTGAAGGCTGCGCTAAGAGCCACCCGGGCTGCCCTCCCAACACTATTTTTTGAAGAGACTGTCTTTTTCCATTGGATATTCTTTCCTGCTTTGTCAAAGATTAGTTGATCATAGGTCCATTTCTGGATTTTCTAGTCTGTTCCATTGATCCGTTTTTGTGCTCGTACCATACTGTCTTCATGATTACAGCTTTGTAATATAGTTTGAAGTCCAGAATTATGATTCCTCCAGCTTTGGCTTTCTTTTTCAACATGACTTTGGCTACTCAGGGTCTTTTCTGATTCTGTATAAATTTTAGAATCGTTTTTCTTCTAGCTCTGTGAAAAATGCTGGTGGTATTTTGATAGGGATTGCACTGAATGTGTAGATTGCTTTGGGTAGTGGAGACATTTTAACAATATTTGTTCTTCCAATCCATGAGCATAGAATGCTTTTCCATTTATTTGTGTCTTCTTCAATTTCTTTCATAAGTGTTCTACAGTTTTCAGAATATAGATCTTTTACCTCTTTGGTTGGTTTATTCCTAGGTATCATATGGTTTCTGGTCAGTTGTAAATGGGATGGAACTTTTGATTTCTCTTTCTGTTGTTTCATTATTAGTATATAGAAATGCAACAGATTTCTGTAAGTTGATTTTATATCCTGTGACTTTGCTGAATTCATGTATCAGTTCTAGCAATTTTTTTGGTGGAGTTTTTTCTCCATTTTCTACACAGAGTGTCATGTTGTCTACAAAGAATGAAAGTTTGACTTCTTCCTTACTGATTTGGATGCCTTTTATTTCTTCTTGTTGTCTGATTGCTGAGGCTAGGACTTCTAGTGCTATGTTGAACAACAGTGGTGAGAGTGAGCATGCCTATCGTGTTCCTTACCTTAGGGGAAAAGCTCTAAGTTTTTCCTCATTGAGGATGATATCGAGGTCTTATATATGGCTTTTATGATGTCAAGGTATGTTCCTTCTATCCCTACTTTCTTGAGGGTTTTTATCAAGAATGGATGTTGTACTTTGTTAAATGTTTTTTCTGCATCGATTCAATTTGCTATTATCTTGTTGAGAACTTTTTTTTTAAATATTTTATTTATTTATTCATGAGAGAGAGAGAGAGAGAGGCAGAGACAGAGGCAGAGGGAGAAGCAGACTCCCTGTGGGGAGCCTGATGTGGGACTCGATCCTAGGACTCAGGATCACGACCTAAGCCAAAGGCAGATGCGACCACTGAGCCACCCAGGTGCCCCTTGTTGAGAACTTTTGCATCCATGTTCATCAGGATTATTGGTCTGTAATTCCTGTTTTTAGTGGGGTCTTTGTATGGTTTTGGAATCAAGGTAATGCTGGCCTCATAGAATGAGTTTGGAAGGTTTCCTTCTACCCCTATTTTTTGGAAGAGTTTCATAAAGATTAGGCATTAATTCTTCTTTAAATGTTTAGTAGAATTCCCCTAAGAAGTCATCTGGTCCTGGACTCTAGTTTATTTGGAGATATTTGATTACTGATTCAAATCAGTAATCAGCAAATTCAATTTCTTTGCTGGTTATGGGTCTGTTCAAATTTTCTATTTCTTTCTGTTTCAGTTTTGGTAGTTTATATGTTTCTAGGGATTTATCCATTTTTTCCAGATTGTCTTTTTTTTGACATTTAATTATTAATACTACCCTATTATAATTGTTCATATTTCTGAGATGTTGGTTGCGGTCTTTCCTTTTTCATTTGCGATTTTGCCTTTCTCTTTTTGATAAGTCTGGCTAGGGGTTTTATAAATTTTGTTAATTCTCTCAAAGAACCGCTCCTAGTTTCGTTGATCTGTTCTTTTTAAAATTTCTACCTCATTTATTTCTTCTCTAATCTTTATATTTCCATCATTCTGTTGGATTTAGGCTTTATTTGCTATTCTTTTTCCAGGTCTGTTAGATGTAAGGTTAGTTGCGTATTTGAGATTTTTCTTACTTCTCGAGGAAGGCTTGTATTACTATATACTTCCCACTTAATGACTGCCTTTGCTGCGTCCCAAAGGTTTTGAACAGTAGTGTTTTCATTTTCATTTGCTTCCATATATTTTTTTATTTTTCTTTAATTTCCTGGTTGACCCATTCATTCTTTAATTGGATGTTCTTTAACCTCCATGTATTTGTGGTCTTTCCAATTTTTTCTTGTGGTTGACTTCAAGTCTTTCTGTACTGATCGAGGCCTCATTTGTGACCGAGTATGTGATCTATCCTGGAGAATGTTCCATGTGCATGTGAAAAGAATGTGTTATTCTGCTATTTAGGATGAAATGTTTTAAATATATCTGTTAAGATCATCTGGTCCAGTGTGTCATTCCAAATCATTGTTTCCTTATTGATTTTCTACTTAGATGATCTGTCCATTGCTGTAAAAGTCCCTTAATATTATTGTAGTATTATCAATGAGGTTTTTAAAGTTAATAATTAATTTATATATTTGGCCAATCCCAAGATAGGGGCATATTTACAATTGTTAGATTACTTGTTGGATAGACCCCTTTATTATGATATAGTGCCCTTCTTCATCTCTTCTTATAGTCTTTGTTTTAAAATTTAGTTTGTCTGATATAATTATGGCTACCTCAGCTTTCCTTTGATGTCTGTTAGCATGATAAATTGTTCTTCGCCCGCTGACTTTCAATCTGGAGATGTCTTGGGTCTAAGATGAGTCTCTTGTAAACATATTAATGAGTTTTGTGTTTTTAATCCATTCTGATACCCTATGTCTTTTGTTTTTAAGACTTTATTTATTTATTTATTTTAGGGCACAAGTTGAGGGGAGGCAGAGGGAGAAGGAAAGAGAATCTCAAGCAGACTCTGTGCTGAGTGTGGAGCCTGATGCAGGGCTCGATCTCATGATCATTCAGAGTGCTATTTACATTCAGAGTAATTATTGATATATATGAATTTAGTGCCATCACATTACCTGTGAAGTCAATGTTCCTGTAGATCATCTCTGTTTCTTTCTGGTCTTTGTTGCTTTTGGTCTCTACTGCTCAAAATGTCCCCTTTAATATTTCTTGCAGAGTTGGTTTAGTGTTCACAAACTCCTTTAGTTTTTTTCTTGTCTTTGAAACTCTTTATCTCTCCTTCTATCCTGAATGACAGCCTTGCTGCCAAGTATACTTGGACACATAGTTTTCCCATTTAACATGTCTGAATACATCATGCCACTCTCTTCTGGTCTGCTATGCTTCTGTGGACAGGTCTGCTGCTAACCTTATGTGTCTACACTTGTAGGTTAAGGACCTTTTGTTCCTGGCTGCTTTCAGAATTCTCTGTATTTTGCGAGTTTCACTATGATATATCTTGGTGTTGATCTGTTCTTGTTGATTTTGAGGGGAGTTCTCTGTGCCTTTTGGATTTGGATGCCTGTTTCATTCCTTGGGTTAGAGAAGTTCTCAGCTATAATTAGTTCAAATAATCCTTCTGCCCTCTTTCTTCTGGGACTTCTATGATATGGATTTTATTGCGCTTGATGGAATTGCTGAAGTCTCTGAGTCTCTATTCATGATCTAATAGTTTTCTTTCTCTGTCCAGTTCAGCTTCATTATTTTCCATAATTTTATCTTCTGTATCATTTATTTATTCCTCTGTGCTTTCCATCTTCATTTCCATCTTCACAACCATTCGGCTTTGCATCTTAGTTATAATATGTTTTGTTTCGGCCTCACTAATTTTTACATCTTTTATTTCCACAGCAAGTGTTTCTCTGGTGTCCTCCATGCTTTTTTCAAGTGCAGCTAGTACTTTTATGACTGTTTCTAAATTCTTGTTCGAAAATATTGCTTATATCTGTTGAGCAAATCCTTGGCTGTGATTTCTTCCTGGTCTTTCTTTTGGGGAGAATTCCTCTGTCTTGTCATTTTGTCTAGTTTTCTGTCGTTTGTGAGTTATGAAAGCTTGTTATGTTTCCTGCTCCTAAGTGTAATGCTATATTAAGAAGGTGTCCTGCTCTGTCCAAGACCTGGTGCTTCAGGGAGTGTTCTGGTGTATGCTGTGTGCTCTCTGCTGGCATGTTTTGGCTGCTCTTTTACACAGATATGTCCTCAGCAGAGTTCCTCCTTGTTTGCAGTGGGGAGTTTTTGGACCTTTAACTAGATGTGCTTTGATTTGTCTGTCAAAATAAACCTGGAAAAAGGAAGGCCTGATTCAAAAAGGAGAAAAGGAAAAGGAACTAAAAAACCCTCAAACAAATAGACAAACAGAAAACCATAAGCCTGATTCCAAAGGAAAAAAAAAGAAAGAAGAAATCTAATCCCAAAATGAGAAAAGTAAATGAAACAAACAAACAAACAAACAAATGAACAATAAAGCCTGATTCAAAAGAAGAGAAAAGAAAAAAAGAAAGCCTGGTCCTATTTCCACCAGAATGGAAGCTGTTGCTTTGGAGCATTCTATGAACAACAGACTTGGTACATGTAGGGGGCATGTGCTGGTTTTCTGAGGGCCAGGTCTGCTGCACTGGCTCATAGTCAGACCTGCTCTGGGAAAGATGCCCCTGCAGGGCTCGGTGTGTGTGGGGGTGTGAGTGTAACTAGCTCCAGTCTCCCCTGGGGACACTGTTTTGATCACTGAAGTCCAACAGTCTTGGTTGTTGTTGGGGGGAGGGCATCATCCAGCTCTCTCATGCCCCCCCCCCTCCCCAGGAGAGGAGCTTGCTCCCTGGCTGTTTAGGAACTCTCACAGAAAAGTGAACAATCTCCCCTCCCATGTCCCAGGCTTTCATCAGATCCCTGCCCCCAACCTGCCTGTGCCCAGGCTGTTGGCATGCTGAGTGCCTCAGTTCTGTGTTTTATATCTGGTGTGGCTAGGATTCAAAACTCCACATCTTAAAGGACCTGCCTGACAAGGCACAGACCTGCTCCCTTCCTCCAGAGGAGAGCCTTGAAGCACTGTGTGTGGTGCTGTACTGTCCCAGAAAAGCAGTCACACAGCCACACAGGTGCCTGGAGTTAATGGTGTAACACAGCAAAAAGCTTTGGCCAGGTTATCTTGCCCTCTGTATACACTTCTGTCTCCTGCTGTTGACGAGCCGCTCAATGGTGCCCAGAGAGCCTTATGTCCTTGGAGAGGCAATCAATATACCTTCTTGCAAATGTACTCCAGGAAGGGGAACATTCTCTCTTGGTGCAACCCAGGGCATCTCCATACAACGCTATCCACTGTCAACTCCCAAGTCTCCACCTTCCTTCACCCCAGGAGCACCACTGCTCACCCAGCTTGACTCCAGTGAATGGCACAGATTTCTGAAACCTCAGAATTTGAGCTCCACTATTTGCAAAAATGTGTGACAGTCCATTTCTCTTGATTCCTCAGTCAATGCTTTTATGAGAGTGTTTTTCTTGCAGGAATCTGATGTGTCGCTCTATTTCCCTTCCCTTCTCTTTCTGTCTTCTCTCCACAAAAAGGGCTTCCTCTGTTCTGTGACACCTCAGCTTTTCTCTACCCCAGTTCACATCTCTGCACCCCATGCCGGCCACATTCTCTCCCTCTAATTGTGCAGGTTGTTCTCTTAATCCTCAGATCAATTTCCTATCTGTTCAAAATGATTTGATGTCAACCTAGCTGTGTTCCAGGGACAAGACAAGTCCAGGGTCCCCCTACTACTCTTTCATCTTTACTCTTCCTGATGATTTCTTTATGTGTGAGTTTTGGCAGACTGTGTGCTTCATGGAATTGATCCATTTCATCTAGATCATCAAATGTGTGCACATAAAGTTGTTCATAATATTTCTTTATTGTCTGTTTAATATCCATAAGATGTGCTTGATTTTTAAGAGTTTGAATAGTGAACCAGGAAGTGTTTTCTTATGAAATATTTTTTAAAACATATTGTCTTAAAATATTTTAAAACATATGTAGCATAAAGTCGTTTCCTGTATTTTTAAGATTATCTTTAAAATTAAGTTTTCTGAAGTTTTGGAAGGCATTTATCCATTAACTACAAGATCCATAGAGTATTAGTAAATTTTTGATGATACCAGTACAACGTAAATGTTTATAGTAAATTAGAACTTCTATTTATGTCTTATGAGCTATAGAAGATGGCACTATGATATGACTATATCTATTAAGTGTAAACAGATAAAGTATTTAGGAATAAATATAGTTACTATGCTATATTGTATATTCATATTGTTTTGCATCACAGCATACTTCCTTTCCTACCTTATGTATCCAGAGCTGGTGCTACAGACATCTTAGTAAATATTCAGTTATGCAAGGAGATATTTTATTTGGTCCAATGTAGGAACAATTATCTACTAAAATGCAGGGTTTTTCTCCCCTGCACATGGTCCAAATATAGTCCCTTCCTGACAGATTATAAATATAACCTGAGAGTTATGATATTAAACTGAATTAAAGTTTTAATAGTAAGTATGATTTCTAGAGTTGAATGGGCTGTAGCTATTACATTTTACTTCTCTGATGCTCAGTCAGCATCACTTATGAACCAATATTTAAAATCATATGGTGAAATTGGTTCAGTGATAAAGCAGACCTGCACCGGCAAGCATTGCCAACTTCAGAGTAATTTTTCTGGGCTGGAAATGGGTAGTAAATGAGGACTAATATAATCCTAAAAAGGAATGGTCTATAAAGGGGAGATAAATGACATGCATAATAGTGTATGTATAAAATAAATATTCTCCATGTCACCAAGCTCTGGAAACTCACATAATTAAGTTCAGCCTGGTAACAGGAAATGGCATATTCAGGTAAATCCCCAATAATCAAAATGTGAAAAGAAAGTATTGCCACCATTAAAAATACCTACAAATTAGCTCAAATGTTAATCTTTGTATACACAATGAGGTCACATTTCAATATTAACTGATGAACCAACACAGAATTTCTTGTTATCATAGTATCAATTTGTAAGTCTCTGAAGTGACAGTGCTTCCTCAGGGAAGTAAGACTTGTCTTATTCAATATTCCTGATTGAACTAACTTCTTAAGAATTAATTTCCCTTTAAACATTTATCCCTGCTTAACACTACCGTCTTCTCATCCATTGTGCCAACATATTAGTCGCTGACACTCGATGCAATAAACATTATTCAAATTCAGTGTGAAACCATCTTGAGAAAGATGTGATAGACCTCATAAAGTTGATGAATGAGTTGGAGAACTCCTTGAAGGAAATGTAAAGTCTCAATGACAAATAGGACCTGGTTAGAGTTAGGACAATTAAAAAGTGAATAATAAATGAGAAAAATAAAAACAAATTCAATGGATAAGAATTTGTGCAAATAAGAATTAGGAGAGACCCTTGGGAGAATTGGTAGAGACTTTGGACATTTTACAAAATTGCTCCATTATCAGTACTTATTACTATTGTTCCTTGAATTCAAAAGTTAAGTAATGTTGTATCTAGTTATCATGCTTTATTCTTCTGGAAAGTAAAGCCAAGAAAAACATTTGACATTTGATTCATTGTTTGTAAATTAGTATACATTTGTGATCCTAATTAAATTTTAGTTAAGTGTAAGATAACATTTATTTCTATAAGTTTTATTATTCAAGATAAAGTTCTAAATAAATCTCTTTTCTCCACTTACTGTGGAATAGTGGTCAAGATTTTAAAAGGATTAATTTTTATGAGACTTTTCTTCCTATGTCCAACAGTACTTAGAAGAAAACAGTCTGTGATTCTGTTTTACCCAGTGGTCATTTCTAACATTTCAGACAGTAGCTTGCGCAGTTCAGAGTTATAGCTTAAAGAAAGATCAGAGCACAACAATGTTAATATCACTTGCTTTATTACCTAAACATAACTGAAAATCCAGACAGGAAGAACAGGTTGAGAAAGCCTCACTTTTAAGAACTGTTCCAAAGTCAAAATTTATTTCATAAAAGGAGATTTGGGAAGCATTTATAATAAGATAAGAGGTAGGTATCACCCTAGAAATAATGATGTAGTGAGTTGGGGGATAAAAGGAAAATCAGAAGGAAATAATTGGAGTTTGCTGAGATAGGGCTCTGTGACTTATATTCCCAGGGGCGTGTTCTGGGAATGAGATGGGGAGACAGTAGAATGTTCATTGAAGTTTGGAGAAATATGGCAAAAGGAATCTTCCAGAGAGACTCATGAAAACATCCAAAAGCTTGCATTGAATCTAAACTGCGTGTCATCAGAAGTGCAAAAATGATGCCCTTCAGCCTTTTTTGTGCACCTTTTCTTCAGCTAGGTGCTGGTATATGTCAATTACCAAATACCAGTATTTCCCTCTTCTTGAATATCCTAGAGGAGATGGTCAAGAGAATTCACTTAGAAATTGGCATTGAGAAAGAGCAAGAGAGACCAAGATAGCAGACTTGACAGGAGTTAAATAGTATGTGTTTTAGCTGCAATCATGCTTCCATATCTAGCCTGGGAACTAGTTGTGAATGCAGAAATCAAAACTGATAGTGGCACCAAGAGATAACCAGAAAGTCAGAGAAGATTGAATATCTCAGAAAAATATAGCAGGGACAGAGCTCTATCTGTAGCATGACATCTATCATCAATGCCATGGTATCAGACAAGTACCTGTACATTTAAGTGCAGTTAAGGAAGGATGGGGGTAGGGTTAGGCAAATCCTAAATTTATGGCATTTATATTAGAAACAACCAGGGACACCTGGGTGGCTCAGTCTGTTGAGCCTTCAGCTCTTGGTTGGGGCTCATGTCATGATCTCAGGGTTGTGAAACTGAGCCCCAAACCGGGCTCCAAACTCAGTGCAGAGTCCACTTGAGATTCTTTCTCCCTCCCCCTCCACTTCTTCCTCCACTTGTGCTCTCTCTAAAATAAATAAATAAATAAATAAATAATAAATAAATAAATAAAAACCAAGATATGTCTCCATTTCAAATCTTGGAATGTCTAATTACATGGTATTAGCTAGGTTAGATTTTTTGAAGGTCACAAATAGAAATGAAGTGATGATAAGTTTGTATTCATGAGTTAGGGGGTTGGAAATACTATGTTCCCACAACTTTTTCTAAATAAACTCAGCATGTTGACTTTCCATGTGAAGTCAGCTTAAGTGGCTGGCTAGCCTGGACCAGAGCTGCATCTTGACAATTGCCTTTTGGGAATTTAGATGTGACCTCAGAGCATCAAGAGAAGATGTAGAAGAGGGCATTTTTCTTTTCAGTATTGGACCTTCTTCATCCAGGAGTTAGTCATTATTATTTTTTAAAGTTTTTTTAAATTTTTATTTATTTATGATAGTCACAGAGAGAGAGAGAGAGAGAGAGAGAGGCAGAGACACAGGCAAAGGGAGAAGCAGGCTTCATGCACCCGGAGCCCCACGTGGGATTCGATCCCGGGTCTCCAGGATCGCGCCCTGGGCCAAAGGCAGGTGCTAAACCGCTGCGCCACCCAGGGATCCCCAGGAGTTAGTCATTAAAATCATGACAATGTTCTATTATTTAAGCATATTAAAAAGCTGGTATTTTGTTAACTGATATATCCTAGCACCAAGAGTAGTGCTTGCACTTAGCAAGTTCTCGGGAAACCTATGTTGAATAAATAAATGAAAAGTAATTCTTTCATTTTGCCACATTAAAATCATTAAATTCTTGAAAATAAACAAATAAAATCATTTAATTCCACTTACATTCCACAACTTCAGGTTTTGCAGTGGTGAGAAGAAAAAATAAGTAATTATTATACATAAGCCCTACCCACAGTTCAACAATCATACCTTCATGTCTGTATATGACATAGTATTGTCCTCATTATTGGACCCTTTCCTCACCTCTCAAGATGGAGGATAGAGTTGTTTAGTTTAGCTAACTGACAATAGAGGCTCTTTGAATCTCACGTGAAGTTTAATTACTTGCCTGGGGCTTTATGTTATAGCATCTTTATGAGTGTACATTTGGGAGTAAATAACTCTCTCTGAAGATAACTACTCTTGAAGTTGACATTCCGTGTGTAATTATGCAACTCCATTGGAACCTTAACTTGGGAATATACTACTCACTTTTATTTGACACCTTCACTTTCTTACTACCTCTGTCTTAACAATAGTGTCTCCCACAATGCTATTAAAACTGCATCCTCAAAATTTACTTGCTTCGACTTTGTCTCCCATGGTTGTGAGGGATTTCACTGTTTGAGTGTTCATATCCCCTTAAAATCTTCAGCCTAACTGGAGTGCTCATGCTCTAAGCTGTTAAAGCTGACTGGCTGTAAATGCTAAATAGAATTCTCCTTTATATGTGTAACTGATAATTTTGTTGTTTTCCTTTTTGGAGCTGATAATCCCAATCCCCCTGATGCAGACACAGTCCATGAGCTTGGCAACATTCTAAGCTGTTTCTTGAAGGAATTACAAGTTTGGTTTTGATTTTTGTTATTTTGAATTAAGATTTAGCACAGTTTTCTCTTTCCTGTATATTTTTTCCCATACGTATTGCTTCCTCAATTGATTTTATTATGATATATTTTATATATAACTTGTGCATTTTTTTCTGTGTATTTTCACTTGGAAGAATTTTCCACTTTTAAATCACTAAGCTACAGTCGATATCATTTGTTTCCAACTTTCATGAGATTTTTTTTTCTTCAAAATTTTTCTCAGGACAGTTATTACTTCTTTATTTCTCAGGCTATAAATAAAAGGATTTAGTAAGGGAACTACTATTGTAAACAAAATAGCAGCTGGGATATCTTTATCCCCTTGTTCAAGCAAATTTGGTCTAATGTACATGAAAAAAAGAGATCCATAGAACAATGAAACAGACAAAAAGTGAGATGCACAGGTGGAAAATGCTTTGACCCTTCCTTCTTTGGATTTCATTTTGAAAATAGTAAAGAGAATGTAGAAGTAAGATATTAATACGCTGCCTATGGTGAAGACTTGGATGGAGCCTGAAAAAATAAATAGTACTAGTTCATTGACATAAGGATCAATACAGGAGAGTCTGTATAAAGGAAGAATATCACAGTAAAAGTGATTAATTTGATGAGACCCACAGAAAGTTAGCCTAAGGAGAAGCCCTACGTGAATCATGGAATGCAGGTTTCCTGCTATGTAGGCCCCTGTGGTCATCTGAAGGCAGAGCTTCTTCGACATCATGGTGTGGTACTGCAGTGGGCTGCAGATGGCCACATAGCGGTCATAGGCCATTGCTGCCAGGAGAAAGCAGTCTGCAGTTTCAACAGTGCAAAGAAAATAAAATTGTCCCATGCACTCATAGAGGGAAACCATCCTGTTCTCAGAAAAGAAGTTCTCTAACATCTTAGGAGTAATGGCCGAGGCACAGCAAGAATCCACAAGAGCCAGGTTGCCCAGAAAGATGTACATTGGCATGTGAAGATGATGCTCTTTTGATATCAGTACCACCAGGCCCAGATTCCCCACCATGGTGATGAGATAGATGGCAAAGAACACCACAAACAGAAGGGTCTTCAACTCTGGGTGATCTGTAAATCCTGTGAGGATAAACTCACTTTTCAGGGTATGATTTTCTTCAGCCATTCCTTACTTCCCTGTTGAGAAAACAATTGTGGAGAAATTAGGTACTAATTTATAATATGTCCAATTTGACTGCTAAGCTAAGTTCAGAAGGACGAATTCTATAAGGCCTTCACATGTTATATGGATTTGGCACATGCCCAATTCTGGACTGTATCAATCTCCTGAAGTTATTATGTAGGGAGCTACTCTTTTAACATTTTTCTAGCATATTTTCAAGAAAAATTATATGCACAGGGAAGGCTTTTGAGATCTTAAGAGGAATATTCAGTGCAAAACTCCTCTATATGGGTTAGGTAAAGATGATTCATAATTTAAGTATCAGCTATTAGTACCAGTGTCTTCAAATAATTTCAATGATTATATATATACTGATTAACAATGATGTTGAGAAAACTATTTCATACAATCATGTTCAAAGCAGCATTATTCACAGTAGCCAAAATTCTAAACAACTCAATGTCCCTTGATGAATGAAAGGATGAACAAAATGTGGTATATATATATATATATATATATATATATATATATATACACAATGAAATATTATTCAACCTTAAAAAGGAATGAAATTCTGACACATGTTAAAATATGGGTGAACCTTGAAGATGTCATGCTAAGTGAAATAACACTAGACACAAAAGAACCAATGCTGTATGATTCCACTTACATGAATTAAAGTCATCAAATTCAGAGAGACAGGAAGTAGAATGATAGGTCAGCAAGAGGGAGAAAATGGGTGGTTTTTGTTTAATATGTTTGGAGTTTCATTTTGGCAAGGTAAAAGAGTTCTGGAAATAGTGATGATGGCTGCAAAATATAAATGCATTTAATGCCACTAATCTGTATACTTAAATATGATTAAAATGTTATTATTTATATTTATCACCATAAAAATTTTTTAAAAGACTATTTTCATTTGTAAATTCTTAGCAAATTACTGTCACCAATGATAAGAGAATATACATTTAAAAATAAAATGCTTTGGGTGAAAAATAGTGCTATTTCGAGGTACTTAAAACTCTGGGTGTTGGGAAGGGGAAGCAGACGGGAGAGAGAGAAAGATGGAAAAGAAAAAAAAGGGCTGTATTAAAAATATTCTAGGACATTTATGATACCATTTATGCATACAATGTATGCAAAGTTATTCATATATGCATAAGAAATTTAAATGTTATCA
The DNA here is from genome assembly GCF_011100685.1 of Canis lupus familiaris. NCBI lineage: Eukaryota > Metazoa > Chordata > Mammalia > Carnivora > Canidae > Canis > Canis lupus. The sequence continues at coordinate 5,703,083 of NC_049254.1, read as the reverse complement.
GAAGAAATTGGAGAAATCTTAAGGATTAAAAATTGATAAATTCAATTATCTAACTATATATCAAAAATGTCATGAGTAAAATCAAATATCAAATGCAAACTGGGAAATTATTGCAATAAATATGATAATACTTCTATAGTTTTATTCTAGAAATACCTTATAGAAATCAGTAGGAATAATCACTAGAAAAAATATAAAGGAAAGGAACAGAAAAATCTCAAAAGAAATACAATTTTCACAAAATAAAAATGTTTTATTTCATTACTAATCAGAAATATCATTTTAAATTAGGTGGGGAAATTTATTTTCCTTATTAAAATAGAATGTTTATTTTATTTTTATTTTTATTATTTTTTTCAAAATATAATTTTTTAAAAAAGAAATGATTTATATTGTCTAACATACAGTGAGATGGGAACTGAAATGCATGCCTCATAGAAGTATAAATTGGTGCCATCATTGGAAAATAATTTGGTTATAGGTTAACAAAACTCTTAACTATTCATACCCTGTGACTAGTAACTACAAATCTAACAGAAAGAAATAATTAGAATCCCAGTTAAAGACTTACATATAATGATGTCCACTGTAAAGTTATTTTTAATAGTGAAAAATTGAAAACACCTAAGTGGTAAACATTTGTTCAGTCTGATCAACTAAGTGTGAAGCAACCATATGATGGTATATTGTGCAATCATTATTTCCTATTCACTACAATGATAAAATTGACATAATAAAACATGTGAAACATAAAATATAATATTCATATACAGAATAATACTAATTTTCCAAATAAATACCTACTATGAATATAAAGGAAAGACAGCACAGAAACACATTAAAATGTTAATACTGGTTTTCTCTGTGCAATGGGACTTATAGGTCACTTTTTCTTTATATTTTCCTCTATTTGAAATTCTCTACCATGAATATTGCTTTTATAATCAGAATACAAAACTTTTATTAAATAAATTCAAAGACATGCTATGTTTTATAACTTATTAGCCCACAATAATCATTGGGGATCTAATGACTGTTTTCTGCACTTCACAGTTTTATTGTGGATAACATCATAATGGGTGTATTGAGGACGTATCTGCTCCATCTCTGTGATAATGACATTCATGATTATAAATAATAATAATTTGCTGACAATCTTGCATGTATCTTGAGTCATTCAGAAATATATTCACATCTTGTGGTAATGTATTCTTAAGGAAACATGTTTCTATGTAAAGCAATGATTCTATGGTACCAAGTTTTATTCTTTCAACAGTGTCAAGTGTTTCCTTGATACTTTAAGCTTCTATAATTTATTAAACTTTGAGCATACTTTTAAAATGTCAATGATCTATCCCTTACATTTTTCCTTATTGATAGAGTTCTAGTTTATTGAAGAATGCTTTATTTAAACCTAGTGTTGTTTATTTTAGTTAATTCGAGAATCATTTGTTCATGGACCTGGTATTTACTAAATGCCTGCTCTGTGCTACATACTTTCTTAGAAGATGATCAATTGATCCTCTGGACCTTTCCACATTGATAGTTTTCCGGATATTCCTTGTCCATAACACTTGTCCATATTCCAGGAACAGAGGAAAGGCATTTTGGACATGTAAAAAGATCTCTTCTCTTTTGCCTTCCTGAAAATATTATTAACTTTTAAATCTCAGACTATTTTGGATTGATTCCTTTAGGAGCAATATTTTAAAAATGAACATTTGAAGTCTCTATAATTTGAATTAGTTTTTAATTAAATCACTTACTCTTGGCAACCTGAAGTCTAAAAATGAATATTTAAAATCTATATAAGTATAATTTGAATAATTTTTTCATTAAATGCCTTACATTTGCCAGCTTGAAGTTACATAGTAAGATTTCCTTCAGTTTTCCCAGTTGATTATAATCAGTCAGACGGAAGTAAGATTTACATTGATATTTTATTTCTCCAAGAACCAGAAGAGAAATTGGAAAGTTCCCTCAAATTACGTCAAAGTTTAAAAGAATGGCTTAAAATTACAGGTGACCTTTGAACAGCACAGACTTGAACTGTGCACATCCACTTAACTATGGGCTTTTTTTTTCCTATATGATATAGTGCTGTAAACATGTTTTCTCTTCCTTATGATTTTCCTAATAGCATTTTCTTTTTTCCAGCTGACTTTGTTGTAATAATACAGTATAACATATAAAATAGGTACTAATTGACAATTTATGTTGTCAAAAAGGCTTCTCGTTAACTACAATGAATAGAAGTTAAGATTTGGGGGTCAAAAGTTATATGTGGATTTTTAATTATACATGGGGTCAGCATTGTTTGCACCCACGTTGTTCAAGGGTTAACTGTATATTACTTTCTCATATGATTGGTTGGAAATGTTCAACACAAACAGTTTAAACATCATTTCATTATAGAGGCTAATCTATTTCATCTGCTAAATTGTAAGTTATATTGCAAACCATATTACTTAAAGAGGTTTCAAAAATACTGTTAATGTTTCCTGTTATTACTATAAAATTACACCTTATTTATTTTTGGTAAATTTAGGCTTCTCTTAAATTCAGAAGTGAGACAAATGAATTATAGTCATTTGTCTAATTTTTAGACAATAGACTTTACATTTAAGGAGAGACTTAAAAGAACTTAAAAGATTGAAAAATAAGAATTGCGACACAAAAAGCTTAAAGAACTTAAAGAAATGTTTCTGGGGGTTAATATTTCCAACAACAACAAAAATATGTCTTATATACTTGCTCACCTGGATTTCCCTGATAAGAGTTTTCTAAAAGCTAGTTGGTTGTCTGGTGCTGATTTTTAAAGTAGATCCAGATATAAAACTATTCTTATGGTTGTTTAGAAAAATATTTCTACTGACAGGCCAGTGATAATATTTCTGTCACGGGTAGAGAATGGTTTAAATATTTTAAATAATTCTGAGGGGATTTTACTGGCATTGACATCAAGTATAACCTGAGAGACTAATTTTTTAAAACATTACTACATACTGAATGGGAATAATTAAGTCTATCCTTTGAGACCTGGAGAGTAAAGCAAATGCCATTTCTAAACACATTTAAGGACCGTGTTTTGATTTTTTTTGAAGATTATATTTATTTATTCATGAGAGACACACAGAGAGAGAGAGGCAGAGACATAGGCAGAGGGAGAAGCAGGCTCCATGCAGGGAGCCAGATGTGGGACTCTATCCAGGGTCTCCAGGATCAGGCCCTGGGCTGAAGGTGGTGCTAAATCGCTGAGCCACCCGAGCTGCCCTGTGCTTTGATTTTAATGTATTTGCATTTATACCACTTATCCTTATCATCAATCTGAATATAGAATCCTAGGCTGAAAGAAAAAATTCCACTGGACTGGAAGAAGTGGAAGCTAAGCTAGGATCTATTGTCACAGAGAAAAGAACGTGTAGAATGAGCAGGGGTCAGAAAGTGGCACTTTTCCCACCTTTTTAAAAACTCAATTCTAAGATCTTCCGTTGAAAAAATATTCATAATGTGTTTAATCTTATATTTTAGTTACTAGAATAAACTTTAATTTTTTTCTTGCAAATCCAGAAGCAGCTTCTCAAAAAGCTCCTTTTCCTCAAACTACTCCCTTATTTAGGACTCTCCCATCATTTATAGTGGAATGACTCCCCATTGCCCATCAACCTCAATCTCAATTTGTTTGGTTGATTACTTATCTTGATTGCCCTACCTCTTCATCATTTGATCTTGTTTCCTAAGTTTATATTCTGCTCTTCCCATATGCCATGCCTATGCCAACCCCTTCTCTTCATGCTTCTCTGAATAAGTCACATTCTTCATTTTGTGCCTTTAGCCTCATCTGTAGTAATCCACCATTTTCTTTCATCTATGAGAACCCTATCCCCTTTTCATCTTCAGACCAACGTCCATATAGCTTTCCTGGGATAAACTTACCTGTTTTCTTCCCAACCTCCTAAGCTCTTGTTGCCCACGTAATACCTCCCAGGTCTCAGTATTTGCCTTGTACAGTCCCCTGGCATTTCATAGGTTAACTCTGGCTTCTCTCCACTTGATTACAATCTCACTAACCTTAGTGTCATGGGTATTTCTGGGATATACCCAAAGAACACAACAAAGAACAAAGCAGAAAAAAAAATCCCTTCCCCCAGAACTAAAATTCTAGAGCAATGTGACTGTTTTAGGTGAAGATCACATTTCTCTGACAATGTAGGACTCAGTGTGTGCCAGGAGAGCAGCATGGGGAAACTTCCCCCTATAATGAGAGCTTGTTAAGAAATGATGGGGGACTGAGTGGGAAATATCAGACAGGGAGACAAAACACGAGAGACTCCTAACTCTGAGAATTGAACAAGGGGTGGTGGAAAGGGAGGTGGGCAGGAGGATGGGGTGACTGGGTGATGGGCACAGAGGTGGGCACTTGACGGGATGAACACTGGGTGTTATGCTATATGTTGGCAAATTGAACTCCAATAAAAATATACAAAAAAAATGATGGGGTTAAGAGAAAGCTTTTGTTTTTTACAAAAGCAACTGTGAAAGAATAATGAATGTTGCTTCTAACTTACTACTCCATTCTTAACTCATGAAATAATGTGGAATTGGTGAAAGATTCCTGGGGTCAGTGAAAAGAATCATGTAGCTCATTAGTTGTTATTCTACTTTTTTCTTACAAATTTATGAAAAAATTTATGCTTACTTAAAACTTTTGGAAAGTCTTTATGTTTAGTACCACACAACAGCTGCCCTTTATTGCTACATTTATTCACACTTTCATGTGATAAATACTTTATGGTACCTACTGTGAGCATCACAATGACAGATTCTGTGCTCTTGAAGCTTCCACTCTAAGAGGAGAGTGGGGAAGCAGATGTTAATACATACATACTAAATAAGAAAAATAGAAAAAAAATAGTAAGTGCTATGGTGAGGACAAAATTGCATACTGTTGAAAAAGACTGGCTGGAAGTTACTTTAGATCAGATGGTTTGAAAGGCTCTGCAGGAGGGATGCCTGAGTGGCTCAGCGATTGAGCGTCCTGGGATCGAGTCCCTCAGGGGGCTCCCTGCGAGGAGCCTGCTTCTCCCTCTGCCTGTGTCTCTGCCTCTGTCTTTGTGTCTCTCATGAATAAATAAATAAATAAATCTTAAAAAAAAAAAGTGCTGTAGGAAAAGTTAGCAGTCAATCTGAGACACGAGTAGTGAGAAGCCAGCCATAGCAGTCTGGCTAAGAGGATGATAGTTATAGAGGCAGAAATAAGTTTTGCATAAAACTTATTTAGGACTCTAAATGAATTCTTGTTTAGAACGCATTAAAGCCGGGGAAAGTGTTTGGTGAGGGGATTGAAGAGTTGATCTTGTAGAATTTGTAACACAGAGCATAGAGTTTGCATTTCATTCTCAGTGCAAGGAGAAGCCTCAGGAGGGTGTATCAGCTTTCTATTGCTGCTGTAACAATTTGCCACAAACTTAGTCATTAAAAATAACACAGATTTGTTCTTTCATAGTTCTGGAGGTTAGAAGTCCTAAGTGAGTCTCGCTGGTCTAAAATTAGAGTGTCAACATCCCTTGTGGAAGCTGTAGGTGAGAATCTGTTTCTTTGCCTTTTCTAGCTTTTGGAGCCTGCCTACGTTTCTTGGTTCATGGTCCTCTTTCACTTTCAAAGCCTGAAATGGCCATTCAGATCTTTTTCACATTGTATCCCTCTGATTTTGACTCTTCTGCTTTGTTTCAACATTTAAAATATTACATTGGGCCCACCTGGATGGTCCAGGGCTGTTTAATTCCCTCTCCGATGTAGTGTAAACATATCCATAATTTCCAAAGATTAGGATGAAGACATCTCTGGTGGGCCATTATTCTGCTTACCAAACCAAAGTTTTTCAAGCAGGGAAATGGCATTACCTTATTTACATTTTAATAATACTCTATTGGTCTGTCAGAAAATGGATCATAAAGGGTGAAGGTGGGAGTGAGGAGATAGGCAAGGAGGATATGGGGCAGTAGTTCAGAATTAGGATGATAGTGACATAGAGGAATGCAGATGGATTTGGATTATGTTTTGGGGATGAGTCAACAGGATTTGAGAGGGAGAGACGAGAGGGTTAAAAAGCTAGCAAGAAAAACGCCTAGATTTTTTTGCCTCGAGCATTCAAGGAGAAGGTGGAAGTAGCATTTATTGAATTGAAAGAGAGGAGCAGAGATGCTTTCTTGGTGGGGGACGGGTGGAGGTAGAAATAGGAGTTTTATTTTATCAATGTTATGTTTGAAATGCATATCAGTTACCCAAGCGGAGAAGTAAAAAAGGCAATTGAGGATGAAAGATAAGGCTGGAGATTAGGAGTCATTGGCATGTGGATATTCAAAGCCTTGAAACCGAGTGAGATCATCCAGAGAGAGTGGGAAGGCAGAAGAGAGAGGCGTGATCAGGAGAGAGGCCTTGGGACTTTCTGTTTTGGATTAGATCAGATTATCTCGCATGCAAAATGCCTGGTGGGCATGAAATGTAAGGATACGGAAATTACAGAAGTATCCTAAAAATCATGAGGTCAGAACGCCAAATCAAGGACCTTGAATTTTAGCCCTGAATAAAGTTGTCAAGGGACAGACTCTATCAAACCTAAGTTTTAGAAAAAACCATTGTGTGTGTGACTCATTGCTCTATTCTGTACGCTATATTTTGAATGTTGATATGGCAAGGATGAGACGTTAATCAACAAGTGTTTGGGTGCCCCTTATGTACCATGTAAGATTAAAGCTGTGGAATAAAGATGACTCTAAGATTTTTATGTGTAAAAAAAGCAAATACAACAAAAAGAGCCAATTTAATGTGACGAATGTGGTTTTGCTTTTCTAGTCATGTTTGACTCATCATCAAAAGTTGGTGGTGCGTGTTATAATGCCAAGCAATGTGCTAATAAGCAGTAGTAATTCACAGCGGTATAAGACCTAATTCCTCTATGCTGTGACTTACTGTATTGAGGAGGCATCATGTAAACAAATAATTAGAATGCAGAGTGATAGAACCAATGGTATAATCATACATTCAGAACTGTGTGAGAAACAGATGGAAGTGACTTAATTTGCCTGTGTGTGTGTAAAAGGTTTTCTGTAGGAAAAGTGTCTTTTCCCAGGTAAAATAATACTTTAGAGATCAAATCTGCATGAGGGAAGAGCAAATGCAGCCTCCAAACCTTTCTCCAGATTCTCATTTTTTCCTTGGGGAAGTAGTCGCCACTGCTGCCAAACTCTCGGTAGCCACAAGAAGACATTCTTCTTCCATTTACTCTGGCCCAAATGATTGATTCCCTGCAGTGCAGAAATTATAGAGGGATAAATTGTACATGACTAGACTTGGAGATAACCACTGGAAAACAAAATGTATTAATATACAATTAGTAGAGCAGTTCTCAACCCTCTCTGTCCATTGAGAATGCAGGATGTTAGCTTCCTCCAGCGATTGCCATCTGGTTAGCTATGATTCCTCTTTATGTTCTCACATTTAAAATGGTATATTGTAGGGGCGCCTGGGTGGCTCAGTGGTTAAGCCATAATCCTGGGGTCCAGCATGGAGTCCCGTATCGGGAAGCCTTCTTCTCCTTCTGCCTATGTCTCTGCCTCTCTCATGAATAAATAAATAAAATCTTTTTTTAAAAAAAGCTATTATATTGTAATGCAAAGGAGTGAGAAAGGTATTACTGAGATAATCTGGAATTTACTCTAATTATATTTTAAAAATATAAATCATATGAAACTATAGTATTTTATTATTAAAAACTCATTAATTGTGATGTGATGATGCATCTCATAACTGATTGTGACAGATCAGTCTGAAGCCTGCTAATCTTGATAATCTGGTTTATATTACATTTGCTGAATTGCTCATCCTGTGTTTATGGTTTCCTATAGCAAGGCCTCCTTACCTATTTCCAAATCTAAAAGGCAAAAGCTGTCTTTTCCCAGTCAACTGGAAGTTCAGACATGGCTTATCCTCAAGAGATCTATTTCTAAAAATGTGAGAGACAAAAAGTGAGTAGGAGCGCCACTCCTGTTTTCTTAATCTGAGGGTTTAACTATTCCCCCTGTGATTGACACTGCATGCCCTACCCTTCAGGGGGGAGCTTCCAGCCTTAACCACAGGAATATAGATATATCCTCAACTGAGCAATCCTATAAAAATATCCTCCAGTTAGCTATAAGAAGCACACACACACAACAAAAATGATAAGGGGTGTTTTATTATAGATTACCCAGGAGAGGACATTTGATTCTAGCCTTAAAAGATACATATTGACATTTTCTCAGCAGGAATGGTTGGAAAGGGAAAGCAAAGCAAAGTATCAGAGGCATGAAAGCTCATGAAGTATTGGAGGAATAGAAAGTAGCTCCCAGTGTGACTGCAGGATCGGTGTAATTAGAGAACTTGGTACTAATAATTATGTTATAGAGATTACTTTCTCAGTGGGCAGATTGGTTAGTTCAGTCGTTTAGTGCCACCTTCAGCCCAGGGCATGATCCTGGAGACCAGGGATTGGGATCGAGTCCCATGTCGGGCTCCTTGCATGGAGCCTGCTTCTCCCTCTGCCTCTCTCCCTCTCTCTGTTTGAGAGAATAAATGAATAAATAAATAAATTATTTTTAAAAAGAGATTACTTAATGGTTGATCCAGTTTTGACACCTCCACCTGAAATAAATATTGAATGAATCAGCTGTTCACAATAAACTAATTGCTCAGAAGTTCTTAAGTCATTAGTACCTACCAGATTGGATCTCTGAATTTGTTGTTGTCAAATTCAGACTTCCTTAGATGTAGGAATTGAGAGATTGAAAGAGGTGGATTAAGCTATGCTGGGTAGAGAAATCCATAACTAGAGATACAGAGGAGCTTGTCCTTTCTTCCTTCTTCCTCCCTTCCTTCTTTCATAAAATGATACATTTATTTTGTATAATTGTCTTCAAATACATTGTGTGTCTACCTTATGCCGACCACAATGTTAGGCACTATGGTTAAGCAATAAACAAAAGCAGATATGGCATCTGTCTTCCCTCCCCTTGCAGAATTGGGAAGAAGTTGTGGAAGATAGACATTAACCAAATAATCACCTACATTAATTCAAAATTACAACTTCGCTATTGCAAGGGACAGTTATTGGAGATATGAAACTTAATAGAGAAGCTTAGCCTGGCCTGAAAAGGCAGTGTACGATAGTACTTAACCCCATGGGCTTTGAAACCAGAGGGCTTAATTTTGAATCCTGGCTATAGCACTTTCTAAATGATCTTGGGAAAATTAGTTAACTTCTCTGTGGATCAATTTCCACAACAGAAAAATGGATATTATAATGGATCGTAATCTGAAAATGGGGACTAAAAAGATAGTTTTGAAGATTTAATGAATTACGTTTAAAATAGTGGAAGAGATCCCAAAATCTAGCGTGTGCTCACTAAATGAGCTACATGTTGTCATCACTCACCACCACTACCATCACCACTGTCATTACTTGTAGTGTGTTGGGAGTGTGAAGAAGTGGTGGAAAGAGTTCCTCGAAGAAGTGATGATTGGGCTGAAATCTGGAGGCTGAACAGAATTTCCCAGGAAGAAGTAGAGTGGGTGAGTTGAGAAGAAAACATACAAAGATCCTGTTTCTGGAGGGAGCATGACAGTTTTAAGGTAGTGAAAGAGGGTCAGTAAGGCAAAGAATTGGGAGAAAAGGGTGCAAAAGAGGGCGAAGAGGTGGGCAGGGGACCCATGTTGCAAGATAGTAAAAAGTATGTAATTAATTTTAATAATATACATTCTATTTAATTCAATACATCTAAAATATTATCATTTCAACACATAATCCATATAAAATTATTAAGAAAGTGTTTTCTCTTATTTTCCTTCCAAGCCTTCAAAATCTGGTGTGATTTTTACACCTACAGCATGTCATAATTCCGATTATATACATTTTAAGTACTCACTAGCCATGTGTTCAGGGGCTACAATTGGAAAGCATAGGTCTAGGGTAAGGGGAAAGGAGAAAAAAGAGGAGAGAGAACTAAAAGGAGAGGGGGGAGAGTTCGTGTAATGTAGTAAAAGCCAAGGAAATAGTGTTCCTTAAAAAAAAAAAAAAAAAAGAGTGATCAAATGTTCAACTGACCAGATTTTCCCACTGTAAAAGGTGTTTGTTTGTTTGTTTTCCCCTAAAGCTGCATAGTCCTGCCCTATTTTGGAAAACCTTAATTGACCTCACTGTTACCTCTTTAGTTCTTGTCCCATTTCTCTCAATTTTTAGCACCATGCTTCTTAAAAAGCATTCTATACCTGCTGTTTTCATTAACACTCTTAAACTGCCTGGAACCCAGACGTCATTTCTGTCATTTTGTAAGAACAGCTTCCCAGTGACCTGTCCAAGTCCAATTATCCTTCCAGATCCTTTGTTCTCTTTGACCTCTCAAAAAATTTGAAAATTTAACCATTTTATTGTTCTTAACACTGTTTCCATCTCAACAGAGGCAGGTGTTTGAAGTTGCATCTCTGACCCTTCCTTCTTTCTTAGAAATTAGTAACTCAAAGCTGGAGGCCACTGGCTTCCAAATCTTTCTCTACAGCCCTGATCCCTCAACATCACTATCCCCGTAGGATATTTCCATAATATCTAATCATGCCTCAAACTTGCCATACTTGAAAGGTAAATTACTGGTACCAAGAAAGAGCTTTTCCCTATTAACTCCCCTAGGTTGTCACAGAATATAGGAGATGGGAGAGGAAAAGTATCCCTGAGGAAACAGCACAGAAGCTGAGGCCAGTCTTTTGGAATGGGCAGTGAGCAAGTCTAACAGGGTCCCTGACTTCATGGAGCTTGTCATCTCGTGGTGGAGAGAGACACAGTAACAGAATCATTACAACTGTACTGAGTGCTATGATGAAAATTATATGTAAGAGATCTTACCCTAGTCTTGGGGTAAAATTTGGGAAAAGTTCCCAGGGAAAACAGTACATAAGCTGAAGCCTTGACAATGTTTGAATTGACCAGACAGTAGGGGAAGAAGTGAGACAAATGGCATTTATGACTTAGAGATAGCATTTGCAGGCTTTGAGTTGGGAAGTAGCCTGGGAACTGAGATGTAGTCTGGGAACTGAGAAACCAATGAATCTACAGCACAGTAAATTAGGAGAGTAGCAGAGGTAAATGAGGCTAGATTGGGAGTCAGGGGTCAGATAACACAGGACCTCACCTTATAGTTCACGGTCTAGATCCTCGAGTGTTTGCTAAGAGCAAAAGGGAAACATTCAACATCCCCAGGTTCATACCTTCAGGATCATCAATGACACTGCCATTGTCCTCACTCTTCATACCCAACTTGTCATCAGGTTACCATCAAATTCCATGGATTCTTAAAAGGTCTTTTATGTCATTCAGTACTACGTCCCATGATTCTCAGTTCATATGTTTCAGGCTCTGCACAGGGGGTCACAAAATGGTGATCATTAAGATCGATTTTAATCAAATTAGTTTTCCAAATTTTGATTAATTTGTAAAATTAACTTTCTGTGCAACTGACCATACATTACGTGATGGTACTATTAGATATCAATTGATCGGGTCCTGTGACATTGTAAAGCAGGGAGTTGCCTACAGCAAATAGGTGGTCAGAAATGAACCATAACACTGAGCTGGTACCACAGAAAAATGTTAAAATTTTATCATACAAATATGTAAGAGAGCTTAGCTGCACCAGCAAATAGTTCTTTCAAGATAACTAGTGCTAAAAAAAAAAAAAGAAAAAGATAACTAGTGCTTTTCAAGAAACACTGTGTATGAAGGACAACCAGGAAAAGTTTTCATTAATAGTGGGTATTTTTATGGATATTATGAAACCTTACTATACTAGTATAGTAATTTTGTTGTAATTATTGCTACCTGGCTTAATGCTTTTGTGTCTTTTCATTTTTTAGAGCATGCTGCTAAAATCATTAATGTCTGTATATGAATTGGTTCATTTTAATTTTAACTGGTTAGCTGAGGAGATTTGCATGAATTAATAATACCCAGGGAAATTTTTAGTAAACCTGAATGTCCTCACTAGAGACTTCATTAAAAGTTTGGCCCTTAGAGACTGGGAATTGGATAAGTTCCATTACTGCAAACAGATTTTGTTTGGTTTTGTTTTCAAGCAATGCACAATGGACATTATTAGGAAATAGGGATTTCCAGTAAAGGTGCATTAACGTGACAGAATGAAAAGAGAGTTGATGTTGAGGCAGCCCTTTGGGCAGAGACATCATTAGCGAGTAGGGCTGAGTTCATTTCTCAAAGATCACATTTTCATTGTATGAACAACCCTAGAAAATACCTCCTGAAGGCTGATAATCTTTTTATTAAAGAAAATGACAGCAATCCAATGTCAGGAAATCCACTCTAGTGACCTGACCCCAGTATATCAAAGGTGTTTTCATAAAGGACCTCTACGCTTTTCAGTTTTAAACTGATAATAGCTTCTCCAGTAAAGAACCTTGAAGTATTATTGGCCTGAATTTCTCCTGGCACCATCAAACCACAGTAATTTAGTGAACAAATACTTCTTGCCCTCCTTCTGTCTAAAATGTTGTGAGAACTTCCAACTACAAAACCACTCAGTTCTGGGGTGTGTGGCTGGCTCTGTCGATAGAGCACACATCTGCTGATCTTGGGGTGGTAAGTCCAACCTCCATATTGGTGTAGACATTATCTAAAAATAAAATAAAAGAAAATTACAGTTCTATTCTCTCCCTTGTTCCCCTTGCTAGTCTGTCTTCCACTTGTGTAAGTGTATGTGGATGTTCTCAGGCTCATTAAAGCTGGTCATTCAAGCTCATCTCTTGCTATCTAGGTCCCTGCTGGAGTTCTGAAAGGGTCCAGAATCAAAGCACTTCCAGAGAAGGTGAAGTGGATGATTATGACTGGCCATTCCAAGTCATAATCAGAAAAAGAGGCTGGTTCCTTTTCCAGTGAATGAGCACTACATTCACTCCATCACATTGACTCAAGCTGGGTTTTAAAGCTGGGATCAGGGGATGAATCAAGTCAACCCGACTTGTCCTGATATGTCCATGTGACACTACCATGAAAACTTTCCTTCATGGGCAGAAAATAATACCAATAAATATTCTCTAGTTCTTTATGAGTTTACATTTAGCAAAATGAATTTTTATCATAAAATCATTACTTTTATACATGCTCAGAAAGAATGAAAAAAGACATAGAAATCAGAAACATATAAAAGGAAATTAAAGTTAAAAAATACACACATGGTGGCTACCTAAATCAACTACATTATCACTTACGTGTATCTTTTCAGAATTATTTTTTAATTTGTTCTGGAAGGTGGAATAGTATTGGAAAGTGTCTTAGCTTGACAGTACTTTTTTTAAAGAAGATTTTATTTATTTGAGAGAGAATTAGCAGGACAGGGAAAGAGAATCGAGAGAAAGAAGGTGAAGCAGAGTGCACTGAGCAAAGAGCCTGAAGGGGGCTCAATCCCACTACCAGGAGATCATGACCTGAGTCAAAACCAAGAGTCAGAGACCTAACTGGCTAAGCGACTGTGGTGCCCCTAACTTGACAGTATTGAAAAGAACCCTGCTTCTAGCAACAAGCAAAAATCTACATCATAATTCATTCCTTGGGAGGAAAAGCACCTGAGTGAGGGGTCCCACTCTCAAGTCAGCCAAGGTGCAAGGTCTTGGCAACCTCAGTGCCTCATTCCATGGCATATCCTTGGGGCTCGTCCCTCCCCAGAGCTGCAAGCTAAGAATTCACCTCAGGAGACCACGGTATTTGTTCTGGAGCCTTTCCCCTAAAGAACAGCCTCAAGTACGTACATAACAGGCTGGTACCGTTGTTTGTTTCTAGATTTATTGAGATATGATTGCATGTAACATTGTGTAATTTTAAAGCTGTACGGCATGATGATAACATGTTTATATTGTGAAATGATTATGACTAGAGGTTAGTTAACATCTGACCTGCATCACATCATGTAATTACCCTTTCCATGTGTGTGGTGAGAACTTTTAAAATTTACTCTTAGTGAAAGAAGTCAATCAGAGAAGGACAAACATTATATGGTCTCATTCATTTGGGGAAGATAAAAAATAGTGAAAGGAAATAAAGGTGAAAGGAGAGAAAATGAGTGAAAATATCATTGAGGGAGACAGAACACGAGAGACTCCCAACTCTGGGAAACGAACAAGGGGTGGTGGAAGGGGAGGTGGATGGGGGGATGGGTGACTGGGTGACGGGCACTGAGGGGGGCACTTGACGGGATGAGCACTGGGTGATATGCTATATGTCGGCAAATTGAACTCCAATTAAAAAATAATTATTCATTTAAGCCTTCATATGATTTCTTTATATTTTTAACTTCCTAAAACTTGTAACTTCCTCTACACTGACAGGTATGATGTGTGATGCTTACTATATCCTGGAATCTTAGAAGACTGAATATTAAAAAAGTTTTACATAAAAATTAAATAAACAAAGTTTACTCTTAGCAACTTTCAAGTATATTGAAAATGCCGTAGAATAGATTGGGTTTCACAAAATGTCTTATTTGTCCTATGAAATGAATTCCTTCATCACTATGTAGTTCAGGTGGAATTCACTACGTAGGTATGATTTCCTCTAATAATACCTGGACTACTGCTGATGCAGTGACAGGCTTCCACCCCATGAGAATGCATGCATAGTGTTACCAGGATATATTTGTATCCTTGTGGCGGGGGTAAATGGACAAAATCCAGTTGCCCAACTTCAAAAGGTCCTAAAGGTAATAGGATATGCACAATGGAACTATGACTGGACTTCCTGGGGTTATGTGTGTGGTAAATAAAACAACAATGGTAAATTTATGCTGCAGTTTTATCAAATGAATTCCAAAAATACTGTTTTCCCCAGTCTGTCATTTTATCCAAGTTCCAATGGATCATTTCATGGATAAATTTTAAAATTATTTTCTGTAGGCTATCATGGAGGACAGGCCACATACTTAGAAAGCTGGGTGTTGGGATCAAATTTACAATTTGATTCTATCAACTTCTTTATTTCATTAGTAGTGACATTCTGTTAATATTCTTAATGAGTTGTTTTGGGTCACTCAAGAGGAGTTTATTTAAGATCTCAAAAGGAGGGAAGGTTGATATTATTTTTAATGTGAAATGATTTTCTAAAGTTGAAGTATTTTGCTGCAGCATCTGCTATATGATTGCCCTAATTTCCCTCTACATTTGCAGTGTAATGACCAGGAACTTTAATTATTGGTAGTTGTTTGGGTTGCTGAGTTGATCAAATAACTCCAGGACATAAGAACTTTTTAAAAATTTGTTGCTCAGCAGAAGTTAGAAATCCTCCATTTCCAGAGCATCCTGAAATACTGTGCAGTGCCAAAAGCATATCACCTGTCACTGTACATGTTGGCTATTTTATCCTTTGCCAAGAGGCAGGCCTGTGTTAAAGCAAAAAGTTCAGTCTGTTGGGCCAGAGAAGCCTCTGATGTGGGGCTCGCTTCAGTGACTTCAATAGTTGAAGTTACAACATGGCCTGGCTGATAGTCCCTCATTCCATCTTTCAAATATGAACCATCAGGGAAGCAAAATAACTCAGCATGGCCACTAGGAGTTTTTTTTTGAAGATCCATCCTGGAGATGAGTAATTGGGTCAGTCATTGAAATACAGTTATGATGAGTCTCATCAGTAGGGAGAGGGGAGAAGAGTAGCTGGGGTCAAGGATGGCACCTGGCGATGGTGACATATGGAGGTAAAAGTAGGATTTTATTGGAAATTAATCTGCTGGCAGGTGCTCAACAGGTGTTAAGCATGGTGCGAGTGAACAGAGGTTCTACAGAATGGAGGACATCAGTAGCCAAAAGGGAGCACGAAACTAATTCTTCTACTCTCTTCAGCAGGCTAGCAGTTGGTGCGATGGCTCTCACACAGGGCTACAGTCCTTTGGTCACAGACTTTAACTGCTGGCCATGATGTCCTAAGGGCCTCTATACCTTTGAGTTAAAGAAGATTTTATTAATGGATTGCCTTCACGTTCATAGAGAAAGAGAAATGTAATTTAACAATTTGGACGTCCCAACGCTGGAGGCTCAAGTAAATGGTGTTTCTTCAGATCCCTTTGGTTTAGTTCACTCCACTGAAGTGGCTCAGATTGATGAGCTTTAAGCAGGTATATAAGGGTTGAGCAATAGCAGAGAAGTGAGGGATCCCATTCCAGTAAAATCCAAGTAACCGTCATTTAGTTTGGGAGATGGGGAAGGAACAAATATGGCTTTTTTTTGTTGTTATTGTTATTTTGTTTTGTTTTCTGGATCTAGAAGAAGCTTTTGGTTACTAATGACATATCGCAAGTATTTGACTTGTGGCATCTTCCAGTGTAGCTTTTTCTTGGGTACCTTATGTCTTATTTGTAGCCAATCGCATTAGGAATTGAATATTGTTAGTTTATCAACCTTCCTCTGAAGGGGAACAAAGGAGTAAGTCACCCTCATATTGCAACAAAGTGGGCTTTGGGGAAAATTACATCAGCTATGTCAGCTTTTAAAATCTGAGAAAAAGAAATAGAGCTCTCAGTGTAGCCCTGTGGTGTGATTGTCCAACTATGTTGTTTTTTCCTAAATTAAAGCATATACAAATTGGCTTTCTGGGATCCATTGGTACATTGGACACAAGGTACTATAGAGATCTGTTACTGTTGAAATAGCAGAATATAGAGCATGAGGATTAGGCACAACTGGGTGCCAAGGTATAACTATGATTTATTGCTCTTGGGTCCTGCGTGAATATCTGTCCTCTTCTGTGACATTTTTGTATGGGATGAATTGGATGTTACAAGAGGAGGTGCATGGAATAATTAAACCCTTATTTAGTATTCCTCGATTATGGGTTTAATCCCTTTAATGGCTTCAGCATTCAATAGGTATTGCTTAATATTGGAAGGGGCTTGGAAGAGTGAATCAGAATTGTTATAGAAGGAATAGTGTGTGTATGTTCCAATCTCAGTAGAACATTTGGACTAAAGGATTTCAGGATTTCTTTCATTGTCAAGAAGTAGGTGCTATGTGATTTGAATTATGGGAAAGACAGTTATTGGTATTGACCCATTTGTTGTAGATCCTTTTATGCTTTGTGGATATGTTATTTCTCAAGCTGTTTCTCCTTTTTGAGAGAAAGAAACATGGTCCTGCCTGAGAAGTCTCTAGAGGACTTGTTCCAGTGAATGAACAGGAGCTGTGGGAATGAGTAGAAACTAATGAGTGCCCAGCAGTGCTCCCAATTAAAAGGGAATAAAGAAAATAAAACAAAAAATAAAAGGATTTAAAAAGCATCAGAGGGGCATTGGAAATGCCTACCATTTGAAATGTACTCTGAGGAAGGAGGAAAGAGGCTGGTGGGATTGAGGACCGCTAGTGTTACTCCTGTGTGTCTACAAGGGCTCATGGTACTTCATTCTCAATGGTAGGGTCCGTTTCTCCTATGGTATTGGTTAACAGTAGTGGGGAAATTGCTTTTATCTTTGAAACCTCCTTATTCTGTCATGTGAGTAAAAGGTAGAGTTTTTTTTCTTGGTCTCCAAATTTCTGAACGAGAAATCAAAATTGTCTTTAGGTGCTTTGGTTTGTATATGTCTTCTGAGTTTCAGGCTTTCTTTCAATGCCCAGGCTTTTTGTAATAATGATAAATTCCTTTAATAAGGATTGGACCTTGATTTCTTTGTTGCCTTCTAGGTAGTTAATTAGTGTAATTGACAATTCATGACCTGTGTAGCCTGGACCTATAAATCCATGGCTAGCAGGGTTTTCTCTTTTTCTGTCTGCTATATAGTGCAGGATAACTGAATGCAGGTAAGGAATTACGAATGCTATCTTATTGGTTTCTGGATGTTCTGTAGTCTTTTTGTTCCCTTCTTTCTTGCTGTGAATTGATGATTTTCTGTGGTGGTATGCTTCCATTCCCTACTGTTTATCTTTAGTGTGCCTATTGTAGTATTTTGCTTTGTGATCACCGTGAGGCTTTATGTATCATTTTAAATTCATTCCCTTTTGATGGATATCTTGCTTAATTCTATTTTCACCTATCATGAACAGGCTACTAAGTAATATCTATTTAAATATATCCTTGTTCTCTGATCCATTAAAAGTAAAATATGTAGATCAGAGTGCATAAATATAATGATAAATTATATGTATATAATATATGTATATATGAAGTGCATAAAACTTCAAAGGTTTTAAATCTTTTTTTGCTAATTTGCCATCGAGAAAGATTGTATCAATCTGGGAAAAGTTCATTTCATGATACTCCTAACAATTTGGCTGTCATCATCCCTTTTATTTTTTGCCAAACTGATAGTTCTTCTTCCCCTCATCCCCAAAGGTAAAATAAATAAGACATCAATGATGTTTTAATTTCTTTAATTTATGATTTAAACATTAAGATTTTATTATTTTTTTAAAGATTTTTATTTATTCATTCGTGAGAGACACAGAGAGAGAGAGAGAGGCAGAGACACAGGCAGAGGGAGAAGCAGGTTCCATGCAGGGAGCCCGACCTGGGACTTGATCTTGGGTCTCCAGGATCACGCCCTCGGCCGAAGGCAGGCGCCAAACCGATGAGCCACCCAAGGATCCCTAAGATTTTATTTTTAAGTAGTTTCTATACCTAATGAGGGGCTCAAACTTATAACCCTGAGAATCGAGAATCACATCATACCTCTTAATTTCCTTAATTTAAATTTATTTATTTATTTATTTTTAGGTTTAATTTAAATTTAAATGAATTAAATATAGGTTCTTAAATTTATTGGCTATTTGTATTTCTTTCTTTTTTATGTACATTGGTCCTTTCTATTTAGAATCTTTGCCTTTTTTCATATCAATTGTAAAAGCTTTTTATATATCAAAGGTCTTAATCTTTTTCTTTCTCTTGTAAATGTCTTAAATATTTTTCTTGTAAAAATATTGGCCATTAACTCTGTTCTTTCTTAATTATATAGAAGTTTTAAAGTTTTACATGGTCATTATAAGATGGTCTACCCAGGAGAACTGTGTTCTTGCCCACTAGTTGGAAGAAAAATATTTAATTCAGTAAACAGTTCCAAAGAGTTACAAAACCAATAAGTCAAACATGGAATAGTAAGGCAACACAGAGATTACTAATGGTGGGAAGTTCCTATGGGGAGGAATGGTATTAACAGAACTCATGATTCTGGTGACAGGCAGAGTTTTCCTTCAGGAGCTGGAATTGATGAGGAGGTCCAGCTTGTGCTGGAGACACTGCCCTTCGCACAGAAAGAAGGAAGAAATATTGTGGTTTCTTTCCCTAGACTCCTTAATTTATTAACAGTACTTTCTATTGCCCAAATTTAGCCCAAAGTTACTTGAAAGGGAATCTGGGAAACTGAGTTTATAGAGGCCTTTTGATTGTGAAACAAAACACAGAAGTTCAGAAATCAATTGAAGACAAGTCCTTTCTCAAGTTTGCTTCTTGTACTATTTGTATTCAGTTTTGGTTCTTACATATTTTTTCATATGTAGTCCGATAAAAGATGTGAATAGAAATCCAAAATTATTTCTAAATGACAGGCTAGTTTCCCCATCACCATCATTTCTCCATTGATTTAAAATTACACCTTTAACATATTTTGAAATTTTAAAGTAATTTGGGTTTATTTTTCTACTTTTATTTAGCTCCACATACCTCCTTGTATATGTTGTCAGTCTACCACATTGCCTTCTATTCTAAAAGTTGGTGACAAGCATTTATTCATCCAGATGATTCTTAGGATAATTTTGTATAATTAGGAAGGAATATGAGAATTAGAAGAACTGGAAATGCTTTAGGTATGCATATTAAGTTGGTACCCAACTGAAACTCTTCTTCCTATTTACATTTTTTGAACCGACCACAGAAAAGCATATTAAAGTTTAAAGACCTATATAGCAAAACCACCATTTTGCTACCCTTCACTTAGGTTTCATGGTCACTGAACAGTCCTGGAGAACAACCAGTACAGACTGGGGAAGACAGGCAGGGGTCCCAGGTGAAACATTCACAAGAAAAACCTAGAATTGACAAGTTATTTGACATCTAGGAAATTTTGCATTTGATTTAGTGATAAAAAATATTATTCAAAAGGGAAAAAAAACCCAAGGTGATTATTAACCCTAAAGAAAGGAAAATTTTTGTGGAAGAAAGAAAACATCATTATAGTATCCTGTGTGTTTTTCCTATGAACAAAACGTATATAGTCATCATAATGTTAACACAGTATCGATAAACTTATAATTCTACTATAGCTGTACTGAAAGGGTGAGGGGATGTGAAGATTTAGGTGTAAAAATTCTCATATTTCAGGGTGTGAATTTCATAATTTTTAAAACTAAAAAACCCAACGAGTAGCAACATAAGCATGTGATTGAAAATTACAGACACGTATAACAAAAGGACAGATAAAAGACTTGAAAGTGGTTGTGGGGGTTGATATTTCTTCATTAAAAACTTTGAAGTTTTAGGGG
This sequence comes from Canis lupus familiaris, assembly GCF_011100685.1. Lineage (NCBI taxonomy): Eukaryota > Metazoa > Chordata > Mammalia > Carnivora > Canidae > Canis > Canis lupus. Next base: position 5,682,539 of record NC_049254.1, on the reverse strand, counting down.
GAACAAAATGATCTTGAGTAAGTGTATGAGATATTTAGTGAATCCATACTTAGAATTAAGAGCAACGATTAGCTTGCCCCATATGCCACAGTTAATAAGTGACAGAGACCTGGGTTGAGACCCAGGGACAGGTTGAGAGGGGAACTAGAGCAGAGCAAAGCTAGTCAGTAACCCAGGGCTAGAAGGAGACCTTCACCTTGATGAAGAACATTTCTGAAAAAGCTACCGCTGAGGTCCACTTCGGCATGGCAGCGTAAGTTCCAGGGCCAGTTTCCCCAGAAGAACGGCATAAATGGTGAATATTATATATTAAAAAACACGATTTAGAAATTTCTGCAAAATGGGGGTGGCTGTGCTAGCAGTACCCCAGCAGGGTTGGGTCCCTGAGAGGCTCTGGTGGTGGCAGAGGCCGCGGGGTGCACAGCCAGGAGGACTAGCTGGGGTCCCCAGGGCCCGGGGCTCCCCTGGAGGCTGATGGGTGCCCACCCCAACTACGACGAAGAGGAGGGAGAGAGCACCTGCTACAGCTGCGAGCCCTTTGGAGCTCCGGAACCTGCTGGAAGCCAGCGCCCCGCACCTTCTGGCCCCTACCTGAGCCTCCTGCAGATGCAGCTGAGGGCGCTGGGCTGAGACCTACTGTGAGGTCAAGCGTGGCAACCTGGGGCTGCCTGACATGGACAGCCACGTGCTGGTGGGCACCAACCTGAGTCTATTGCTGCTCCACTCTATGTCCCTGTGCGCATCGGTGGCCATGAGAGGCTTGGTGTTTGGGCTCTGTGCCCACATTAAGCTGTGAAACCTGCAGTGTATGGGCAGAGTTCACCCGAAACCACCAGCAAGTCCATATCTCTGCTACTCCGCCGTAGGGCCCCTGACCCCAAGGTCAGAGATTGCTGCCCACCTCACATCTCCTCATGAGCTGGGACCTGGAGCTGTGGCCACTTTGTTTTAGGCCATTGCAATCTGGGTAAGCTCATGGTGCTGGCATCCCTCCCACTGCCCACAGGTTTTTTTGCACCAGGTGGATGATGTTTCTGGCTGTGGGCATGCCTTCTAAAAAAGAAAAAAAAAAAAAAGAGAGAGAAAAAAGAAAAAAGAAAAGAAAGGAAAGAGGAAAGGAAAAAGAAAAGGAAGAAAAGAAAGGAAAAGAAGGTTCTGGAAATTGTGGTAAGGGCATGCAGCAAATGAAACATGCATTCAAGAAAGTATATTGAAATTTGCCAAGAACAATGAGAATCTAAGGCATTTGAATCATAATATACTCTCTACCTTGCCAGCTCAGTGTGACTAAAAGTCCACTCTATTCAGGTGCAGCCAAGAACACAAAACTCCCTCCTCACCTCCCCCCCCCCCCCCACCTGCTAGCAGTTGAGGGCCACACCTACAGCTTTTCTCACCTCCTTCCATTTGTGTATTGTGGAAGTTAAATTCTAGGTGAGTGTGATCAAGAGTTTGGGGGATCCTTTTTTCTCTCCAGTCAGCAATCATATAAAGTAGAAGCTCTACTTTTGGCATGGCACAACAAGGATACCAAGACGTGATCGCATTTGTAAGGCAGTTGTGAGCTGGAATGGGCAAGCTGAGATTCCTGGCTGCTTGTTGTACCTACCCAGTGGCCCACTCCTAAAGCAGGGGTATCATACAGACAGAAGTTGGCACTATCACTGGTCCCATGTCCAAGAGTTAAGTCTTAGAGATCTTACCCAAAAGGGAAGAAGGGCCTTAAGAACAGAGACCTCCAAGGTGTCTCTAAAAAAAGTGACTATTGGCAAAAGAAGATTAGTAGGAGATTGGTGGAACTATTGGTGAAACATCCAACTGGTTTGCCTAGAAAATGCAGGATGGGAGAAAGCAGGGAGGAGCTTGCCTCAAGTTAGAAAGAGCATCAAACATTGTCCTCAAAAACCATGCTTCAGAGGGGCCCAAATTTAATTGCTTATGAAAGTGGAAAAACTCATTGCCCAAGGCATTAAAATAAGAGAGAGAGAGAGAGAGAGAGAGAGAGAGAGAGAGAGAGAGAGCTCATGCAGCTGGAGATGATCAAAGAAAGAGAGAAGAGGACCTCTGATAAAACCATGGTCATTCCAAGTGACTAGTGCATGCTGTATCCTCTGGAGAGCAACAACAGAAGCCTTACACTACAGGAAAGGGATATATGTGTATATATGTGAACACACACATATACACACAAATATACACACAAAATATCTACCCAGTCACTAAACAAACAAGGATCTAATAAGACCCAGGCATGAATGAGTATCCAGAGTTCTAAAATATATTATCTTAAATGTCCAATTCTCAACAATAACAAAAAAGTCATGAAGTAGGCAAAAAGTGTGACCCATACACCAAAAAATTAGCAGATAAGACAAACTGTGAGAGCGATCATGTATTGAATTTAACAAAAATAACTTATAAATAATCATGATAAATGTGTTCACAGAACTAAAGGAAACCAGGATTAAATAAGGAAGGTATAAATGCCATGTTATGTGAAATAGAGACTATCAATAAAGAGAAGGTATAAAGAAACATTTAAATGGAAATTCTGTAACTGAAATGTACAACGGAAATAAAAAATTCACTCCAGACGCTCGACTGTAGATTTACACTGACAGAAGGAAGATCAGTGAATTTGAAGTTATATCAACAGAGAGTATGCAAGCCAAAGGATAAAGGAAAAAAGAAAGAATGAGGAGAAATGCAGAGTCTCAGAGAAATAAAGCCAGCACTAAGTGCACCAGCATGGGCATACGGGAGTACCAGGACAACACATTTCTGAAGAAAGACTTGTATAAAAAAGATCCAAGTTGTTTGTTGACAAAAATTGAGCAAAAAGCACACATGCTATCCAATAAAAATTGGGTAAAAGGTCTGAACAAGCATTTTACCAAAGAAGAAATACAGATGGCAAATAAGCATTTGAAAGCTGTTCCACATTATTTGCCATAAGGAATTGCAAATTAAAACAATAATGACATACAGAAAAGACTGGCTCAAATTGAAAAAAAAAGAACAAATACCAGTTGCTGGCAAGAATACGGGATGACAGGAGCACATGCACATGCCCTCACTCTGCCAGCTGTCAGGGCCTAGGAGCAATGACATAGCAGAAACAATTACATGCCCATGGCCCAGATCTTGGTTCTTAATACCATTTTCCAGTGAAAGAAATAGGTTTACTTGGAGAAAGAGCTGATTCAGTGACGAGAGCAGGAAATAAATATATAAGACGAGCCTGGAGCATCTTGTAATGTCAGAAAATTAAAAAAAGAAAAAAAAAGCTAAACAACAAACACACACAAACCCATCCAGTCTACACAATACAATGATGAGTGTATGTCAGAGGGTCAGAGGAGCCGATAAACATGGCTCCCAGTGGCCAAAGCTAGAAGGATTTGAGCAGCAAAATTAAAGTAGTATTTAATTATGTCAAAGTATAAAATAAATATCTATGGTTCTATAGTGATGTAAATAGAGGATTGAATATATAAATAAATGAGGTGAAAAGACAAATTCCAACTTATATAGATACTTTGTCCCAGGGAGGTGGTCCATATCTTATCTCTCTGTAAGTGTGGGCTGTGGATAGTGACTTCCTTACAAAGAACACAGTAAGGGAAGGTGGAGAAAGAGCACTTCACATGGAGAAACCTGGCAAACACTGCCTTACTAGGTGGTCAAGGCCAATATGAGGGTTACAAGTTATGAGGATAGTATTTGCCACCTATAGGGTGTAATAAAAATGGCAATTTACCTTTGTGGTCTTCCTCCTAAAAAGCAATCACCCAAATCTAATCTAATCATGAGAAAAGCATCAGAAAAATTCCAGTTGAGGGACATTCTACAAAATGGCTGATTAGGACTCCTCAAAATTTACCAAGGACATCAAAAACAAGAAATGTCTGAGAAACCATCACAGATCCATGAGAGAAGCCTAGAGAGGTGATGACTAAATATTTAAATTTAAATTTATTAAAAAGTTTGAGGTAAGGTTCTTATTTCTCAGAAGGAAGCCAGAGAACACTAGGGGGAGGGGGACAATCACCAGTTTTCTGCTTCCAGTTACAATAACTGATTTAAATAATTGTCATTGGATGCTAAAACTGTTGATTAAAAATTATTAAGGAACAAGAAATTGACATGGTGCCAATGTATCCCCCTCCAGATTAGCTTATTTAATAGCAAGGAAATAACTTATCTTTACCATAGAAAAAGTTGATGGTACCACCTTAATGAAGTAATCAGTGAATGGCGGCAGTTAAGACCGTTTGATATTGTAGGTCTCATGATGGGAGAAGGAAAACTGCACAGCTGTGATTGCTGAACTATTTAATTCAAATCTAATCATGACGAAACATAAGAAAAATATAGATGGTGGGATATTTTACATGATGTCTGACACAAATAATTAAAAATTTTAAATGTCATGAAAGAAAAAAGGCAAGAAGTTTCTTCTAAATTAGAGGAGATTAAAGCATGATAATAGCAAAGTGAATCCTAGCCTTTAATTAAATTCTTGATGAAAAATAAATTAGTGTCAAGGACAATTTGAGGAAAATTGGGAAATATCTCAATATGAACATCATATTAGATGATATTAAATTCCTTTAGGATGATAATTATATGAGGGGCTGCCTGGGTGGCTCAGTTGGTTAAGCATCTGCCTTCAGTTCAGGTCATGGACTTTGGGTCCTGGATCAAGCCCCACATGCCTCAGGCTCCCTCATGCCTCAATGGGGTGCTTTCTTCTCCCTTTCCCCTCTACCCTTTCCTATTTACTCTCCACAGCTGCTTGTGCTTGTTTTCTCTCTCTCTCTCTCTCAAATAAATAAATAAAATCTTTACAAAATTGTATTATAATGTAGGAAATATCTTTGTTCTTTTGAGATATATGTTGAAGAATTTATGAGGAAATTGTCATTATCTCATCATATATATGAATATACACATATACATACATGGATCAAATATGTATATATACACATTTGCAGATGGATAACAGGGCCAATGTGCTGAAATGTTAATACTTAATAATCTTGGTTTAAAAAAGTCATGAGCATTCTCTCAACATTTTTGTGGATTTGAAAGTTGTCAAAATAAATCTGGAGGAAAATGTCATTGATTCATATTTTTCTTGACTCTGTCCTCTCTCTGCCCACTTTACAGCTTAGTTTCTTGAAAGTTTTCCTCTCTTGCTACTTTCATTTCTCTATGTTGCGTATCATATCATTTAGTGTGTAAGAACATGAATTTGATGCCTAGATTTGATCCCTGAGCTCCACCTTAATTATTCTATGGACAAGTTATGAAACCTCTTCGTCCTCCATTTTTTTTTCAGTTGGGTAAGAAATTAAAATATAGAAATAAAAGTAAAACCATATAATGATTGCTCTTCTCTGTTTAACTTACTTCACTCAGCATAATTCCCTCCAATTACATCCACGTCGAAGCAAATGGTGGGTATTCATCATTTCTAATGGCTGACAAAACATGAGAGACTCTTAACTCTAACTCTGGGAAATGAGCAAGGGGTAGTGGAAGGGGAGGTGGGTGGGGGGTTGGGGTGACTGGGTGATGAGCACTGAGGGGGGCACTTGACGGGATGAGCACTGGGTGATATGCTATATGTTGGCAAATTGAACTCCAATAAAAAATATTAAAAAAAAGAAATAAAAGTTAAAAATGTAATGGATGTGTGAAGGATTAAATGGAATCCATTGCAATGTTATGTATAAGCTAAAAGGGTGTCTGAGAATTAATTTAAAATAAAGTATCAAATGAGAGATGAGGCGATAGACACAAATCAGTTAATATTTATTCAGTTGCAATAAAAGCATTTTTTCCACATAAGCTTAACAATAAGATCTATTGGATTCTAGAACCAAAAAGAATGGTTGATAACAGTGATGCTGGGTCTGTTTCTCTGTGATTCCCTCAGCTATGCCCTCCTTTGTGTGTTGACTTCATCCTCAAGCTCGATTCTCTTTTGATGGCAAAATGGAAGTAGACTGTGCCAGATTTCATGTCCATACAGCATGACATTCAGAGGAAGAAAGTACCTTATTTGGTGGATCTCTTTTAAAATAAAGGAAATATATATCCCAGAAACTTCCATAAAAATCACTTCTTTAGTCTCATTAGCTCCAAATAAGTCACATACTCTTCCCTTAAAGGGGGCTTTAGGCTTCAGTGTTGCTAAGAGTGGGAAGAGGGTGGTGCAGAAATACATAACAAAATTTGTGGTATCCCTGGAAAAGGGAAAGGGATCCATGCATGTGAATCTAACAAGTAAAAGTGTCCTCTAATGCAGAGAGTGTATACAAAAGAACAACATTCATCTACCTCAGGCATCTGGATCCCTTTAGACTCTTAAGAAAATGTGTTTAGGGCCTTTAAGAGCTTTGTTTCCGTGGGTTATATCTAACAGTATGTACAGTTAGAAATTAAAACCAAGAAGTTAAAAATTATTTATAGACTTGTTCCAAAGTAAGAATAATAAATCTATCATACATTAAGTTAAATAATTATATCAAAATATATTAAAGGAAATGGTTAGCAAATGGTTCAATGTGTCAGGTCCCTTTTTAAGTATTAGTGATAGGAAATCAGCCATGACTAGGTTGGTACTCACAGGACGAATATGGCTTTCATTTTTTATCTAATAATTACAATTTAGCATTTTTTTCTTTAAAATGTTGCTTATATCTGTGCACTCCTCTCCTTTCATCCTCCAGTTTCAAACTCATCAACTAAGATATGAATTCTTGAAGTTAGCCTCATTGCTTCCAGCTTCATTCCAATCAATTGCCAGATTAGTTTTCTGAAAAATACAATCAGATTACCCAGTTCTAGGAAGAATTTGGTGTCTGATGTCTTTGAGATACATTCAGATTCCTTAGGGTGGCATTTAAGATACTCAGTAACCTGATGGGCTTTCCCTCTTATTTCCCATATTTGGCAACAGCTCGTAACAATAGTTGTGGCAGCTTTCTGACTCTGTCCATGGTTCCCCTCTTCACCCCTGTTCCCAGTGCCATACTTACTTCCATAGACATTGACTGTGGTCATACCCATTCCTTTTTTCCTCCAAACAAAATTTTTAAAAAATCATTTTTAAGACACATGTTACATCTGATGCTGCCTGAGGATTAAATACCCCAGGCTACAAGGATCTCCATTTTCTTTTTTCTTTTTTTTTAAGATTTTATTTATTTATTCATGAGACACACACACACACACACACACACACACACACACACACACAGGCATAGACACAGGCAGAGGCAGAAGCAGGGTCCATGCAGGGAGCCTGATGTGGAATCACACCCTGGGCTGAAGGCTGAAGGCGGTGCTAAACCATTGAGCCGCCCGGGCTGCCCCCCATTTTCTGAACTCTCAAGCAGTATTAATACAAATTCTAGTTCAATCTGAATGACCTGGATGAAATTGAGCAAGCATCTCAATGTTTCAGTGTATGAGGATTTTACTGAGAAAAAGCATGAAAAATCATGTCTAACCAGTATAATCTATAGGAAGGGCCAGCTCTGTGCCTTACCAGATAACATGTTCTCAGTAATTTATTATTTTTCTTTTCTATTTGCAAAAAAAGTGAATAACAAATATTTTGTTTAGGTATTTAGAATTTTCCCTATTTTGTGCCTCATTTATGCTTTACAGCTTCTCCAGCATTTTGTTAATGGTGAGAATGGAGCAGTAATTTACATTTGAATCAGTACAGGTTGGTGAAATATCTAATAACACACAAGATAAGTAATATCAGAGGAAAAAAACCATCATTTACTGTAATGTATTCAGGATTACACTCCATTTTTGCCAGTAAGACAAACTGTGTGAGATTATCTAAATCCATATGGATTATGGATTTCAGTGTATATACTATCTATTTCAACTACAGATTGATAAATCACCAATATAGACATACTCTATTTCACAGAATTTGAAAGTAAAATTGACTAACAGTCAAGATGAAAATAGTCTTTTTAATTATACATTTTATTACTATTCTTTTCTTGTTTTAAATATTTTTTAATTGCTAAATGCATATAATAAATTTTCTACTTTTAAGGATGAAAGTATTCTTGATTTGAGCATAGACATTTTGTGTAAATTAATATTCAGATATATTCTCTTGAATCAACTCAAGAAAATAATCAAATATGTACAGTTTACCTGTGACAGATGGTCTTGATTAAGAAGGAATTAATTCTTGATAATTTTGAAGGTACCAGAATTTGTAGGATTATGGTTTGGGATTCAAGAAATTGATCAACAATATTAAATGGAAGTGAGGTTTATATATACTGACTTCTAGTCCTACTTATTGTTGTATTTGTTGAAAATTGTAACTCATTACACTTTGAAACAATTAGTTAATAGTTTAGCTAATTTCGTTGTGACACAATTTGTGAGCTCAAGAATAATGATTTAGTTCATTCTTGCTGGGAGCTAGAAGCTTAGATTTTGAAATAAATTGTACAGAATGTCTCCTTACTGAACTTCTTTATTTGACTCCTATACTATCATGCTTTAGTAATTTAATATTTTACATATGAAGTGGTCATTTTCTATTCTCAATACTCAGAATATTCAGAAAAACATTTTCTCAAACTTAAGTTAGTTTTCCATAGGGGATGATATTTCTTTTAAATGTTATAAAATTTTCTTTATATTTCTTTTCATGGCATTTATTACTTCCTTATTTCTTAGACTATAAATAAAAGGATTTAATAAAGGGATTACTAGAGTATAAAAAATAGCAACAGGTTTATCTTTATCCTCTTCTTTAACTGAATTTGGTCGAATGTACACAAAGAGAAGAGAACCATAGAACATTGAGACAGAGAGAAAGTGAGATGCACAGGTAGATAAGGCTCTGCCTCTTCCCTCTTTGGATTTCATTTTGAAAATCATGAAAAGGATGCAGAGATAAGAGATTATGACTATGATAATAGAGAAGACTAAAATTGAAGCAGAAAAGATAAATATCAACAATTCATTGATATAAGGGTCAACACAGGAGAGTTTGAATAATGGAAGAACATCACAAAAAAAGTGATTAATCTGATGAGACCTACAGAAAGTTAAACGAAAGAGAAACACTATATGAATCATGGAATGCAGGTTTCCTGCTATGTAGGCCCCTGCGGTCATCTGAAGGCAGAGCTTCTTCGACATCAGGGTGTGGTACTGCAGTGGGCTGCAGATGGCCACATAGCGGTCATAGGCCATTGCTGCCAGGAGAAAGCAGTCTGCAGTTTCAGCAAGGCACAGAAAATAAAATTGTGCCATGCATTCATAGAGGGAAATCATTCTGTCCTTCGAAAAGAAATTCTCTAACATCTTGGGGGTAATGGCACAGGCACAACAGGAATCCATTAGAGCCAGGTTGCCCAGAAAGATGTACATGGGTGTGTGAAGGCGACGCTCCATAAGGATCAATGCCACCAGGCCCAGATTCCCCACCATGGTCACCAGATAGATAGTGAGAAACACCACAAACAGAACGGTCTTCAACTTTGGGTGATCTGTAAATCCTATGAGAATAAATTCAGTTGTCAAGGAGTAATTATCCTCAGTCATATCCACGTTCTCTGTGGAGATAGGAATTCTGGAGATACAAGAGTCTAATTCAGGGTATGTATAGTTTTCCTTCCAAATTTTCTATCTACAACAAAGAGAGGAGTTCTTCAAACCTCTCTTACTCTCTCTGGATGCAGTCACACAAACGTCTAGGGGATACTCATTCCCCTAAAATGTCAGCTTCATAACCTCGACTCTGGAAATCAGCATCACATGAATATTCTTGTATTTCCAAGAAGAATGCTTACCGTGGACAAGTTTTGTCATTATGAATTCCTGCATGAAGAGTGTACAGATCTAGGGTATCCATATTTGTTTCATCGTTGACATATAATGTTAGTATCAGTTTCTCTATTAAAGATCCTTAAAATGAATTTAAAATCAATTTTCATATATACATATTTTTTGAACTGAGTAAAAAGTTTTTCAGATGCTCTCCAGTGGAGTGAATGCTTGAAAATAGAATATGACAGTCAATTTAACTTTATGTATTAGGAATTGTATGAAGATCACTAAGGATTAAGAAGAAGAGGACCTTTATCTTTAAAGAAAATAACTTTGGATATCCAAGGAAATAAATATCTCTATATTATCATCTCTCTCATTCCTTTTTATGGTATTACATCCACTTTGATAAAAACTAACTTTATCCATGCCATCATTCCTGTCGATTTTTGCCCAGATTTCTAAATCCTTTTCTTCTTTATGTAACGCAGAGTTTACATATAATGCCACATCATGAAGTTTAACTAAATGCCCCAGACTACACTGATTTTCACTTTCTGCAGCCTCCAGAGTATCCCATATACCCACCACACTCTAAGGTTGCTTGTGTATAATCTACAAGGCTGTTTTTTCCATATATGATGCACAGTTTCTTTATTAGAATTGTAGACATTTGAGCATAGCTATGCTTCTACTTCTTATACGAGTTGTTTCATGCTATAGAAAAGGAGCAGTAGGATTCCAGTCCTAGCTTCATTCCAAAGACCTGAGATGGGGAACTATCAGTGTACTACTGCTGATCCTCAGTGACCTCTTGGGTTTCTGCAAATTGAATCAGCTAATTTTGAAGAACAGCCTACAAAGGTAATTAGTCAAAATTTAGCATTGAATAGAAGTTATGAATCATTCTCTTATCTGAATTAACCCCTCTACTATTTTCTTGTTTCCTAAGAAACTTATGTAAAATTATCTGAAGTATGTCACAGTAGTTTAAAAGTTGATAACAATACATTTGCCTGTATCTTTTAGTTTTGTAACACTTAGAAAAAGAGAAAAATCTTAAAACAATAGGATTTAGAAAAAATTTTATTTCTCTCAAAGGCTATCTTCTATCTTTACTTAGTGATCTATTAGGATATATTGGCCAATGTGTCTAATTATATGAATTCTATGGTCAAAATAGGTTTATTTTTGCATAATCGAAACTTCAAAATAAAAGCACAGGCTGTACATTTTCAGTTTTTACAATATTAAACATAAGCCATTTGATAACAAGAGCAATGTTAGAAATAATTTTCAATGTACCTGCCTAAATTATTTCACAGAGCTAAGCTGTGTTCTTACCTGTATATTTTGAAAATTTACCTTATAATCAGAAAAAGGCAGCATGAATTGAGTTTAAATCTCATTTCCCATAGCCTTCGGGCATGAGAAGAGCTAGAAAGGTGGGAAGTTGAAATCTGAAAGCAATGAAAAAATGCTAAGTTATTCAGATAAATAAATAATTATGGATGCTAATAACAAATGCCAAAAAATTGTATACTTCCTTTATTAAATATAAATTTGGATATCCTTTACCTTATTGCTCTGAGAAGCATTTTATAACACATTGCTTTTTGTTATGGTGTTAAATCTCGTAGAGTTTCAGAATATAAATTCTGATCTCAAAACATTTGGGATTAAAATAATTAAAATCTGGGAGTCTACTAATAGGTCAGTGTCAATAATTATGTTCCTTACAATGCAAAGTTAAATTTTCCAACAGATGCTTATGGGACTTCCCTGCAATGACATCAGTGTATTTCTATGGGGAGATTCAGTTCGCAAAACATGTTAGCTATATGATATAAATTAAAGCTGAACTGTGAGACAATGAGGTTAAAGTAAATGATCCTCACTCAGGTCAGTAAGGTCACTTGATGATCATCTTGCCAATTCTTATGTAAATGACATCATTTTTACAATTCTGATCATTCCCAGTGTGTAAAATGTAAAATGAGCAGAAGAGAGTCTCAGGTTGGTTTGGACAGAGTGCTGGGGGGATTAACGGGATTTATGAAAGATGATTAACATCTGGTGAGGAGACTGATGTGTTGTAGGGTTAGCTAGGCTCATCAGCCCCGTCACTCTGAATTGGATTTGTTCCCATGTGTTGCAAAACCCTCATGGAAATTTTGCTGTTACAACTTAACCCCACTATGAATATGATTGATTGAGTGGTTCTCTGTTCTTCTCAGTTCACCCCAATTCCTTTATCTTTCTCACCTGTTTTCCCCCCTCAGTCCATTAATCATAGAAATATACAAAGTAATAAAATTTTACTTAGTAAAATCGCTATGTATATAGTAGGTCTATATTCAGTCACTTGTTTGCAAGCACCACCATTAGCCTTAGACATAAGAGGGGTTTTGTCTGATATGTTCATTCCTTCATTCCTAACACCCTAAACAGTCAAACTCTACAGAGCTAAGCAAATATTTGTTCCGTGCATAAGAAAATGACACTCCACTGCAATGGAGCAATGGTCTCTCACTAGGTTTCAAAGCAAATCCATTTTTCTCATTTCAGAATTCCAGATGCTTCACAGTCAGCCTGTGTCTCATCTATCACCTTGCTTTCTTCCTCTCGCCTCACGGCACTTGGCTACGTGCATCCCTTACTGTCCTTCTGTGCAGTTTCGTCATGTAATTTGCTTATACAATTTCCCTCATCTGAAACTCCTTCTCCCTTTTCTTCCATCTCACTACGACTCATCCTTGAGTTCAAGTCAGATCTCTCCATGAGGACTTTCCTAGGTCCTTTAAATAGAACTGAGTGTTCCTCTTCTTGATTTACATGATACTTACCTGCTTTTTATAATGAATGCATTCACCGCTGTATCAAGTGTGCATCACGTGTGTTGAGCGTAAAAGTCTCGACTAAATGTTTTTGTCACCAATTGTGCCATACATCTTTTGAGCACTTGACAACAAATGGAGCTAGATCTTCTTCAACACATGCTGCATTGATTGCTAATATTTCCTTTGTGTTTAACTTTTATTAAGTGCTTGCAATATGCATGGTACTGGAAAAGACGATGGCAAGAGTTTGCACAGGATGTGAAAGTAAGTTCTTTGTTTTAGATATGGCTCCTCTCAAGAAGTTCATAATCTAGAGGGGAGAAAAAAAGGCACTTACATTGCTGACTAGTGTGCAATTTAAGCTGTAACATTAAAAGTGTAAATGTTATATAAAAATATAGTGAAGAATATTCCATTGTATACATAAACCACATCTTCTTTATCCACTCATCTTTTGATGGACACCGAGGCTCCTTCCACAGTTTGGCTATTGTGGCATTTGCTGCTATAAACATTGGGGTGCAGGTGTCCCAGCATTTCACTGCATCTGTATCTTTAGGGTAAATCCCCAACAATGACAAATACCCACCATTTGCTTCAATGTGGATGGAACTGGAGGGTATTATGCTGAGTGAAGTAAGTCAGTCGGAGAAGGACAAACATTATATGTTCTCATTCATTTGGTGAATATAAATAATAGTGAAAAGGAATATAAGGGAAGGGAGAAGAAATGTGTGGGAAATATCAGAAAGGGAGACAGAACGTAAAGACTCCTAACTCTGGGAAATGAACTAGGGGTGGTGGAAGGGGAGGAGGGCGGGGGGTGGGGGTGAGTGGGTGACGGGCACTGGGGGTTATTCTGTATGTTGGTAAATTGAACACCAATAAAAAATAAATTAAAAAATTAAAAAAATATATAGTGAAGAAGTGAATGGTGACCTGGAGGAAAAAAGAAAGATTTCCAAAAGGAATTTAATTTCAGATAACTTTCCAGGATATGCAGGTAACAAGTGGTGAAGATCATGGGGAAAAGCATTAGGCTGAGGGATCCAAGTGTAAAAGCTTGGACTCTAAAAGAGCAACATCTAATTTACAAGAAAGGACAGTAAACTCCAGTGACTAAAGCTTACTCATGCATGATATAAGGGGACACAACAGGTAATATAAAGAAAATGGGAAATTAGGTGCGACATTGCTCTATTGGATTCTTTCCCATTTACTTTCTCTGCTCTGCCATTTCACTAACCCCCCTTCCTTCACCACCACGCCTAAAGGCCACAACCCTCTCTAATGCCAACCCAAAGGAGTTACTATTTTCGTAACCACACATAGTGTTTGGTGCTCTCAAAATCTTCTCTGGCTTCTTAGGATAACCCTCCCTGCTTCTATAATCTTGATCGCTCCATCTCATTCTTTCCTGCTGGGTCATGTTTCTCTTTTTGCCCTTAATGATGCTTCTTTTTGATTGCATCCTTAACCCCCTTCTTCTTTTATTCTAGAGCTTTCCCCATATTATCTCATCTACTCTTGTGCTTTCAACTGTCTTTCATCTGCTGGTGGCTTAACTAGAGGAGATATTTCAATCCATTTTGGTATTCATTGATGTAGTTAGATCATTCTAGTATGTTCTAAATATATATTGTTACTTACAAATTGGATCGATTACCACTGTACTAAAAGATTATGTCTTATAGGGGCAGCCTGGGTGGCTCAGTGGTTTAGTGCCGCCTACAGCCTGGAGATCCTGGAGACCCAGGATCGAGTCCCACGTCAGGGTCCCTGCATGGAGCCTGCTTCTCCCTCTGACTGTGTCTCTGCCTCTCTCTCTCTCTCTCTCTCTCTCTGTGTCCCTCATGAATAAATAATAAAATCTTTTAAAAAAAAGATTGTCTTATAAAATATGAAAAGAGAAATTTAAAAATAAGTAGACTGAAGAATTGGCATTAAAAGATTTAATTTATATGTTAATACTATTAAAACATTGTTTCCTCCCCATTAACACTATTATTAATTAAATGTGTTAACTGTTCTACGTAGCATAAACATAATGATATTTATTCTTCCAATCCATGAGCATGGAATGTTTTCCATCTCTTTGTGTCTTCCTCAGTTTCTTTCAGAAGTGTTCTGTAGTTTTTAGGCTATAGATTCTTTACCTCTTTGGTTAGGTTTATTCCTTATGGTTTTATCTGCAATTGTAAATGGGATTGATTTTTTAATTTCTCTTCCTTCAGTCTCATTGTTAGTGTGTAGAACTGCCGCTGATTTCTAGGCATTGGTTTTGTATCCTGCCACACTGCTGAATTGCTGTATGAGTTCTAGCAATCATGGGATGGAGTCTTTTTGGTTTTCTATGTACAGTATCATGTCATCTGTGAAGAGAGAGAGTTTGACTTCTTCTTTGCCAATTTGAATGCCTTTTATTTCTTTTTGCTGTCTGATTGCTGAAGCTAAGACTATCTAGTACTATGTTGAACAACAGTGGTGAGAGTGAACATCCCTTCATGTTCCTGATCTTAAGGGAAAGGATCTCAGTTTTTCCCCATTGAGAATGATATTTGCTGTGAGCTCTTTTTTGTACATGGCTTTTAAGATGCTGAGGAATGTTCTCTCTATCCCTACACTCTGAAGAGTTTTGATAGGAATGGATGCTGTATTTTGTCAAATGCTTTCTCTGCATCTATTGAGAGGATCATATGGTTCTTGTTTTTTCTCTAACTGATGTGATCAATCATGGTGATTGTTTTACGAGTGTTGAACCACCCTTGCATCCTGGGGATAAATCCCACTTCATCATGGTGAATAATCCTCTTAGTGTACTATTGGATCCTATTGGCTAGTGTCTTGGTGAGAATTTTTGTATCATTGTTCATGAAGAATATTGGTCTGTAAATCTCCTTTTTCATGGGGTCCTTTTGGAATAAAGTAATGCTGGCCTCAGAGAATGAGATTGGAAGCACTCCCTCCCTTACTATCCTTTGAAACAGCTTTATTAGAAAATGTATTATTTCTTCTTTAAATGTTTGATGGAATTCTCCTGAGAAGCCATCTGGCCCTGGATTTTTGTGTCTTGGGAGGTTTTTGATGACTGCTTCAATTTCCTCACTGGTTATTAGCCTGTTCAGTTTTCTATTTCTTCCTATTCCAGTTTTGGTAACTTGTGGGTTTCCAGAAATGCACCCATTTCTTCTAGATTGCTTAATTTATTGGCATATAACCGCTCATAATAAGTTTTTAAAATCATTTGTATTTCCTTGGTATTGGTTGTAATATTTCCTTTTTCTTTCATGATTTCATTAATTTGAGTCCACAATAGCCAAACTGTGGAAGGAACCTCGGTGTCCATTGACAGATGAATGGATAAGGAAGATGTGGTCTATATATGCAATGGAATATTACTCAGCTATCAGAAGAGACGAATACCTTGCTTCGATGTAGATGGAACTGGAGGGTATTATGCTAAGTGAAATAAGACAATCTGAGAAGGACAATCATCACATAGTTTCACTCATACTTGGACTGTAAGAAATAGTGAAAGGGATTACAAAGGAAAGGAGGGGAACAGAGTGGGAAAAATTAGAGAGGGAGACAAACCAGGAGAGACCTCTAACTCTGGGAAACATACAAATGGTTGAGAAAGGGGAGATGGGTATGGGGTTACTGGGTGTTGGGCAAAGAGGAGAGAACTTGATGGGATGAGCACTGGGTGTTGTACGTTGGCATACTGAATATAAATAAAAAAGTAAAAACCAAAACACTATTATTAACTAAATAATAATCAGATTCAGAAAAAAATGTGATATATAGCTTATTGTTTAAATTGTATCTTAGCACTGTGATAAGTAATTCAAGGACTTGCTTGAATTTATTTCCAAACATCTCTTAATATCCTACACATTTGAAAAGATACTACAGACAGTTACATCTACTAAAATGACAGTAGAATGCAGGTTTTGAGTGAGTCTCATAACAGGAAAGGGCTCTTCAGGAGGTCTACACTGACTCAGGAGGCCCATAGTATTAGAAATACCGGAGGTCCTGGGATCCCTGGGTGGCTCAGCAGTTTGGCGCCTGCATTTGGCCCAGTGCGCGATCCTGGAGTTCCGGGATCAAGTCCAGTGTCGGGCTCCCAGCATGGAGCCTGCTTCTCCCTCCTCCTGTGTCTCTGCCTCTCTCTCTCTCCCTCTCTCTGTGTGTCTATCATAAATAAATAAATAAATAAATAAATAAATAAATAAATAAATCTATCTTTAAAAAAAAAAAAAAAGAAAGAAAGAAATACCTGAGGTCCAAAGAGACATGAAGCTAGTGGGAAGTTTATGGATAACTCTCATAGCACAATTATAACATATACCCTCCTGGAATCAAGCAAGGTTTCTGTATTATAAAGTCTTCAAAAATAACTTCCCTGCTAGAGGAAGAACTCCTAACTTTGGGACACCAAGTGACCAAGAGGCCAGAATTGCCTTCGTGTTGTGGAATTTGTCAGACTAACAGGTATAAGTTTGAATGAGCCCAGGAGTAATTCATTAGAAGATAAGAGCAGCGCATCCAAGGATCAGGAATGAGCAGAGCCTGAGAAAACAATGGGCTGCACAAGCAGACAACCTAGACCTCTGTGTCCTCCTCCAGCACTGCACTGACCTCGTGCCCTCATCTCACGAGTCTGACTTCAAAGGCCACGCTGGTCCTTCAATAGCTTGGTATGTTGAGGCCAGCCAGGATATATTGCTGCTAGAGTATCCCTCCACCCAGGGTGACCTTAAAAGGAAACAATAAGGGGAAATCCATATTGTTTATGGCAGTAGACTGATTGCCTATATCCATTGTACAGAAGAGAAGTGATCCAAGGTGAGAATATGTAGATTCCTAGGACAGGTGAACAGCTTGGATAGTGGTCAAGAGCCTAGAGGGAGACAGATTAAAAGGTCAGTGACCAGATGATCTGAGGAAAAGGCATCTGAATGGATCTACTGGAAAGGATATGAAGTGTGGAGTTCTTCCTAATATGTGCACAGTTATACCAGAGAGCATCTGCCATAGAAAATACACTAAAGCACCAAGAACACAGAATGACAGCCAGCTGAGGGCAACCAATTTGGTTCATCTGCCTCCCTAACACTGGTAGAATGGGCACGTGAAGGAAGTGCTAGAGAGGCTGGGATCGAAGCATGCTTGTGCCTAATGGCATAGGCTACAGCTATCAAGGCCAGTCCAGCTGCTGTGTGTACCAGGATTTAACTTGCCCGACACAGAGACACTTTGGAGCTCCCAGTAGGACAACATCCCTCAAGTCAGCTGCTGGGTGGCACGTTTGCTGCTATGAGCCTCTTCTTTGCTGAAGGGGGCAGAGATTCATCTTCATTGGAATCATCATGATCCAGACATGGGTCATCATTCCAACACGTAGGTGTTCAGGAGAATTCCTCTCTGAGTCTGGTGAAATGGTGCATAACATTGCACTAGACCAAGAAATCTAGTTTGTAGTAAGGGCGGTGTGGTGCTGGGCAGTGATTGACACCCTGGCTCTATTCTAATTCCTACCACCTGGACACTGCTGGCTTAATCAGTTGATAAAATGCCTTTCGAAGGTATAATTACAATGTCAGGGTGCACTCTAACTAGGTGCACTCTAACTAGGAACTCCAGGGTGCACTCTAACTAGGAACTCCATGGCCACAATATGGAGCCATGTCTTCGGTAGATTGAATACCTCAATCCAGGAATTCTCGTGTGATCTGGTGAGGTTGCAGTCTTGTTCCCACATCCCTGAGCTGTGTGTGATGAGAGGTCCTGATACTCAGTGCGTATATGTTCTTGCAGAGGATGTAACAGGGATCCCACTGTACAGAAAGGTCCAGCCACCAGCCAGTCACTTTAGATTCTCTTCCAAGAAACCAACAAGCAAGGAAAGAAATCCAGAAGGATTACAAGGGCCATTGACTGTCATCAGGAAGAGTTAGGGCTGCTATTATGCATGGGAGCAGGAAAAAAAAATAATGTTTGGCATTCAGGTGGTCCCTAGCCATCTGTTTGTACTCCCTTGTTCAATAGTAAATGACAAACACAAGCACCGGGACTGAAAAGTTCATGGTGGTGATACCCTCAGATTCCATGGGCATGAATCTGGATCATCTCCCTCTGTTGTCACCTCAACTAGTAGAGGGTTTAGGAGAAGGTGATGGGAATCAAAGGATGGAGAAGATAGATCTTAGTGGGTCATGAGATTAGCTGTAACAGTGGATCTGCAGGTGTCCCATTCACCTTCATCTTGTAAGATTCTCCAGCACATGAAAAGAATGAAATGCCGGTGGGGCTCTCCCTAGAGGTTATTATAAGAAATGAGTAGGTTTAAGTAGTACAAGTGGTGGCCAGTGATGGATCCATGGTTCACAGCCAAGATCCCCACAGTAAGAATGCCAGTAGCTGATAGTTCTTAAACGAATGCCTTATATGGAAGTAGGCTCATATAAAGTTAATTGTCTTATGAAGCTTGGGTTCATACCTTTGAGGTAACCTGTATGTAATGACTCTTCCATGGAAAGTATAAATTTCAGGTCCAAGTCAGGCCTGGGAATTTCAAAGGGACATCCCCAATCTCCACTTCTCCACCAGATTGGCCAAGGTCTTTGTTGTGGCTATGGTCAGCTCAGCCTTCTGCCCCAATCTTACTTCCTTCACTCTGTTAGTAATTATTGCACCTGAGAGCATCTCCAATTGACTTCTTCCATACCCACCTGTGTCTCAGACTTGGTGTTTTGTTTTGTGTTTTGATATGTCAAGCAAGTTGCTACAGACACAAAAGAAAATCTCAGGTCAGAAAGACAACTAAACCTACCTCTCAAAGATAAGCCATGTATTAAAGACATAGTGTATCAGTATATCAACAGAGAAGACTTTTCCCAAAGTCATAAGTTAGTAAGATGTACCCTCACCTCTGCTAAACAGAATCAACTCTCATTACTCTTCCAAAAAAAAAATGTAGGCATTTCAATTTTGGAAGAAAAATAATTGACTATATATCCAAGAAACAAATATAAGAAGAAAAGTGAAATATGAATAGAAATGTTTCATTTGTTGGACATCAATTGATTTCTCAACACTTTCCCAAAACATCAAAAACAAGGAATGTTGAGAAACCATCACAGATATGTGAGGTGCCTAGAGAGGTGATGACTAAATAAAAACTGAAATGCTAGATGGTATTCTGGACAGAAGGATGCTAGATTAAACTATGGAAATATGAGTAAAGTATCAATTTCATCTCATCATAATGTATCAATATTGGCTCTTTCATTATAAAAGAGGTACCATACATGTATAGGGCATTAATAATAGGGAAAAATGGGTGTGTCATCATATGGGAATTCTCTATACTATTTTTATTATGTTCTATAAATCCAAAACTGTTTGAAAAAATTTTTTAGATTTATAAAATGTCTTGAGGTAAAGATTTTATTTCTCCCAATGAATCCAGAGAACACTTGGGCTAAAGGAATCACCAGTTTTCTGCTTCCGATTAGTGAAGTAATCAGTGAATGTAGCAGTTAGGGCAAATTGATATTATAGGCCTCATGACAGGAAGAGGAAAACAGAACAGTTGTGATTGCTGAATTACTTAAATCTAATCAGGAGGAAACATCAGAAAAATAGAGATGGTGGGATATTTTACATGATGTCTGATACAAATTTAAAAGTTTTAAATGTCATGAAAGAAAAAAGTCAAGAATTTTCTTCTAAGTTAGAGAAGATTAGCGAATGATAATAAGAAAGTGAATAGTGACCTTTAACTGAATTCTTGATGAAAAAATCAATTAGTATCAAGGACAATTTGGGGAAAATTGGGAAAAATTTTAGTATGAACATCATATTAGATGATGTTAAAGTCCTTTAGGATGATAATTATATGAGGGGCTGCCTGGGTGGCTCAGTTGGTTAAGCATCTGCCTTCAGCTCAGGTCATGAACTTTGGGTCCTGGATCAAGCCCCACATGCCTCAGGCTCCCTGCTCAATGGAGAGCTTCTTCTCTGTATCCCTCTGCTCTTCCCCATTTACCACTCCCACTCACTTGTGCTTGCTCCCTGTCTCTCTCAAATCAATAGATAAATCTTTAAAAAATGATATGACCATGTCGGAAATTTTGTGTTGAAGAATTTATGAGGAAACTGTCATTATCTCATCACATATGAATATACACATACACATAGTGGATCAAATATATATATATATATATATATATATATATATATATATATATATATATACATATATATATATACACATTTACAGGTGGATACCTTGGTCAATGTGCTGAAATTTAATACTTAATAATCTTGGTTTAAAAAAAGTCATGGGCATTCTCTCAACGTTTTTGTAGGTTTGAAAGTTTTTTAAGTAAATCTGGGGGAAAATGTCATGATTCACATTTTTCCTCACTCTGCCCTCTTTCTGCCCTCTTTACAACTTAGTTTCTTGAAAGTGTTCTTCTCTTGCTACTTTCATTTCTCTATGTTGCATATCATATCGTTTAGTGTGTAGAAACATGAATTTTGGATTTGATGTCTAGAATTGATCCCTGTGTTCCACCTTAATAATAATATGGACTAATTATGCAACCTCTTTGTTCTCCATTTTTCTCAGTGGGGTATAGGAAACTAAAATACAGAAATAAAAGTTAAAAATGTAATATATGTGTGAATAAATGGATACTGATGAAACACTATGTGTAAGCTAAAAGGGTGTCTGAGAATTAATTTAAATTAAAATATAAAATGAGACATGAGGCAAGAGACATGAATCAGATAATATTTATTCAGTTGCAATAAAAGCATTTTTTCCACACAAGCTTAGCAGTAAGAAGATCTATTGGATTCTGGAACCAGAAAGGCTGGTTGATTACAGTGACGCTGGGTCTGTTTCTCTGTGATTCCCTCAGCTATGCCCTCCTTTGTGTGTTGACTTCATCTCCAGGCTGGATTCTCTCTTGACGGCCAGATGGAAGTAGACTGTGCCAGATTTCATGTCCGTACAGCATGACATTCATACGAAGAAAGACTCCCTCTTTTGGTGGATCTCTTTTAAAATAAAGGAAATATATATCCCAGAAATTTCCACAAAATCACTTCTTTAGTCTCATTGGGCCCAAATAAGTCACATACTGTTCCCTTAAAGGCCCTTTAGGCTTCAGTGTTGCTAAGGGTTGGAAGAGGGTGGTGCAGAAATACATAACAAAATCTGTGGTATTCCTGGAAAAAGGAAAGGGATCCAGGTATGTGAGTCTAACAAGTAAAACTATCTTCTAATATAGAGAGTGTATACAAAGGAACAACATTCATCTATGTCAGGCGTCTGGATTTTGTTATATTCTTAAAAAATGTGTTTAGGAAACTCTAGAGCTTTGTTTCCGTGGGTTATATCTCACAGTAGGTACAGTTAGAAATGAAAACCAAGACATTAAAAATTATTTATGGACTTGTGCAGAAAAATAAAAACCTATTATACATTAGCTTAATTATATAAAAATTTATTAAAGGAAATGGTAAGCGAACGGTCCAAAATGTCAGGTACCTTTTTAAAGCGTTAGTATCAGTCATGATTAGCTTGGTACTCACAGGAAGAAGATAGGCCTTGATTTTATTTTCCAGTAGTTACATTACCAGTTTTTCTTTAAAATGTTTCTTATATCGGTGCACTCCTCTCCTTTTATCCTCTAGTTTCAGTCTCAACATCTAAGATATGAATTCTTGAAGTTAGTCTCATTGCTTCCACCTTCAACCAATCAATTACCAAATGAGTTTTCTGAAAAATGCAATCAGATTACCCAGGTCTAGGAAGAATTTGGTGTCTGATGTCTCTGAGATACATTCAGATTCCTTAGGGTGGCATTTAAGATTCTCAGTAACCCAATGGGCTTTCCCTCTCATTTCCCATATTCAACAACAGCTCATAACAATAGTTGTGGCAGCTTTCTGACTCTGTCCATGGTTCACCTGCTTCACCCCTGTTTCCAGTGCCATAGTTATTTCCATAAATATTGACTGTGGTCATACTCATTTCTTTTTGCTTCCAGACATCATTTCTAAAAGATCATTTTTAAGGCACATCTTACGTCTTATTCTGCATAAGGACTAAGTACCCCAGGCTACAAGGATCTCCATCTTTGAAACTGTCAAGCAGCATTAATACAAAATGTAGCTCAATATGAGTACCTGGATGAACTTTAGCAGGCATCTCAATGTCCAAAGTTATGAGATTTTTACTGAGAAAAAGCATGAAAAATTATTTCTAAACTGTTTTTTGTTAGGTAATCTATAGGAAGGGTCTTCTTTGTGCCTACCAGATCACGTGTTCTCAGTAAATTATTCTTTCCTTTCCTATTTGCAAATATAAGTGATCGATAAATATTTTTGTTTAGGTATTTAGAATTTTTACCATTTTGTGCCTCACTGATGCTTTACAGCATCTCAGAGCCTTTTGTTAATGCTGAGAGTAGAGCAGTAGTTTACATGCAGTTCTGAGGATTTCCAAGTAACAAACAAGTAATATCAGTGAAAAAACCCTTTATTTAGTTTAATGTGTTCAGGATTACCATCCATTTTTGATGGGTGCCTAGTCATAATATATGAATTTCAAAGTCCGTATGAATTTCAGTGTAAATACCATGTACTTCATCTACAGATTGATAAATCACCTATAGAGAAAGATGAAGTCTTTTTCATAATACATTTTTGTTAGTATTCTTTTCTTGTTTTTAATATTTTAAATATAAATTATTAAATTTCTACTTTTAAGGATAAAAATTTTCTTTTTGACCATAGACATTCTGAGTGAATTGATAGTCAGATGTATTCTCCTGAATCAACTCAAAGAAAATTAAGAATCAAATATATACAATTTACTTGTGACACATGACATTAAGAAGGGATTAATTATTGATAATTTGGAAGGTGTCAGAGTTTGTCAGATTATGGTTTGGAATTCCAGAAATTTGTTAACAATAATAAATGGAAGTGATCTTTACATATACTGACTTATACCCTAGTATTTGTTGTATTGTTGAAAATTGTAACTCACTACACTTTGAAACAATTAGTTAATACTTTAGCTAATTTCATTGCAACACAGTTTGTGAGCTCAAGAATAATGATTTAGTTCATTCTTGCTGGGAGCTAGAAGCTTAGATTTTGAAATATTTTGTAACAGAATGTCTCCTTACTGAACTTATTTATTTGACTCCAATACTGTCATGTTTCAGTAATTTAATATTTTACATACAAAGTGGTCATTTTCTTTCTCAATACTCAGAATATTCAGAAAAACATTTTCTCAAATTTAAGTTAGTTTTCCACAGGGGAGGATATTTCTTTTAAGTGTCAAAAAATTTTATTTATTTTTTTTTCATAGCATTTATTACTTCTTTATTTCTTAGACTATAAATAAAAGGGTTTAATAAAGGGATTACTAGAGTATAAAAAATAGCAACAGATATATCTTTATCCTCCTCTTTAACTGAATTTGGTCGAACGTACACAAAAAGAAGAGAACCATAGAACATTGAGACAGAGAGAAAGTGGGATGCACAAGTAGATAAGGCTTTGCCTCTTCCCTCTTTGGATTTCATTTTGAAAATCATGAAAAGAATGCAGAGATAAGAGATTATGACTATGATAATAGAGAACACTAGAACTGAGCCTGGAAAGATAAATATCAACAATTCATTGATATAAGGGTCAACACAGGAGAGTTTGAATAATGGAAGAACATCACAAAAAAAGTGATTAATATGATGAGACCTACAGAAAGTTAACCGAAAGAGAAACACTATATGAATTACGGGATGGAGATTTCCTGCTATGTAGGCCCCTGTGGTCATCTGAAGGCAGAGTTTCTTTGACATCAGGGTGTGGTACTGCAGTGGGCTGCAGATGGCCACATAGCGGTCATAGGCCATTGCTGCCAGGAGAAAGCAGTCTGCCGTTTCAGCAAGGCAGAGAAAATAAAACTGTGCCATGCATTCATAGAGGGAAATCATTCTGTCCTTCGAAAAGAAATTCTCTAACATCTTGGGGGTAATGGCACAGGCACAACAGGAATCCATTAGAGCCAGGTTGCCCAGAAAGATGTACATGGGTGTGTGAAGGCGACGCTCCATTAGAATCAAAGGCACCAGGCCCAGATTCCCCACCATGGTCACCAGATAGATAGTGAGAAACACCACAAACAGAATGGTCTTCAACTTTGGGTGATCTGTAAATCCTATGAGAATAAATTCAGTTGTCAAGGAGTAATTATCCTCAGTCATATCCACGTTCTCTGTGGAGATATGAATTCTGGAGATACAAGAGTCTAATTCAGGGTATGTATTGTTTTCCTTCAAATTTTTTTTCTACAGCAAAGAGAGGAGTTCTTCAAACCTCTCTTACCCTCTCTGGATACAGACACACAAACATAGAGGATACCCATTCCCCTAAAATGTCAGCTTCATAATCTTGACTCTGGAAATCAGCATTTCCATGAATGTTCTTATATTTCCAAGAAGAATGCTTACCATGGATTAATTTTGTCATTGTGAATTCATGCATGAAGAGTGTACAGATCTAGGGTACACATATTTGTTTCATTGTTGACATATAATTTTAGTTATCAGTTTCTCTATTAAAGATCCTTAAAATGAATTTAAAATCAATTTTCATATATACACATTTTTTTTTTAACTGAGAAAGAAGTTCTTCATATACTCTCCCAGTGGAGTGAATGCTTGAAAATAGAACATGACAGATAATTTAATTTTATATCTTAGGAATTGTATCAACATCAGTAACGATTAAGAAGAAGACCTTCCTTTATTAAAGAAAATTACTTTGGATATCCAAGGAAATAAATATCTCTATATTATCATCTCTCTCATTCCTTTTTCTCGTATTACATCCATTTCCATAAGAACTAACTTTGTCATGCCATCATTCCTGTCCATTTTTGCCCAGATTTCTAAGTCCTTTCTTTCTTTATGCAATACATAGTTTACATATAATGCTACTTAATAAAGTTTATACTAAATGCCCCAGACCACACTGATTTTCACTTCCTGCAACCTCCAGTGTATCCCGTATACCCACCACCCTCTAAGGTTGCTTCTGTATAATCTACAAGGCTATTTTTTTCACATATGATGCACAGTTTCCTTACTAGAATTGTAGACATTTGAGCATAGCTATGGCTTCTACTTCTTATAGGAGTTGTTTCATGCTATAGAGAAGGAGCAATAGGATTCCAGTCCTAGCTTCATTCCAAAGGCCTGAGATGGGTGAACTTGTTGTCAGTGTACTACTGCTGATCCTCAGTTACCTCTTGGGTTTTTCAAATAGAGTCTGCTAATTTTGAAGAATAGCCTACAAAGGCAATTAGACAAAATTCATCATTAAAAAAATTTTATGAATCATCATCTTATCTGAATTAACCTCACTACTATTTACCTGTTTCCTAAGAAACATAAATACAATTTTCTGAAATATGTCACAGTAGTTTAAAAGTTGATAACAATACGTTTGCCTGTATCTTTTAGTTTTGTAACACTTAGAAAAAGGGAAAAATCTTAAAGCTTAATGGTATTTTTGAGAACAAATTTTACTTTTCTCAAAGGCTATCTTCTATCTTTACTTAGTGAATCCATTAGGATATATTGGCCAGTGTGTCTAATTATATGAATTCTATGGTCAAAATTGGTTTGTATTTCCCTAATTGAAATATCAAAATAAATGTGCAGGTGGACATTATTCAGTATTAAAATATTAAAGCAAAGCCATTTGAGAACATAAGCAATGTTAGAAATAACTTTCAAGGTACTTGCCTAAATTATGTCATAGAGCTAAGCTGTGTTCTTACCTGTCTACTTTGAAGATTTATCTTATAATCAAGAAAAGGTCAGCATGAATTGAGTTTAAATCTCATTTCCCATAGCCTTCAGTTGAGAGAAGGGCTAGAAAGGTGAGAAGTTGAAATCTGTAAGCAATGAAAAATGCTGTTATTCAGATAAATAAATGATTATAGATGCTAATATTAAAAGTAAAACTACATTTGAATACTTCCATTACCTGAATGCTCCTAAAAACATTTTACAACATCACATTGCTTTTGTTATGGAGTTAAGTTCATAGAGTTTCAGAATATGAACTCTGATCTCAAAAACATTTGGGATTAAATAATGAAAATGCAGGACTACTAATAGGTCAGTGTCAATAATTATGTTCCTTACAAGGCAAAGTTAAATTTTCCATCAAATGCTTATGGGACTTCCCTGCAATGACATCAGTGTATTTCTATGGGGAGATGCAGTTTGCAAAACTTCTTACATGTATGACATAAATTAAAGCTGACCTGTGAGACAATGTGGGTAAAGTAAATGACCCTCACTGAGGTCAGTGAAGTGATTTGATGATCATCTTGCTGATTCTTATGTAAATGACATCATTTTCCAATTCTGATCCTTCCTAGTGCGTAACCTGTAAAATGAGCAGAAGAGAGTCTCAGGTTGGTTTGGACAGAGTACTGGGGAGATTAACGTGATTTATGAAAAATGATTTACATCTGGAGAGGAGACTGATAGGGTTAGCTAGGGTCATAAGTCCCCTCACTCTGAGTTGAATTTGTTCCCATGTGTTGCAAAACCCTCATGGAAATTTTGCTGTTACAACTTAACCCCACTATGAATATGATTGACTGAGTGGTTCTCTGTTCTTCTCAGTTGACCCCAATTCCTTTATCTTTCTCATCTTGTTTTTCCCCCATCATTCCGCTAATCATAGAAATATAACACATATTTAATATAATTTTACTTAGTAAAAACACTATGTATATAGTATGTCTATATTCAGTCACTAGTGTTCAAAGACCACCAGTAGCCTTAGATATAAGAGGGACTTTGTCTGATATGTTCATTCCTTCATTCCTAACACCCTAAACAGTCAAACTTTATAGAGCTAAGCAAATATTTGTTACAGGCATAAGATAATGACACTCCAGTCCCCAGGCATTAGCAATGGTCTCTCACTAGATTTCAAAGCAAATCCATTTATCCTAACTTGGAATTCCAGATGCTTCACAGTCAGCCTGTGTCTCATCTACCACCTTGCTTTCTTCCTCTCACCTCAGGGCACGTGGCAATGTGCATCCCTAACTGCCCCTCTGTGCAGTTTCGTCATGTAAATTGCTTATACAATTTCCCTCATCTGAAACTCCTTCTCCCTTTTCTTCCATTTCACTACGACTCATCCTTGAGTTCAAGTCATATCTCTCCATGAGGACTTTCCTAGGTCCTTTAAACAGAACTGAGTGTTCCTCTTCCTGATTTACATGATACTTACCTGCTTTTTATAATGAATGCATTCACCACTGTATCAAGTGTGCATCATATGTGTCTTGAGTGTAAAAGTCTCGACTAAATATTCTTGTCACCAATTGTGTCCTACATCTTTGAGCACCTGACAGAACTGGAGCTAGATCTTCAATACATGCTGCATTGATTGCTAATATTCCCATTGTGTTTAACTTTTATCAAGTGCTTGCAATATTCATGGTACTGGAAAAGACAATGGGGAGTGTGTGCACAGGATGTGAAAATGGTGCGATAAATTCTTCTTAGTTTTAGATATGGCTCCTGACAAGAAACTCATAACTAGTGGGGGAGAAAACAGCATTTACATTGCTGACTAGTGTGCAGTTTAGGCTGTAACATTAAAAGTGCTTTTTTTTTTTTTTTTTTTTTTTTTACTGTTCTTCAGGGTTTATTCAGACAAAGAAAATCAGGAAATGACAAATGTCAAGAGAACAGAAGGACTAATGAGACAAGGATGGAAGTAATAAAAAAAACCAAATATATAAGATCTTTCTACAAGGTCTTTTATAACTTCTCCCATTAAATTTGAGGAAATTATCCCAAGATAGGAAGAGATAATTGATACAGAATGCCAGCTAACATATTCATTGACCCTATCATGCATTCATTCAAATGTCATCTACCACATATGATGTTAAAGAAAAAAGGCAAGAACCCTCCAGTGTATACACGGAAGATGTGGGAGTGGGGGAGGTGGTGGGAGAAAATACCTCCTGCAGCAGGTAAAGACAAAACATGCAACCAGACACTTCCAAATCATGGAAGTCCTTTCCTAGGCAATATCTAGATTTATACTACTTCACTTCATCACGTTTCCAGGGCAGCTCTTATCTCAGAATGTGTGCTGCCCACTAGTATAAATCAGAGTTTCTCAAACCCTTTTTACTCTAGGTGAAAAGATTTCCTTTCGGAAATTTTAATTTCAGATAACTTTCCAGGGTATGCAGGTAGCAAGTGGTGAAGATCATGGGGAAAAGCATTAGGCTGAGGGAATCAAGTGTAAAAGCCTGGACTCTAAAAGAGCAACACCTAATTTAAAAGAAAGGGCAGGGGATCCGTGGGTGGCTCAGTGGTTTAGTGCCTGCCTTCGGCCCAGGGCTTGATCCTGGGGACCCAGGATTGAGTCCTGTATCGGGCTCCCTGCATGGGGCCTGCTTCTCCCTCTGCCTGTCTCTCTCTCTCTCTCTCTCTCATGAATAAATAAATAAATCTTTAAAAAAAAAATAAAAGAAAGGACAGTAAATTCGAGTGACTAAAGCTTACTCATGCATGATATAAGAGGACGTAACAGGTAATATAAAGAGAATGGGAAAATAGGTGGGACATAGCTCTATTGGATTCTTTCCCAGTTACTTTCTCTGTTCTGCCATTTCACTAACCCCCCTCCCTTCACCACCACGCCTAAGGCCACAAGCCCCTCTAATGCCAACCCAAAGGAATAATTATTTTCCTAACCACACGTAGTGTTTGGTGCTATCATAGTCTTCTCTGGCTTCTTAGGATAACCTTCCCTGCTTCTATAATCTTGATGGCTCCATCTCATTCTTTCCTGCTCGGTCATGTTTCTCCTTTTGCCCTTAATGATGCTTCTTTTTGATTGTATCCTAAACCTCCTTCTTCTTTTATTCTAGAATTTTCCCCATATTATCTCATCTACTCTTGTGCTTTCAACTGTCTTTCATCTACTGGTTGGTGGCTTCAGTAGAAGAGATATTTCAAACCATTTTGTTATATACTCATATAGTAAGATCATTGTAATATGTTCTAAATATACATACTTACCTACAAATTAGGTTACCAGTATACTAAAATAGTATGTATTATAAAATATGAAAACAGAATTTTAAAAAGGAGTCTAAAGAAATGGCATTAATTTTTTTTTGTATTTAATTAAACATTGTATACTCCCCTAACACTATTATTAATTAAATATTAATTAGAGTAAGAAAAAATCGTGTTATCTGTCTTATTTAAACTATAGCATAGTCTTTTTTTTTTTTTTGCATAGTCTTGATATACAGCAATTCATGCACTTGCTTGAATCTATTTCCAAACATCTCTTAATATCCTACATATTTTGGTAATGCTCATATAATAAGTACATTTGTAGCATGTTCTCAATATATTTTGATATAGAAATTAGATAGACTACCACTATACTAAAATATTAAGTAATATGAATTATGAAAAGAGAAATTCAAAAATATCTAGAAAAAGAAATGTCATTAAAATGTTTAATTTTACATATTGATGCTATTAAAATATTGTTTCCTCCCCATTGGATGATTATTAATTAAATAATAATCAGATTCAGAGAAAAATATGATATATGGCTCCTTATTTAAACTGTAGCATAGCTTTGTGATACAGGATTTCAAGCACTTGCTTGAATCTTTTTCCAAACATCTCTTAATATCCTACACATTTGGAAAGATACTAGAGACAGATGCATCTACCCAAATAAGAGAAGAATGGGAGTTTTTGTGTGTTTCAGAATAGGAAAGGGCTCTTCAGGAAGTCCACACTGAGTCAGGAGGCCAACAGTATTAGAAATATCTGAGGTCCAAAGAGACAGGAGGCTAATGGGAAGTTTATGGATAACTCTCATAGCACAATCATAACATATACCCTCCTGGTTTAAAGCAAGTTTTCTGAATTATAAAGTCTTCAAAAATAACTTCCCTGCTAGAGGAAGAGCTCCTAACTTGGGACACAAGTGACCAAGAGGCCAGAATTGCCTTTGTGTTGTGGAATTTGTCAGACTAACAGGTATAAGTTTGAATGGGCCCAGGAGTAATTCATTAGAAGATGAGAGCAGCACATCCAAGGATCCGAATGAGCAGAGCCAGAGAATGCAATAGCCTGCACAAGCAGACAACCTAGACCTCTGTGTCCTGCTCCAGCACTGCACTGACCTCGTGCCCTCATCTCCTGTATCTGACTTCAAAGGCCAAGCTGGTCCTTCAGTAGCTTGGTATGCTGAGGCCAGCCCGGGTATAGTGCTGCTAGAGTATCCCTCCACCCAGGGTGACCTTAAAAGACAACCATAAGGGGAAATCCTCCCTTAGAGCAGTAGACTGATGACTATATCCATTGTACAGAAGAGAAGTGATCAGAGGTGAAAATATGTAAATTCCTAAAACAGGTGATCAGCTTGGATAGTGGTCAAGAGCCTAGAGGGAGACAGATTAAAAGGTCGGTGACCAGATGATCCGAGGAAAAGACATCTGATGGATCTACTGGAATGGATATGAAGTGTGGAGTTCTTCCTAATACATGCACAGTTATACCAGAGAGCATCTGCCATGGAAAATACACTAAAGCACCAAGAACACAGAATGACAGCCAGCTGAGGGCAACCAATTTGGTTCATCGGCCACCCAGTACTGGTAGAATGGGCATGTGAGGAAGCGCTAGAGAGGTTGGGATCGAGGCATGTATGTGCCTAATGGCATAGGCTACAGCTATCAAGGCCAGTCCAGCTGCTGTGTGTGCCAGGATTTAACTTGCCTGACACAGAGACACTTTGGAGCTCCCAGTAGGACAACATCCCTCAAGTCAGCCGCTGGGTGGCACGTTTCCTGCTATGAGCCTCTTCTTTGCTGAAGGGGGCAGAGACTCATCTTCATTGGAATCATCATGATCCAGACATGGGTCATCATTCCAACACGTAAGTGTTCAGGAGAATTCCTCTCCGAGGCTGGTAAAATGGTGCATAACGTTGCACTGGACCAAGAAATCTAGTTTGTAGTAAGGGCGGTGTGGTGCTGGGCAGTGATTAACACCCTGGTTCTATTCCTACTACCTGGACACTGCTGGTTAATGAGTTAATAAAATGCCTTTCGAAGGTACAATTACTATATCAGGCCTCTGTCCTCCAGGGTGCACTTGATGTAGGAAATCAGTGACCACAATATGGTGCATGTGTTGGGTAGACTGAATACCTCAATACAGGAATTCTCGTGTGATCTCCTGGGGAGGTTGCAATCTTGTTCCCACATCCCTGAGCTGTGTGTGCTTAGAGGTCCTGATACTCAGCGGAGATATGTTCTTGCAGAGGATGTAACAGGGATCCCACTGTACAGAAAGGTCCAGCCACCAACCAGTCACTTTAGATTCTCTTCCAAGAAACCAACAAGCAAGGAAGGAATCCAGAAGGATTACAAGGGCCATTGACTCTCATCAGGAGGAGTTAGGGCTGCTATTATGCATGGGAGCAGGAAAAAAAATATGTTTGGCATTCAGGTGGTCCCTAGGCATCTGTTTGCACTCCCTTGTTCAACAGTAAATAGACAAATACAAGCACCGGGACTGAAAAGGTCATGGTGGTGATACCCTCAGATTCCATGGGCATGAATCTGGATCATCTCCGTATGTTTGTCACCACAACTAGTAGAGGGATTAGGAGAAGGATGTGGCAATCAAAGAAAGGAGAAGATAGATCTTAGTGGGGTCCTGTGATTAGCTGTAACCATGGATCTGCAGGTGTCCTTGTAAGATTCTCCAGCACAAGAAAAGAACCAAATCCTGGTGGGGCTCTCCCTAGAGGTTATTATAAGAAATGAGTAGGTTTAAGTAGTACAAGTGGTGGCCAGTGATGGATCCATGGTTCACAGCCAAGATCCCCACAGTAAGAATGCCAGTAGCTGATAGTTCTTACATGAATGCCTTATCAGGAAGTAGGCTCATATAAAGTTAATTGTCTTATGAAGTTCATGTTTGTACTTTGCAGTTAACCCATATGCAATGACTGTTCCATGGACAGTATAAATACCAGGTCCCCGTCTTTGGCCTGGGAACTTCAAAGGGACATCCCCAATCTCCACTTCTCCACCAGATTGGCTAAGGTCTTTGTTGTGGTTATGGTCAGCTCATCCTTTTGACCCAATCTTACTTCCTTCACTCCGTCAGTAATTATTGTGCCTGAGAGCATTCTCCACAGACTTCTTCCTTGCCCACCTTCCTCTCAGATTTGGTGTTTTGTTTTGTTTTTTGATATGTCAACAAATTGCTACAGAAACAAAGAAAATCTCAGATCAGAGACAGAACTAAACCTACCCCTCAAAGATAGGCCTAGTATTAAAGAAATAGTGTATCAGTTTATCAACAGAGAATACTATTCCCAAAGTCATAAGTTAGTAAGTTGTACCCTCACCTCTGCTAAACAGAATCAACTCTCATTACTGATCCAGAAAAAAAGTAATCCTTTTATATTAGGAAAAAATAGATTACACACTCACAAAACAATTATAAATAGAAAACTGAAAATATGAATATTAATGTTTCATTTGTTGAAAATCAAATGATTTCTCAATACTTTCAAAGATATCAAAAACAAGAAATGTCTAAGAAACCATCAGAGATACGTGAGAGGGGCCTAAAGAGAGGTGATGACTAAATATAAAGTGATATGCTAAATGGGATTCTGGACAGAAGGATGCTAGATTAAACTAAGGAAATATGAGTAAAGTATGAATTTCACTTCATCAAAATGTATCAATATTGGCTCATTCATTATATCATTGGTACTACACGGGTGTAGGGTATTAATAATATGGAAAAATGGGTCATCATATGGAAATTCTCTATACTATCTTTATTATTTTCTGTAAATCCAAAACTGTTTGAAAAAAATTGTTTTAATGTATTAAAAGTCTTTGAGTTATGGTTCTTATTTCTCAGAATGAAGCCAGAGAGCAGTTAGGGGAAAACAGTCCCTGTTTTCTGTTTCCAGTTACAATAATTGATTCAAATAATTGTCATTAGATGCTTAAACTGTTGATGAAAAATTGTTAGGGAACAGGAAATTCACATGGTGTCAATGTATCACCCTCCAGATTAGATTATTTAATAGGAAGGAAATAACTTATCATTTCTGTAGAAAAAGTTGATGGTACCACCTTAACGACATAATCAGTGTATGGCGCCAGTTAAGACGTTTGATATTATAGGCCTCATGACAGGAGGAGGAAAATAGTACAGTTGTGGTTGCTGAATGATTTAATTTAAATCTAATCTAGAGGAAACATCAAGAAAATAGAGATGGTGGGATATTTTACATGATGTCTGATACAAATTTTTAAAAATTTTAAATATCATGAAAGAGAAAAGGCAAGAAGTTTCTTCTATGTTAGAGGAATTTAAAGAATGATAACAAAGTGAATTGAATTCTGAAAAAAGTAGATTAGTATCAAGAACAATTTGGGAAAATTGGGAAAAATTTTAATATGAACACCATAATAGATGATGTTAAAGTCCTTTAGGATGATAATTAATTGAGAGGCTGCCTGGGTAGCTCAGTTGGTTAAACATCTGCCTTCAGCTCAGGTCATAAACTTTGGGTCCTGGATCAAGCCCCACATGCCTCAGACTCCCTGCTCAATGGGGAGCTTCTTCCCCTCTGCTCTTCCCCATTTACCACTCCCACTCACTTGTGCTTGCTCCCTGTCTCTCTCAAATCAATAGATAAATCTTTAAAAAAAGATATGACCATGTTGGAAATTTCTGTGTTCTTTAAAGATATATGTTGAAGAATTTATGAGGAAACTGTCATTATCTCATCATATATGAATATACACATACACATACACGGATCAAAGAAAATAAATAAATAAATAAATAAATAAATAAATAAATAAATAAATAAATACTATATATGTGTGTATATATATATATACATATATATATACATACACACATTTGCAGGTGGATAACTGGGTCAATGTGCTGAAATGTTAATACTTAATAATCTTGGTTTAAAAAAAGTCATCGACATTCTCTCAACGTTTTTGTAGTTTTGAAAGTTTTCAAAGTAAATCTGGAGGCTAAGATCATTGATTCACATTTTTCTTGACTCTACCCTCTCTCTGCCCTCTTTAAGCTTGGTTTCCTGAAAGGTTTCCTCTCTTGCTACTTTATTTCGCTATGTTGCATTTCATATCGTTTAGCGTGTAAAAACATGAACTTTGGATTTGATGTCTAGATTTTATCCCTGTGTTCCACCTTAATAATAATATGGACTAATTATGAAACCTCTTTGTTCTCCATTTTTCTCAGTGGGGTATAGGAAACTAAAATACAGAAATAAAAGTTAAAAATGTAATATATGTGTGAATAAATGGATACTGATGAAACACTATGTGTAAGCTAAAAGGGTGTCTGAGAATTAATTTAAATTAAAATATAAAGTGAGACATGAGGCAAGAGACATGAATCAGATAATATTTATTCAGTTGCAATAAAAGCATTTTTTCCACACAAGCTTAGCAGTAAGAAGATCTATTGGATTCTGGAACCAGAAAGGCTGGTTGATTACAGTGACGCTGGGTCTGTTTCTCTGTGATTCCCTCAGCTATGCCCTCCTTGTGTGTTGACTTCATCTCCAGGCTGGATTCTCTCTTGACGGCCAGATGGAAGTAGACTGTGCCAGATTTCATGTCCGTACAGCATGACATTCATATGTGTTTAGGATCAGAGACACCTAACTCTAGGAAGTGAACAAGGGGTATTGGTAGGGGAGGTGGGCGGGGGGTTGGGGTGACTGGGTGATGGGTGCTTAGGGGGGCAATGGAGGGATAAGCTCTGGGTGTTATGCTATATATTGGCAAATTGAACTCCAATAAAAAAAAGTGTTTAGGAAACTCTAGAGCCTTGTTTCTGTGAGTTATATCTCACAATATGTACAGTTAGAAATGAAAACTAAGAAATTAAAAATTATTTATGGACTTGTGCAAAAAAAATAAAAACCTATTATAGATTAACTTAATTATTTCAAAATATATTAAAGGAAATGGTTAGCGAATGGTTCAATGTGTCAGGTCCCTTTTAAAGTATTAGTATCAGTCATGATTAGGTTGGTATTCACAGGAAGATCTTCATTTTATTATTCAGTAGTTACCATTTTTTCTTTAAAATGTTGCTTATATCAGTGCACTCCTCTCCTTTTATCCTCCAGTTTCAGTCTCAACATCTAAGATATGAATTCTTGAAGTTAGCCTCATTGCTTCCACTTTCAACGAATCAATTAACAAATTAGTTTTCTGAAAAATGCAATTACCCAGGTCTAGGAAGAATTTGGTGTCTGATGTCTCTGAGATACATTCAGATTCCTTAGGTGGCATTTAAGATTCTCAGTAACCTAATGGGCTTTCCCTCTCATTTCCCATATTCAACAACAGCTCATAACAATAGTTGTGGCAGCTTTCTGACTCTGTCCATGGTTCACCTGTTTCACCCCTGTTCCCAGTGCCATATTATTTCCATAAACATTGACTGTGGTCATACTCATTTCTTTTTGCTTCCAGACATCATTTCTAAAAGATCAGTTTTAAGGCACATCTTACGTCTTATTCTGCATAAGGACTAAGTACCCCAGGCTACAAGGATCTCCATCTTTGAAACTGTCAAGCAGCATTAATACAAAATGTAGCTCAATATGAGTACCTGGATGAACTTTAGCAGGCATCTCAATGTCCAAAGTTATGAGATTTTTACTGAGAAAAAGCATGAAGAATTATGTATAACCAGTTGTTAGGTAATCTATAGGAAGGGTCTTCTTTGTGCCTACCAGGTCACGTGTTCTCAGTAAATTATTCTTTCCT
Organism: Canis lupus familiaris; assembly: GCF_011100685.1. Classification (NCBI taxonomy): domain Eukaryota; kingdom Metazoa; phylum Chordata; class Mammalia; order Carnivora; family Canidae; genus Canis; species Canis lupus. The sequence continues at coordinate 5,645,876 of NC_049254.1, read as the reverse complement.
TTCCTATTTGCAAATATAAGTGATCGATAAATATTTTTGTTTAGGTATTTAGAATTTTTGCTGTTTTGTGCCTCACTGATGCTTTACAGCATCTCAGAGCCTTTTGTTAATGCTGAGAGTAGAGCAGTAGTTTACATGCAGTTCTGAGGATTTCCAGTAATAAACAAGTAATATCAGTGAAAAAACCTTTCATTTAGTTTAATGTGTTCAGGATTACCGTCCATTTAGGATGGGTACCTAGTCATAACACGTGAAAATTTCAAAGTCCATATGAATTTCAGTGTAAATACCATGTACTTCATCTACAGATTGATAAATCACCAGTAGAGAAAGATGAAAATAGTTTTTTAATACATTTTTGTTAGTATTCTTTTCTTGTTTTTGATATTTTAAATTATAAATTATATATAATAAATTTTTTACTTTTAAGGATAAAAATTTTCTTTTTACCGTAGACATTCTGAGTGAATTGATAGTAAAATGTATTCTCCTGAATCAACTCAAAGAAGATTAAGAATCAAATATATACAATTTACTTGTGACACATGACATTAAGAAGGGATTAATTATTGATAATTTGGAAGGTGTCAGAGTTTGTCAGATTATGGTTTGGAATTCCAAAATTATTTGTCAACATTAATAAATGGAAGTGATCTTTACATATAATGACTTGTACTCCTAGTTTTTGTTGAAAATTGTAACTCACTACACTTTGAAAGAATTAGTTACTACTTTAGCTAATTTTATTGTGACACAGTTTGTGAGCTCAAGAATAATGATTTAGTTCATTCTTGCTGGGAACTAGAAGCTTAGATTTTGAAATACTTTGTAACAGAATGTCTCCTTACTGAACTTCTTTATTTGACTCCTATACTGTCATGTTTTAGTAATTGAATATTTTATGCACAAAGTGGTCGTTTTCTACTTTCTCAACTCTGTCATTCAAAAAAAATAATTTTCTCAAATTTAATTTTCCACAAGGGAGGATATTTCTTTTAAGTGTCAAAAATTTTTCCTTATGTTTTTTTTCATAGCATTTATTACTTCCTTATTTCGTAGACTATAAATAAAAGGGTTTAATAAAGGGATTACTAGAGTATAAAAAATAGCAACAGATATATCTTTATCCTCTTCTTTAACTGAATTTGGTCGAACGTACACAAAGAGAAGAGAACCATAGAACATTGAGACAGAGAGAAAGTGAGATGCACAAGTAGATAAGGCTTTGCCTCTTCCCTCTTTGGATTTCATTTTGAAAATCATGAAAAGGATGCAGAGATAAGAGATTATGACTACAATAATAGAGAACACTAGAACTGAGCCTGAAAATATAAATATCAACAATTCATTGATATAAGGGTCAACACAGGAGAGTTTGAATAATGGAAGAACATCACAAAAAAAGTGATTAATCTGATGAGACCTACAGAAAGTTAACCGAAAGAGAAGCCCAATATAAATTACGGGATGGAGATTTCCGGGTATGTAGGCCACTGCAGTCATCTGAAGGCAGAGCTTCTTTGACATCAGGGTGTGGTACTGCAGTGGGCTGCAGATGGCCACATAGCGGTCATAGGCCATTGCTGCCAGGAGAAAGCAATCTGTAGTTTCAGCAAGACAGAGAAAATAAAATTGTGCCATGCATTCATAGAGGGAAATCATTCTGTCCTTCGAAAAGAAATTCTCTAACATCTTGGGAGTAATGGCACAGGCACAACAGGAATCCATTAGAGCCAGGTTGCCCAGAAAGATGTACATGGGTGTGTGAAGGCGACGCTCCATAAGGATCAATGCCACCAGGCCCAGATTCCCCACCATGGTCACCAGATAGATAGTGAGAAACACCACAAACAGAATGGTCTTCAACTTTGGGTGATCTGTAAATCCTATGAGAATAAATTCAGTTGTCAAGGAGTAATTATCCTCAGTCATATCCACGTTCTCTGTGGAGATAGGAATCCTGGAGATACAAAAGTGTCATTTAGGGTATGTATAGTTTTCCTTCCAAATTTTCTTTCTACAACAAAGAGAGGAGTTCTTCAAACCTCTCTTACCCTCTCTGGATACAGACACACAAACATAGAGGATACCCATTCCCCTAAAATGTCAGCTTCATAAGCTCGACCCTGGAAATCAGCATTCCCATGAATATTCTTATATTTCCAAGAAGAATGCTTACCCTGGACAAGTTTTGTCATTGTGAATTCATGCATGAAGAGTATACAGATCTAGGGTACACATATTTGTTTCATTGTTGACATATAATTTTAGTTATCAGTTTCTCTATTAAAGATCCTTAAAATGAATTTAAAATCAATTTTCATATATACACATTTTTTTTAACTGAGAAAGAAGTTCTTCATATACTCTCCCAGTGAAGTGAATGCTTGAAAATAGAACATGACAGATAATTTTATTTTATATCTTAGGAATTGTATCAACATCAGTAACGATTAAGAAGAAGACCTTCCTTTATTAAAGAAAATTACTTTGGATATCCAAGGAAATAAATATCTCTATATTATCATCTCTCTCTTTCCTTTTTCTTGTATTACATCCATTTCCATAAGAACTAACTTTGTCATGCCATCATTCCTGTCCATTTTTCCCCAGATTTCTAAGTCCTTTCTTTCTTTATGCAATACATAGTTTACATATAATGCTACTTAGTAAAGTTCATATTAAATGCCCCAGACCACACTGATTTTCACTTCCTGCAACCTCCAGTGTATCCCGTATACCCACCACCCTCTAAGGTTGCTTCTGTATAATCTATAAGGCTATTTTTTTCATATATGATGCACAGTTTCCTTACTAGAATTGTAGACATTTGAGCATAGCTATGGCTTCTACTTCTTATAGGAGTTGTTTCATGCTATAGAGAAGGAGCAGTAGGATTCCAGTCCTAGCTTCATCCAAAGGCCTGAGATGTGTGAACTTTCTGTAAGTGTACTAGTACTGATTCAGAGTAACCTCTTGGGTTTTTCAAAGAGTCTGCTAATTTTGAAGAATAGCCTACAAAGGCAATTAGAGAAAATTCATCATTGAAAAAATTTTATGAATCATTGTCTTATCTGAATTAACCTCACTACTATTTACCTGTTTCCTAAGAAACATAAATACAATTTTCTGAAATATGTCACAGTAGTTTAAAAGTTGATAACAATACGTTTGCCTGTATCTTTTAGTTTTGTAACACTTAGAAAAAGAGAAAAATCTTAAAGCTTAATGGGATTTTGAGAACAAATTTTACTTTTCTCAAAGGCTATCTTCTATCTTTACTTAGTAAAGATATCTTCTATCTTTACTTTATCTTCTATCTTTACTTTATCTTCTATCTTTACTTAGGATATATTGGCCAGTGTGTCTAATTATATGAATTCTATGGTCAAAATTGGTTTGTATTTCCCTAATCAAAATATCAAAATAAATGTGCAGGTGAACATTTTCCGGGATTAAAATATTAAAGCAAAGCCATTTGAGAACATAAGCAATGTTAGAAATAACTTTCAAGGTACTTGCCTAAATTATGTCATAGAGCTAAGCTGTGTTCTTACCTGTCTATTTTGAAGATTTATAATCAAGAAAAGGTCAGCATGAATTGAGTTTAAATCTCATTTCCCATAGCCTTCAGTTGAGAGAAGGGCTAGAATGATAAGTTGAAATCTGTAAGCAATGAAAAAAATACTAAGTTATTCAGATAAATAAACAATTAGAGATGCTAATATTAAAAGTAAACTACATTTGAATACTTCCATTACCTGAATGCTCTGGAGAGAGAACATTTATAACATCACATTGCTTTTGTTATGGAGTTAAGTTCATAGAGTTTCAGAATATGAACTCTGATCTCAAAAACATTTGGGATTAAATAATGAAAATGCAGGACTACAAATAGGTCCGTGTCAATAATTATGTTCTTTACAATGCAAAGTTAAATTTTCCATTAAATGCTTATGGGACTTCCCTGCAATGACATCAGTGTATTTCTATGGGGAGATTCAGTTCGCAAAACATATTAGCTGTATGACATAAATTAAGCTGACCTATGAGACAATGAGAGTAAAGTAAATGACCCTCACTGAGGTCAGTGAGGTCATTTGATGATCATCTTGCTGATTCTTATGTAAATGACATCCTTTTTACAATTCTGATCTTTCCCAGTGTGTAATCTGTAAAAAGAGCAGAAGAGAGTCTCAGGTTGGTTTGGACAGAGTACTGGGGAGATTTTGTGATTTTTTTGAAGCATTATTAACATCTGGAGAGGAGACTGGTAGGGTTAGCTAGGCTCATCAGCCCCTTCACTCTAAGTTGAATTTGTTCCCATGTGTTGCAAAACACTCATGGAAATTTTGCTGTTACAACTTAACCCCACTATGAATATGATTGACTGAGTGGTTCTCTGTTTTTCTCAGTTCACCCCAATTCCTTTATCTTTCTCACCTTGTTTGCCCCTTCATTCCACTCACTAATCATAGAAATATAGCATATATTCAATAAAATTTTACTTAGTAAAAACACTATGTATATAGTATGTCTATATTCAGTCACTAGTTTCCAAAGACCACCAGTAGCCTTAGACATAAGAGGGGATTTGTTTGATATGTTCATTCCTTCATTCCTAACACCCTAAACAGTCAAACTTTATAGAGCTAAGCTAATATTTGTTCCATGTATAAGAGAATGGCACTCTACTGCTCAGGCATTAGCAATGGTCTCTCAGTAGGTTTCAAAGCAAATCCATTTATCTCATTTGGAATTCCAGATGCTTCACAGTCAGCCTGTGTCTCATCTACCACCTTGCTTTCTTCCTCTCACTCCAGGACACTTGGTTACGTGCATCCCTTACTGTCCTTCTGTGCAGTTTCGTCATGTAATTTGCTTATACAATTTCCCTCATCTGAAACTCCTTCTCCCTTTTCTTCCATCTCACTACGATTCATCCTTGAGTTCAAGTCAGATCTCTCCATGAGGACTTTCCTAGGTCCTTTAAATAGAACTGAGTGTTCCTCTTCCTGATTTACATGATACTTACCTGCTTTTTATAATGATTGCATTCACCACTGTATCAAGTGTGCATCATATGTGTGTTGAGAGTAAAAGTCTCGACTAAATGTTCTTGTCACCAATCGTGTCATACATCTTTTGAGCACTTGATAACAAATGGAGCTAGTTCTTCAACACATGCTGCATTGATGCTAATATTCCCATTGTGTTTGACTTTATCAAGTGCTTGCAATATGCATGGTACTGGAAAAGACAATGGGGAGTGTGTGCACAGGATGTGAAAATGGTGGGATAAATTCTTCTTAGTTTTAGATATGGCTCCTGACAAGAAACTCATAACTAGTGGGGGAGAAAACAGCACTTACATTGCTGACTAGTGTGCAGTTTAGGGTGTAACATTAAAAGTGTTTTTTTTTTTTTATTTTTTTATTGTGGCTGTTCTTCAGGATTTATTCAGACAAAGAAAATCAGGAAATGACAAATGTCAAGAGAACAGAAGGACTAATGAGACAAGGATGGAAGTAATAAAAAAAACAAATATATAAGATCTCTTTCTACAAGGTCTTTAATAACTTCTCCCATTAAATTTGAGGAAATTATCCCAAGATAGGAAGAGATAATTGATACAGAATGCCAGCTAACATATTCATTGACCCTATCATGCATTCATTCAAATGTCATCTACCACATATGATGTTATACAAAAAAGACAAGGACCTTCCAGCATATACACGGAAGATGTGGGAGTGGGGAGGTGGTGGGAGAAAATACCTCCTGCAGCAGGTAAAGACAAAACATGCAACCAGACACTTCCAAATCATGGAAGTCCTTTCCTAGGCAATATCTAGATCCCTTGGCTTTTATACTACTTCACTTCATCACGTTTCCAGGGCAGCTCTTATCTCAGAATGTGTGCTGCCCACTAGTATAAATCAGAGTTTCTCAAACCCTTTTTACTCTAGGTGAAAAGATTTCCTTTCGGATACTTTAATTTCAGATAACTTTCCAGGGTATGCAGGTAGCAAGTGGTGAAGATCATGGGGGAAAAGCATTAGGCTGAGGGAATCAAGTGTAAAAGCCTGGAGTCTAGGGGATCCCTGGGTGGCGCAGTGGTTTGGCTCCTGCCTTTGGCCCAGGGCATGATGCTGGAGTCCTGGGATCGAGTCCTGCATCGGGCTCCCTGCATGGGGCCTGCTTCTCCCTCTGCCTGTGTCTCTGCCTCTCTCTCTCTCTCTCTCTGTGTGTGACTATCATAAATAAATAAAAATTAAAAAAAAAAAAGCCTGGACTCTAAAAAGCAACACCTAATTTAAAAGTAAGGACAGGGGATCCCTGGGTTGCTCAAGAAGTTTAATGCCTGCCTTCGGCCCAGGGCATGATCCTGGAGTCCTGGGATCGAGTCCTGCATCGGGCTCCCTGCATGGGGCCTGCTTCTCCCTCTGCCTGTGTCTCTGCCTCTCTCTCTCTCTCTCTCTCTCTCATAAATAAATAAATAAATCTTTTTAAAAAATAAAAGAAAGGACAGTAAACTCACGTGACTAAAGCTTACTCATGCATGATATAAGAGGATGTAACAGGTAATATAAAGAGAATGGGAAAATAGGTGGGACATTGCTCTATTGGATTCTTTCCCATTTACTTTCTCTGCTCTGCCATTTCACTAACCCCCTTCCCTTCACCACCACGCCTAAGGCCACAAGCCCCTCTAATGCCAACCCAAAGGAATAATTATTTTCCTAACCACACGTAGTGTTTGAGCTATCAAAGTCTTCTCGGGCTTCTTAGGATAACCCTCCCTGCTTCTATAATCTTGATTACTCCATCTCATTTTTTCCTGCTGGGTCATGTTTCTCCTTTTGCCCTTAATGATGCTTCTTTTTTATTGTATCCCTAAACCTCCTTCTTCTTTCATTCTAGAATTTTCTCCATATTATCTCATATACTTTTGTGCTTTCAACTGTCTTTCATCTGCTGGTTGGTGGCTTCAGTAGAGGAGATATTTCAAACCATTTTGTTATATACTCATATAGTAAGATCATTGTAATATGTTCTAAATATACATTCTTACCTACAAATTACGTATACAAAAACAGTATACTAAAATAGTATGTATTATAAAATATGAAAAGAGAAATTTAAAAAGAGTCTAAAGAAATGGCATTAAAATTTTTGAAATTTGTAATAATAGTCTAAAACATTGTTTCCTCCCCATTAACACTATTATTAATTAAATATTAATCAGACTGAGAAAAATCATATTATGTAACTTATCATTTAAACTGTAGCATAGTCTTGTGATACAGCAATTCATGCACTGGCTTGTATCTATTTCTAAACATCTCTTAATGTCCTACACATTTGGAAAGATAGTATAGACTGAAACATCTGCTCAAATAAGAGAAGAATGGGAGTTTTTGTGTGTCTCAGAACTGGAAAGTGCTCTTCAGGATGTTCACACTGACTTAGGAGGCCAACAGTATTACAAATATCTGAGGTCCAAGGAGACAGGAGGCTAATGGGAAGTTTATGGATAACTCTCATAGCACAATCATAACAAAAACCCTCTGGTTTCAGCAAGGTTTCTGTATTATAAAGTCTTCAAAAATAACTTCCTTGCTAGAGGAAGAGCTCTTAACGTTGGGACACCAAGTGACCAAGTGGTCAGAATAGCCTTCGTGAGGTGGAATTTGTCAGACTAACAGGTATAAGTTTCAATACGCCCAGGAGTAATTCATTAGAAGATGAGAGCAGCACATCCAAGGATCTGAATGTGCAGAGCCAGAGAATGCAATAGGCTACACAAGCAGAGAACCTAGACCTCTGGGTCATCCTCTAGCACTGCACTGACTTTGTGCCCTCATGTCACGTGTCAGACTTCAAAGGCCAAGCTGGTCCTTCAGTAGCTTGGTATGTTGATGCCAGCCCGGGTATAGTGCTGCTAGAGTATCCCTCCACCAGGGCGACCTTAAAAGACAACCATAAGAGGAAATCCTCCCTTAGCGCAGTAGACTGATTGCCTATATCCATTGTACAGAAGAGAAGTGATCCAAGGTGAGAATATGTAAATTCCTAGGACAGGAGAACAGCTTGGATAGTGGTCAAGAACCTAGAGGGAGACGGATTAAAGGGTCAGTGAACAGATGATCTGAGGAAAAGCCATCTGAATGGATCTACTGGAAAGGATATGAAGTGTGGAGTTCTTCCCAATACATGTACAGTTATACCAGAGAGCATCTGCCATGGAAAATACACTAAAGCACCAAGAACACAGAATGACAGCCAGCTGAGGGCAACCAATTTGGTTCATCTGCCACCCAGTACTAGGAGAATGGGCACGTGAAGGTAGTGCTAGAGAGACTAGGATCGAGGCATGCGTGTGTCAAATGGCATAGGCTGCAGTTACCAAGGCCAGTCCAGCTGCTGTGTGTGCCAGGATCTAACTTGCCAGATACAGAGACACTTTGGAGCTCCCAGTAGGACAGCATCCCTCAAGTCAGCCGCTGGGTGGCATGTTTGCTGCTTGAGCCTCTTCTTTGCTGAAGGGGGCAGAGTATCATCTTCATTGGAATCATCATGATCCACATATGGGTCATCATTCCAACACGTAAGTGTTCAGCAGAATTCTTCTCTGAGTCTGGTGAAATGGTGCATAACGTTGCACTGGACCAAGAAATCTAGTTTGCAGTAAGGGCGGTGTGGTGCTGGGCAGTGATTGACACCCTGGTTCCATTCTAATTCCTACCACCTGGACACTGCTGGTTAATGAGTTGATAAAATGCCTTTCGAAGGTACAATTACAATATCAGGCCTCTGTCCTCCAGGGTGCACTCTAACTAGGAACTCAGTGGCCACAATATGGAGCCATGTCTTCAGTAGATTGAATATCTCAATCCAGGAATTCTCATGTGATCTGGTATGGTTGTAATCTTGTTCCCACTTCCCTGAGCTGTGTGAATTTAGAGGTCCTGATACTCAGTGCGGATATGTTCTTGCCAGCGGATGTAACAGGGATCCCACTGTACAGAAAGGCCCAGCTGCCAGCCAGTCACTTTAGATTCTCTTTCCGAGAAACCAACAAGCAAGGAAAGGAATCCAGTAGGATTACAAGGGCCACTGACAGTCATCAGGAAGAGTTAGGGCTGCTATTATGATGGCAGCAGGGAAAAAATATGTTTGGCATTCAGGTGGTCCCTAGGCATTGGTTTGTACTCCCTTGTTCAACAGTAAATAGAAAAATACAAGCACTGGTATTGAAAAGGTCATGGTGGTGATATCCTCAGATTCCATGGGGGCATGAATCTGGATCATCTCCGTATGTTTGTCACCTCAGCTAGTAGAGGGATTAGGAGAAGGTGATGGGAATTAAAGGATGGAGAAGATAGATCTTAGCGGGTCATGAGATTAGCTGTAACAGTGGGTCTGCAGGTGTCCCATTCACCTTCATCTTGTAAAATTCTCCAGCACATGAAAAGAATGAAATTGCCGTGGGTTCCCTAGAGGTTATTATAAGAAATGAGTAGGTTTAAGTAGTACAAGTGGTGGCCAGTGATGGATCCATGGTTCACAGCCAAGATCCCCACAGTAAGAATGCCAGTAGCTGATAGTTCTTAAACGAATTCCTTATCAGGAAGTAGGCTCATATAAAGTTAATTGTCTTATGAAGTTCGGGTTCGGGCCTTCGAGGTAACCTGTATGAAATGACTGTTCCATGGAAAGTATAAATTCCAGGTCTGAGTCAGGCCTGGGAATTTCAAAGGGACATCCCAATCTCCACTTCTCCACCAGATTGCCTAAGGTCTTTGTTGTGGCTATGGTCAGCTCAGCCTTCTGCCCCAATCTTACTTCCTTTACTCTGTCAGTAATTATTGCGCCGGAGCGCATCTCCAATTGACTTCTTCCATGCCCACCTGAGTCTCAGACTTGGTGTTTTGATATGTCAAGCAAGTTGCTACAGAAACAAAAGAAAATCCCAGGTCAGAAACACAGCTAAACCTACCCCTCAAAGAATAACCGTATATTAAAGACATAGTGTATCAGTATAGCAACAGAGAAGACTTTTCTCAAAGTCATAAGTTAGTAAGATGTAGCGTCACCTCTGCTAAACAGAATCAACTCTCATTACTCTTCCAGAAAAAATGTAGACTTTTCAATTTTGGAAGAAAAATAGAAGACTGTATATCCAAGAAACAAATATAAGAAGAAAGTGAAATATGAATAGAATTGTTTCATTTGTTGGAAATCAAAAACCAGGAATGTCTGAGAAACCGTCACAGATATGTCAGGGAGCCTAGAGAGGTGATGACTAAATTAAAAGTGACATGCTAGATGGTATTCTGGACTGAAGAATGCTAGATTAAACTATGGAAATATGAGTAAAGTGTCAATTTCACCTCATCATAATGTATCAATATTGGCTCTTTCATTATAAAAAAGGTACCATACTTGTATAGGGTATTAATAATAGGGAAAAATGGATGTGTCATCATATGGGAATACTCTATACTATTTATTATGTTCTATAAATCCAAAACTGTTTGAAAAAATTTTTTAGATTTATAAAATGTCTTGAGGTAAAGATCTTATATCTCCCAACGAAGCCAGAGAACACTTGGGCGAAAAGAATCACCAGTTTTCTGCTTCCAATTAGTGAAGTAATCAGTGAATGTAGCAGTTAGGACAAATTGATATTATAGGCCTCATGACAGGAGGAAGAAAACAGAACAGTTGTGATTGCTGAATTACTTAAATCTAATCAGGAGGAAACATCAGAAAAATAGAGATGGTGGGATATTTTACATGATGTCTGATACAAATTTAAAAGTTTTAAATGTCATGAAAGAAAAAAGTCAAGAATTTTCTTCTAAGTTAGAGAAGATTAGCGAATGATAATAAGAAAGTGAATAGTGACCTTTAACTGAATTCTTGATGAAAAAATCAATTAGTATCAAGGACAATTTGGGGAAAATTGGGAAAAATTTTAGTATGAACATCATATTAGATGATGTTAAAGTCCTTTAGAATGATAATTATATGAGGGGCTGCCTGGGTGGCTCAGTTGGTTAAGCATCTGCCTTCAGCTCAGGTCATGAACTTTGGGTCCTGGATCAAGCCCCACATGCCTCAGGCTCCCTGCTCAATGGGGAGCTTCTTCTCTGTATCCCTCTGCTCTTCCCCATTTACCACTCCCACTCACTTGTGCTTGCTCCCTGTCTCTCTCAAATCAATAGATAAATCTTTAAAAAATGATATGACCATGTCGGAAATTTTGTGTTGAAGATTTATGAGGAAACTGTCATTATCTCATCATATATGAATATACACATACACATAGTGGATCAAATATATATATATACATATATATATACACATTTACAGGTGGATACCTTGGTCAATGTGCTGAAATTTAATACTTAATAATCCTGGTTTAAAAAAGTCATGGGCATTCTCTCAACGTTTTTGTAGGTTTGAAAGTTTTTTAAGTAAATCTGGGAGAAAATGTCATGATTCACATTTTTCCTCACTCTGCCCTCTTTCTGCCCACTTTACAGCTTAGTTTCTTGAAAGTTTTCTTCTCTTGCTACTTTCATTTCACTATGTTGCATATCATATCGTTTAGTGTGTAGAAACATGAATTTTAGATTTGATGTCTAGATTTGATCCCTGTGTTCCACCTTAATAATAATATGGACTAATTATGAAACCTCTTTGTTCTCCATTTTTCTCAGTGGAGTATAGGAAACTAAAATACAGAAATAAAAGTTAAAAATGTAATATATGTGTGAATAAATGGATACTGATGAAACACTATGTGTAAGTTAAAAGGGTGTCTGAGAATTAATTTAAATTAAAATATAAAATGAGACATGAGGCAAGAGACATGAATCAGATAATATTTATTCAGTTGAAATAAAAGCATTTTTTCCACACAAGCTTAGCAGTAAGAAGATCTATTGGATTCTAGAACCAGAAAGGCTGGTTGATTACAGTGACGCTGGGTCTGTTTCTCTGTGATTCCCTCAGCTATGCCCTCCTTTGTGTGTTGACTTCATCTCCAGGCTGGATTCTCTCTTGACGGCCAGATGGAAGTAGACTGTGCCAGATTTCATGTCCGTACAGCATGACATTCATACGAAGAAAGACTCCCTCTTTTGGTGGATCTCTTTTAAAATAAAGGAAATTTATATCCCAGAAACTTCCACAAAATCACTTCTTTAGTCTCATTGGCCCCAAATAAGTCACATACTGTTCCCTTAAAGGCCCTTTAGGCTTCAGTGTTGCTTAGGGTGGAAGAGGGTGGTGCAGAAATACATAACAAAATCTGTGGTATTCCTGGAAAAAGGAAAGGGATTCAGGTATGTGAGTCTAACAAGTAAAACTATCTTCTAATATAGAGAGTATATACAAAGGAACAACATTCATCTATGTCAGGCGTCTGGATTTTGTTATATTCTTAAAAAATGTGTTTAGGAAACTCTAGAGCTTTGTTTCCGTGGGTTATATCTCACAGTATGTACAGTTAGAAATGAAAACTAAGACATTAAAAATTATTTATGGACTTGTGCAAAAAAATCAAAACCCATTATACATTAGCTTAATTATATCAAAATATATTAAAGGAAATGGTGAGAGAATGGTTCAAAATGTCAGGGTTTAAAGCATTTAAAAGGGTTTAAACCCTTTAAAAGGGTTTAAAGCATTAGTATAAGTCATGGTTAGCTTGGTATTCACAGGAAGAAGATAGGCCTTGATTTTATTTTCCAGTAGTTACATTACCAGTTTTTCTTTAAAATGTTTCTTATATCGGTGCACTCCTCTCCTTTTATCCTCTAGTTTCAGTCTCAACATCATAGATATGAATTCTTGAAGTTAGCCTCATTGCTTCCACCTTCAACCAATCAATTACCAAATGAGTTTTCTGAAAAATGCAGTTACCCAGGTCTAGGAAGAATTTGATGTCTGATGTCTCTGAGATACATTCAGATTCCTTAGGTAGCATTTAAGATTCTCAGTAACCCAATGGGCTTTCCCTCTCATTTCCCATATTCAACAACAGCTCATAACAATAGTTGTGGCAGCTTTCTGACTCTGTCCATGGTTCACCTGCTTCACCCCTGTTCCCAGTGCCATAGTTATTTCCATAAACATTGACTGTGGTCATACTCATTCCTTTTTGCTTCCAGACATCATTTCTAAAAGATCATTTTTAAGGCACATCTTACATTTTATTCTGCATAAGGACTAAGTACCCCAGGCTACAAGGATCTCCATCTTTGAAACTGTCAAGCAGCATTAATACAAAATGTAGCTCAATATGAGTACCTGGATGAACTTTAGCAGGCATCTCAATGTCCAAAGATATGAGATTTTTACTGAGAAAAAGCATGAAGAATTATGTATAACCATTTGTTGTTAGGTAATCTAAAGGAAGGGTCTTCTTTGTACCTACCAGTTCACGTGTTCTCAGTAAATTATTCTTTCCTTTTCTATTTGCAAATATAAGTGATCGATAAATATTTTTGTTTAGGTATTTAGAATTTTTGCTGTTTTGTGCCTCACTGATGCTTTACAGCATCTCAGAGCCTTTTGTTAATGCCGAGAGTAGAGCACTTGTTTAGAAGCAGTTCTGAGGATTTCCTAGTAACAAGTATATCAGTGAAAAAATCCTTCATTTAGTTTAATGTGTTCAGGATTACCGATCATTTTTGATGGGTGCCTAGTCATAATACATGAAAATTTCAAAGCCCATATGAATTTCAGTGTAAATACCATGTACTTCATCTACAGATTGATAAATCACCAGTAGAGAAAGATGAAAATAGTCTTTTTTATAATACTTTTTTGTTAGTATTCTTTTCTTGTTTTTACTAATTTAGTTATAAATTATATATAATAAAATTTCTACTTTTAAGGATAAAATTTTTCTTTTTGACCATAGACATTCTGAGTGAATTCATAGTCAAATGTATTCTCTTGAATCAACTCAAAGAAAATTAAGAATCAAATATATACAGTTTACTTGTGACACATGACATTAAGAAGGGATTAATTATTGATAATTTGGAGGGTGTCAGAGGTTGTCAGATTATGGTTTGGAATTCCAGAAATTTGTCAACATTAATAAATGGAAGTGATCTTTACATATAATGACTTGTAGTCCTAGTATTTGTTGTATTGTTGAAAATTGTAACTCACTACGCTTTGAAAGAATTAGTTAATACTTTAGCTAATTTCATTGTGATATAGTTTGTGAGCTCAGGAATAATGATTTAGTTCATTCTTCCTGGGAGCTAGAAGCTTAGATTTTGAAATACTTTGTAACAGAATGTCTCCTTACTGAACTTCTTTATTTGACTCCTATACTGTCATGTTTTAGTAATTTAATATTTTATGCACAAAGTGGTCGTTTTCTACTTTCTCAATACTCTGTCATTCAGAAAGAAAACATTTTCACAAATTTAATTTTCCACAGGGGAGAATATTTCTTTTAAGTGTCAAAAATTTTTCTTTATGTTTTTTTTCATAGCATTTATCACTTCCTTATTTCTTAGACTATAAATAAAAGGGTTTAATAAAGGGATTACTAGAGTATAAAAAATAGCAACAGATATATCTTTATCCTCTTCTTTAACTGAATTTGGTCGAATGTACACAAAGAGAAGAGAACCATAGAACATTGAGACAGAGAGAAAGTGAGATGCACAAGTAGATAAGGCTCTGCCTCTTCCCTCTTTGGATTTCATTTTGAAAATCATGAAAAGGATGCAGAGATAAGAGATTATGACTATGATAATAGAGAACACTAGAACTGAACCTGGAAAGATAAACATCAACAATTCATTGATATAAGGGTCAACACAGGAGAGTTTGAATAATGGAAGAAATTCACAAAAAAAGTGATTAATCTGATGAGACCTACAGAAAGTTAACCGAAAGAGAAACACTATATGAATTATGGAATGCAGGTTTCCTGCTATGTAGGCCCCTGCGGTCATCTGAAGGCAGAGCTTCTTTGACATCAGGGTGTGGTACTGCAGTGGGCTGCAGATGGCCACATAGCGGTCATAGGCCATTGCTGCCAGGAGAAAGCAGTCTGCCGTTTCAGCAAGGCAGAAAAAATAAAACTGTGCCATGCATTCATAGAGGGAAATCATTCTGTCCTTCGAAAAGAAATTCTCTAACATCTTGGGGGTAATGGCACAGGCACAACAGGAATCCATTAGAGCCAGGTTGCCCAGAAAGATGTACATGGGTGTGTGAAGGCGACGCTCCATAAGGATCAATGGCACCAGGCCCAGATTCCCCACCATGGTGATCAGATAGATAGTGAGAAACACCACAAACAGGACGGTCTTCAACTTTGGGTGATCTGTAAATCCTATGAGAATAAATTCAGTTGTCAAGGAGTAATTATCCTCAGTCATATCCATCTTCTCTGTTGAGATAAGAATCCTGGAAATACAGGAGTCTAATTTAGGGTATGTATTATTTTCTTCCTAATTTTCTTTCTATGGCAAAGAGAGGTGTTCTTCAAACCTCTCTTACCCTCTAGATGCAGTCACACAAATATCTAGGGGATACTCATTCCTCTAAAATGTCAGCTTCATAACTTCGACTCTGGAAATCAGCATCACATGAATATTCTTATATTTCCAAGGAGAATGCTTACAGTGGACAAGTTTTGTCATTATAAATTCATGCATGAAGTGTGTACAGATCTAGCATATCCATATTTGTTTCATGGTTGATAAATAACAGCATTGGTTTTTTGCAGTAAAGATACTTAAAATGAACTTAAAATCAATTTTCATATATACACATTTTTTTAACCTAGTAAAAAGTTTTTCATATACTCTCCCAGTGGTGTGAATGCTTAAAAATAGAATATGTCAGATAATTTAACTTTATATCTTAGGAATTGTGTGAAGATCACTAAGTATTAAGAAGAGGACCTTTGTCTTTAAAGAAAATTACTTTGGATATCCAAGGAAATAATATCTATAATCATCTCTCATTCCTTTTTCTGGTATTACATCCATTTTGATAAAAACTAACTCTGTCCATGCCATCGTTCCTGTCCATTTTTGCCAATATTTCTAAATCCTTTCATTCTTTATGCGATGCATAGTTTACATATAATGCTACTTAATAAAGTTTTAACTAAATGCTCCAGACCACACTGATTATCACTTTCCTTCAACCTCCAGCGTATCCCATATACCCACCACACTCTAAGTTTGCTTGTGTATAATCGACAAGGCTATTTTTTTCATAATGATGCACAGTTTCCTTACTAGATTTGAAGACCTTTGAGCATAGCTATGGCTTCTACTTCTTATAGGAGTTGTTTCATTCTATAGAGAAGGAGCAGTAGGATTCCAATCCTAGCTTCATTCCAAAGGCCTGAGATGGGTTAACTTGTTGTCAGTGTACTACTGCTGATCCTCAGTTACCTCTTGGGTTTTTGCAAATTGAGTCTGCTAATTTTGAAGAATAGCCTACAAAGGCAATTAGACAAAATATGTCATTGAAAAAATTGTATGAATCATCGTCTTATCTGAATTAACCTCTCTACTATTTACCTGTTTCCTACGAAACTTAAGTACAATTTTCTGAAATATGTCACGGTAGTTTAAAAGTTGATAACAATACGTTTGCCTGTATCTTTTAGTTTTGTAATCTTAGAAAAAGAAAAATCTTAAAGCTTAATGGGATTTTTGAGAACAAATTTTATTTCTCTCAAAGGCTATCTTCTATCTTTACTTAGTGATCCATTAGGGTATATTGGCCAGTGTGTCTAATTATATGAATTCTATGGTCAAAATTGGTTTGTATTTCCCTAATCAAAATATCAAAATAAATGTGCAGGTGGACATTTTCTGGGATTAAAATATTAAAGCAAAGCCATTTGAGAACATAAGCAATGTTAGAAATAACTTTCAAGGTACTTGCCTAAATTATGTCATAGAGCTAAGCTGTGTTCTTACCTGTCTATTTTGAAGATTTATCTTATAATCAAGAAAAGGTCAGCATGAATTGAGTTTAAATCTCATTTCCCATAGCCTTCAGTTGAGAGAAGGGCTAGAATGATAAGTTGAAATCTGTAAGCAATGAAAAAAATACTAAGTTATTCAGATAAATAAACAATTAGAGATGCTAATATTAAAAGTAAAACTACATTTGAATACTTCCATTACCTGAATGCTCTGGAGAGAGAACATTTATAACATCACATTGCTTTTGTTATGGTGTTAAGTTCATAGAGTTTCAAAATATGAACTCTGATCTCAAAAACATTTGGGATTAAATAATGAAAATGCAGGACTACAAATAGGTCCGTGTCAATAATTATGTTCTTTACAATGCAAAGTTAAATTTTCCATCAAATGCTTATGGGACTTCCCTGCAATGACATCAGTGTATTTCTATGGGGAGATTCAGTTCGCAAAACATATTAGCTGTATGACATAAATTAAGCTGACCTATGAGACAATGAGAGTAAAGTAAATGACCCTCACTGAGGTCAGTGAGGTCATTTGATGATCATCTTGCTGATTCTTATGTAAATGACATCCTTTTTACAATTCTGATCTTTCCCAGTGTGTAATCTGTAAAAAGAGCAGAAGAGAGTCTCAGGTTGGTTTGGACAGAGTACTGGGGAGATTTTGTGATTTTTTTGAAGCATTATTAACATGGAGAGGAGACTGGTAGGGTTAGCTAGGCTCATCAGCCCCTTCACTCTAAGTTGAATTTGTTCCCATGTGTTGCAAAACACTCATGGAAATTTTGCTGTTACAACTTAACCCCACTATGAATATGATTGACTGAGTGGTTCTCTGTTTTTCTCAGTTCACCCCAATTCCTTTATCTTTCTCACCTTGTTTGCCCCTTCATTCCACTCACTAATCATAGAAATATAGCATATATTCAATAAAATTTTACTTAGTAAAAACACTATGTATATAGTATGTCTATATTCAGTCACTAGTTTCCAAAAACCACCAGTAGCCTTAGACATAAAAGGGGCTTTGTCTGATATGTTCATTCCTATATTCCTAACACCCTAAACAGTCAAACTTTATAGAGCTAAGCAAATATTTGTTCCATGTATAAGAGAATGACACTCTACTGCTCAGGCATTAGCAATGGTCTCTCAGTAGGTTTCAAAGCAAATCCATTTATCTCATTTGGAATTCCAGATGCTTCACAGTCAGCCTGTGTCTCATCTATCACCTTGCTTTCTTCCACTCGCCTCACGGTACTTGGCTACGTGCATCCCTTACTGTCCTTCTGTGCAGTTTCGTCATGTAATTTGCTTATACGGTTTCCCTCATCTGAAACTCCTTCTCCCTTTTCTTCCATCTCACTACGACTTATCCTTGAGTTTAAGTCAGATCTCTCCATGAGGACTTTCTTAGGTCTTTTAAATAGAACTGAGTGTTCCTCTTCCTGATTTACATGATACTTACTTGCTTTTTATAATGATTGCATTCACCACTGTACCAAGTGTGCATCATATGTGCATTGAGCGTAAAAGTCTTGACTAAATGTTCTTGTCACCAATTGTGTTATACATCTTTTGAGCACTTGACAACAAATGGAGCTAGTTCTTCAACACATGCTGCATTGACTGCTAATATTCCCATTGTGTTTGACTTTTATCAAGTGCTTGCAATATGCATGGTACTGGAAAAGACAATGGGGAGTGTGTGCACAGGATGTGAAAATGGTGCGATAAATTCTTAGTTTTTGATATGGCTCCTGACAAGAAGCTCATAATCTAGTGGGGAGAAAATAGCACTTACATTGCTGACTAATGTGCAGTTGACGTTAGTCTGTAACGTTGAGTATAAATGTTATATAAAAATATAGTGAAGAAGGAATGGTGACCTGGAAGAAGTAATATAGTTTCCCGAAAGGAAATCTTTTTAATTTCATAAAACTATCCACGATATGCAGGTAACAAGTGGTGAAGATCATGGGGAAAAGCATTAGGCTGAGGGATCCAAGTGTAAAAGCCTGGACTCTAAAAGAGCAACACCTAATTTAAAAGAAAGGACAGTAAACTCGAGTGACTAAAGCTTACTCATGCATGATATAAGGGGACGCAACAGGTAATATAAAGAAAATGGGAAATTGGGTGCGACATTGCTCTATTGGATTCTTTCCCATTTACTTTCTCTGCTCTGCCATTTCACTAACCCCCTTCCCTTCACCACCACGCCTAAGGCCACAAGCCCCTCTAATGCCAACCCAAAGGAATAATTATTTTCCTAACCACACGTAGTGTTTGGTGCTATCAAAGTCTTCTCGGGCTTCTTAGGATAACCCTCCCTGCTTATATAATCTTGATCGCTCCATCTCATTCTTTCCTGCTGGGTCATGTTTCTCCTTTTGCCCTTAATGATGCTTCTTTTTTATTGTATCCCTAAACCTCCTTCTTCTTTCATTCTAGAATTTTCTCCATATTATCTCATATACTTTTGTGCTTTCAACTGTCTTTCATCTGCTGGTTGGTGGCTTCAGTAGAGGAGATATTTCAAACCATTTTGTTATATACTCATATAGTAAGATCATTGTAATATGTTCTAAATATACATTCGTATCTACAAATTAGGTTACCAGTATACTAAAATAGTATGTATTATAAAATATGAAAACAGAAATTTAAAAAGAGTCTAAAGAAATGGAATTAAAATTTTTGATATTTATAATAGTCTAAAACATTGTTTCCTCCCCATTGACACTATTATTAATTAAATATTAATCAGACTGAGAAAAATCATATTATGTGTCATCATTTATACCATAGCTTAGTCGTATGATACAGCAATTCATGCACTTGCTTGAATCTATTTCCAAACATCTCTTAATATCCTACACATTTGGAAAGACACTACAGACAGATATATCGGCTCAAGTAAGAGAAGAATGGGAGTTTTTGTGTGTCTCAGAACAGGAAAGTGCTCTTCAGGAGGTCCACACTGACTCAGGAGGCCAACAGTATTACAAATATCTGAGGTCCAAAGAGACATGAAGCTAGTGGGAAGTTTATGGATAACTCTCATAGCACAATCATAACATATACCCTCCTGGTTTCAAGCAAAATTTCTGTATTATAAAGTCTTCAAAAATAACTTCCCTGCTAGAGGAAGAGCTCCTAACTTTGGCACACCAAGGCACCAAGAGGAAAAAATTGCCTTCGTGAGGTGGAATTTGTCAGACTAACAGGTATAAGTTGGAATACGCCCAGGAGTAATTCATTAGAAGATGAGAGAAGCACATCCAAGGATCAGGAATGAGCAGAGCGTGAGAATACAATGGGCTGCACAAGCAGACAACCTAGACCTCTGTGTCCTCCTCCAGCACTGCACTGACCTCGTGCCCTCATGTCACGTGTCAGACTTCAAAGGACAGGCTGGTCCTACATTTGCTTGGTATGTTGAGGCCAGCCAGGGTGTAGTGCTGCTAGAGTATCCCTCCATCCAGGGCACCTTAAAAGACAACCATAAGGGGAAATCCTCCCTTAGCGCAGTAGACTGGTTGACTATATCCATTGTACAGAAGAGAAGTGATCCAAGGTGAGAATATGCAGAATCCTAAGACAGGAGAACAGCTTGGATAGTGGTCAAGAGCCTAGAGGGGACAGATTAAAAGGTCAGTGAACAGATGTTCCAAGGAAAAGGCATCTGAATGGATCTACTGGAATAGATAGGAAGTGTGGAGTTCTTCCTAATATATGCACAGTTATACCAGAGAGAATCTGCCATGGAAAATACACTAAAGCACCAAGAACACAGAATGACAGCCAGCTGAGGGCAACCAATTTGGTTCATCTGCCACCCAGCACTGGTAGATTGGGCTAATGAAGGAAGTGCTAGAGAGCCTAGGATCGAGGCATGCGTATGTCAAATGGCATAGGCTGCAGCTATCAAGGCCAGTCCAGCTGCTATGTGTGCCAGGATCTAACTTGCCAAACACAGAGACACTTTGAAGCTCCCAGTAGGACAGCATCCCTGGAGTCAGCCGCTGGGTGGCACGTTTGCTGCTATGTGCCTCTTATTTTCTGAAGGGGGCAGAGATTCATCTTCACTGGAATCATCATGATCCAGACATGGGTCATCATTCCAACACGTAAGTATTCAGGAGAATTCTTCTCTGAGTCTGGTGAAATGGTGCATAACGTTGCACTAGACCAAGAAATCTAGTTTGCAGTAAGGGCGGTGTGGTGCTGGGCAGTGATTGACACCCTGGCTCTATTCCTACCACCTGGACACTGCTGGCTTAATCAGTTGATAAAATGCCTTTCGAAGGTACAATTACAATATCAGGCCTCTGTCCTCCAGGTTGCACTCTAACTAGGAACTCAGTGGCCACAATATGGATCCATGCCTTTGGTAGATTGAATATCTCAATCCAGGAATTCTCGTGTGATCTGCCTGGGGAGGTTGCAATCTTGTTCCCACATCCCTGAGTGCTGTGTGTTTAGAGGTCCTGATACTCAGTGCAGATATGTTCTTGCCAGAGGATGTAACCGGGATCCCACTGTACAGAAAGGTCCAGCTGCCAGCCAGTCACTTTAGATTCTCTTTCCGAGAAACCAACAAGGAAAGGAATCCAGAAGGATTACAAGGGCCATTGACTGTCATCAGGAGGAGTTAGGGCTGCTATTAAGCATGGGAGCAGCAAAAAATATGTTTGGCATTCAGGTGGTCCGTAGGCATTGGTTTGTACTCCCTTGTTCAACAGTAAATAGAAAAATACAAGCACCGGGACTGAAAAGGTCATGGTGGTGATACCGTCAGATTTCATGGGCATGAATCTGGATCATCTCCCTCTGTTTGTCACCTCAGCTAGTAGAGGGATTAGGAGAAGTTGGTGGGAATCAAAGAAAGGAGAAATTAGACCTTAGTGGGTTCTGTGATTAACTGTAACCATGGATCTGCAGGTGTCCTCTTCACCTTCATCTTGTAAGATTCTCCAGCACAAGAAAAGAACCAAATCCTGGTGGGGCTCTCCCTAGAGGTTCTTATAAGAAATGAGTAGGTTTAAGTAGTACAAATGGTGGCCAGTGATGGATGTTTGGTTCACAGCCAAGATCCCCACAGTAAGAATGCCAGTAGCTGATAGTTCTTACATGAATGCCTTATCAGGAAGTAGGCTCATATAAAGTTAATTGTCTTATGAAGCTCATGTTTGTACTTTGGAGTTAACCCATATGCAATGACTGTTCCATGGACAGTATAAATACCAGGTCCCAGTCTTAGGCTTGGGAATTTCAAAGGGACAACCCCAATCTCCACTTCTCCACCAGATTGGCTAAGGTCTTTGTTGTAGCTATGGTCAGCTCATCCTTCTGACCCAATCTTACTTCCTTCACTCCGTCAGTAATTATTGTGCCTGAGAGCATTCTCCACAGACTTCTTCCTTGCCCACCTTCCTCTCAGATTTGGTGTTTTGTTTTGTTTTTTGATATGACAAACAAGTTGCTACAGAGACAAAGGAAAATCTCAGGTCAGAAACATAATTAAATCTACCTTTCAAAGATAAGCCATGTATTAAAGGAATAGTATATCAGTATATCAAGAGGGAAGACTCTTCCCAAAGTCATATGTTAGTAAGTTGTACCCTTACCTCTGCTAAACAGAATCAACTGTCATTACTGATCCAGAAAAAAAGTAAGCATTTCATGTTAGGAAGAAAATAATAGATTACACCCCATAAAACCATTATAATATGAAAACTGAAAATATGAATATTAATGTTTCATTTGTTGAAAATCAAATGATTCTTCAACACTTTCCAAAGACATCAAAAACAAAGAATGTCTCTGAAACCATCAGAGATACGTGAGAGGGGCCTAAAGAGAGGTGATGACTAAATATAAAGTGATATGCTAAATGGGATTCTGGACAGAAGGATGCTAGATTAAACTATGGAAATATGAGTAAAGTATGAATTACACTTCATCATAATGTATCAATATTGGCTCATTCATTATGTCATTGGTACTACACGGGTGTAAGGTATTAATAATATGGAAAAATGGGTCATCATATGGGAATTCTCCATGCTGTCTTTTTATTTACTGTAAATCCAAAACTGTTTGAAAAAAAATTATTTAAATGCATTAAAAGTCTTTGAGTTAAGGTTCTTATTTCTCAGAATGAACCAGAGAGCAGTTTGGGGAAAACAGTCCCCAGTTTTCTGTATCCAGTTACAATAATTGATTCAAATAATTGTCATTGGATGCTAAAACTGTTGATGAAAAATTGTTAGGGAACTGGATATTCACACGGTGTCAATGTATCACTCTCCAGATTAGATTCTTTTATACGAAGGAAATATCTTTCCCATAGAAAATGTTGATGGTACCACCTTAATGAGGTAATCAGTGAATGCTGCCAGTTAAGACCATTTGATATTATAGGTCTCATGTTGGGAGGAGGAAAACACCACAGCTGTGATTGCTGAACAATTTAATTTAAATCTAATCATGAGAAAATATCAGGAAAATAGATGGTGGAATATTTTACATGATGTCTGACACAAATAATTAAAAATTTTAAATATCATATAAGGAAAAAGGCAAGAAGTTTCTTCTAAATTAGAGGAGATTAAAGAATGATAGTAATAAATTGAATAGTGACTATTAATTGAATTCTTGCTGTAAGAATAAATTAATATCAAGGACAATTTGGGGAAAATTTTAATATAAATATCATAGTAGATGATGTTAAATATCTTTATGATGATAATTATATGAGGGGCTGTCTGGGTGGCTCAGTTAGTTAAGCATCTGCCTTCAGCTCAGGTCATGAACTTTGGGTCCCGGATCAAGCCACACATGCCTCAGGCTCCTTGCTCAAACGGGAACCTTCTTCTCTGTATCCCTCTGCTCTTCCCCATTTACCACCCCTTCCACTGGCTTGTGCCTGCTCTCTCTCTCTCAAATAAATAAATAAATCTCTCTCAAATAAATAAGTACGTATACATATATACATACATGGATCAAATATACATATATACACTTTCGCAGGTGAATTATTGGGCAAATATGGTGAAATGTTAACACTTAATCTTGGTTTAAAAAAAGTCATGGGCATTCTCTCCACATTTCTCTAGATTTGAAAGTTTTCATAATAAATCTGGAGGAAATCGTCATCGATTCACATTTTTCTTGACCCTGCCCTCTCTCTGCCCACTTTACAGCTTAGTTTCTTGAAAGTTTTCCTCTCTTGCTACTTTCATTTCTCTATGTTGCATATCATATCGTTTAGTGTGTAAGAATGTAAATTTTGTATTTGATGCCTAGATTTGATCCCTGAGCTCCACCTTAATTATTTTATGGACAAATTATGAAACCTCTTTGTTCTCCATTTTTTCAGTGGGGTATAGGAAATTAAAATCCAGAAATAAAATTTAAAAATGTAATGGATGTGTGAAGGATTAAATGGAATCTGTTGAAACAGTATGCGTAAGCTAAAATGCTGAGAATTGATTTAAAATAAAGTATCAAAAGACAGATGAGTCAAGAGACATGAATCAGATAATATTTATTCAGTTGCAATAAAAGCATTTTTTTCCACATAAGCTTAACAGTAAGAAGAGCTGTTGGATTCTAGAACCAGAAAGGCTGGTTGATTACAGTGACGCTGGGTCTGTTTCTCTGTGATTCCCTCAGCTATGCCCTCCTTTGTGTGTTGACTTCGTCTCCAGGCTCGATTCTCTCTTGATGGTGAAATGGAAGTAGACTGTGCCAGATTTTATGTCCATACAGCATGACTTTCATATGAAGAAAGACTACCTCTTTTGTTGGATCTCTTTTAAAATAAAGGAAATATATATATCCCAGAAATTTCCACATAATCACTTCTTTAGTCGCACTGGCCCCAAATAAGTCACATATTCTTCCCTTAAAGGACCTTTTAGGCTTCAGTGTTGCTAGGGTTGAAAGAGGGTGGTGCAGAAATACATAACAAAATTTGTGCTCCCCCTGGAAAAGGGAGTGGGATCCGTGCCTATGAGTCAAAAAGTAAAAATATCCACTAAAGTGAGAGTTATACAAAGGGCAACATTCATCTAAATCCAGCATCTGGATTCTTTTAGATTTACAAGAAAATGTGTTTAGGACTCTCAAGAGCTTTCTTTCTGTGAGTTATGTCTAAGAGTATATACAGTTAGAAATTAAAACCAAGAAATTAAAAATTATTTATGGACCCATTCCAAAGTAAATATAACAAATCTATCATACGATAAGCTAAATAATTATATCAAAATATTTTAACGGAAATGGTTAGGGAATGGCCCGATGTGTCAGGTTCCTTTTGAAGTATTAGTGGTAGGAAATCAGTCATGACTAGGTTGGCACTCACAGGACGAAGATAGGCCTTCTTTTTATTATCTAATAGTTACAATTTAGTATTTTTGTCTTTAAAATGTTGCTTGTATCAGTGCACACCTCTCCTTTCATCCTCCAGTTTCAATTTCATCATCTAAGATATGAATTCTTGAAGTTAGCCTCATTGCTTCCAGCTTCATTCCAATTAATTGCCAAATTAGTTTTCTGAAAAATACAATCACCCAGGTCTAGGAAGAATTTGGTTTCTGATGTCTCTGAGATACATTCAGATTCCTTAGGGTGGCATTTAAGATTCTCAGTAACCAGATGGGTTCCATCCGTATTTCCCATATTTGGCAACAGCTCTTAACAATAGTGGTGTCAGCTTTTTTTTTTTTAATTTATTTTTTATTGGTGTTCAATTTACTAACATACAGAATAACTCCCAGTGCCCGTCACCCATTCACTCCCACCCCCCACCCTCCTCCCCTTCTACCACCCCTAGTTCGTTTCCCAGAGTTAGCAGTCTTTACATTCTGTCTCCCTTTCTGATATTTCCCACACATTTCTTCTCCCTTCCCTTATATTCCCTTTCACTATTATTTATATTCCCCACATGAATGAGAACATATAATGTTTGTCCTTCTCCGACTGACTTACTTCACTCAGCATAATACCCTCCAGTTCCATCCACGTTGAGGCAAATGGTGGGTATTTGTCATTTCTAATAGCTGAGGAATATTCCATTGTATACATAAACCACATCTTCTTTATCCATTCATCTTTCGTTGGACACCGAGGCTCCTTCCACAGTTTGGCTATCGTGGCCATTGCTGCTATTTTGACTCTGTCCATGGTTCACCTGCTTCACCCCTGTTCCCAGTGCCATACTTATTTCCATAAACTTTGACTGTGGTCATAATCATTCTCTTTTTCCTACTAACATAATTTTTTAAAAATCATTTTTAAGGCACATCTTAATCTGATGCTGCATAAGGACTAAGTACCCCAGGCTACAAGGATCTCTATTTTCTGAACTCTCAAGCAGCACTAATACAAATTCTAACTCTAACTGAGTCACCTGGATGAACTCGAGGAATCTACTCAGTGTTTCAAAGTAGGATTTTCACTGAGAAAAAGCATGAAAAATCATGTCTAACCAATTGGTAGGTAATCGTTGTGAAGGGTCAGCTCTGTGCCTACCAGATAACATACATGTTCTCAGTAATTAATTTTTTCTTTCCCATTTGCATATATAAGTGATCAATACATAGTTTTGTTTAGTTATTTAGAATTTCCCCTATTTTGTGGCTCACTTATGCCTTACAGCATGCTAGAGTGTTTTGTTAATGCTGAGAGTATAGCAGTAGTTTGCATGCACATTGGTGGATTTCCTATAAGAAACAAGTAATATCAGAGAAAAAAACCCCTTCATTTAGTTTAATGTATTCAGGATTACCCTCCATTTATGAAGGATGCCTAGTCAGAATATATGAAAATTTCAAAGCCCGAATGGATTTCAGAATAAATACCATCTATTTCAACTATAGATGGATAAATCACCAGTAGAGAGATGCACTTTTTCAGAGAAATTGAGAATAAAATTGACTAACAGTCAAGATGAAAATAGTCTTTTTTATTATATATTTTTATTAGTATTCTTTTTTTGTTTTCAATATTTTTTGTAAAATATATGTAATAAAATTTCTACTTTTAAGTATGAAAGTATTCTTGATTTGAGCATAGACATTCTGTGTGAATTAACAATCAGGTATATTCCCTTGAATCAATTCAAAGATAATTAATCAAGTATATTCACTCTACTTCTCACAGATGTGGTATAGGAAGTGATTAATTCCTGAGAATTTCAAAAGTGCCAGAGTTGGTATGATTATACTTTGGTTTTGGGAAACTTGTCAGCAATATTAAATAGAAGTGATCTTTATATATAATGTCTTCTAGTCCTAGTATTTGTTGTATTTGTTGAGAATAGTACCTCACTACAATTTGAAACAATTACTTAATAGATAAGTTGTTTTCAGTGTGACACAGTATGTGACCTCAAAAATAATGATTTAGTACATTCTTGCTGGGAGCTAGAAGCTTAGATTTTGAAATAAATTGTAACAGAATGTTTCCTATCTGAACATCTTTATTTGACTCCTATACTATCATGTTTTAGTAATTGAATACTTTCATGTACAATGTGGTCATTTTCTGCTTTCTCAATATTACCCCATTTAGAAAACAGTTTTTTCAAATTTAAGTTAGATTTCCACAGGGGATGATATTTCTTTTAAATGTTATAAAATTTTCTTTATATTTCTTTTCATGGCATTTATTACTTCCTTATTTCTTAGACTATAAATAAAAGGGTTTAATAAAGGGATTACTAGAGTATAAAAAATAGCAACAGGTATATCTTTATCCTCCTCTTTAACTGAATTTGGTCGAACGTACACAAAGAGAAGAGAACCATAGAACATTGAGACAGAGAGAAAGTGTGATGCACAAGTAGATAAGGCTTTGCCTCTTCCCTCTTTGGATTTCATTTTGAAAATCATGAAAAGGATGCAGAGATAAGAGATTATGACTATGATAATAGAGAAGACTTGAACTGAACCAGAAAAGATAAATATCAACAATTCATTGATATAAGGGTCAACACAGGAGAGTTTGAATAATGGAAGAACATCACAAAAAAAGTGATTAATCTGATGAGACCTACAGAAAGTTAAACGAAAGAGAAACACTATATGAATCATGGAATGCAGGTTTCCTGCTATGTAGGCCCCTGCGGTCATCTGAAGGCAGAGCTTCTTCGACATCAGGGTGTGGTACTGCAGTGGGCTGCAGATGGCCACATAGCGGTCATAGGCCATTGCTGCCAGGAGAAAGCAGTCTGCAGTTTCAGCAAGGCACAGAAAATAAAATTGTGCCATGCATTCATAGAGGGAAATCATTCTGTCCTTCGAAAAGAAATTCTCTAACATCTTGGGGGTAATGGCACAGGCACAACAGGAATCCATTAGAGCCAGGTTGCCCAGAAAGATGTACATGGGTGTGTGAAGGCGACGCTCCATAAGGATCAATGCCACCAGGCCCAGATTCCCCACCATGGTCACCAGATAGATAGTGAGAAACACCACAAACAGGACGGTCTTCAACTTTGGGTGATCTGTAAATCCTATGAGAATAAATTCAGTTGTCAAGGAGTAATTATCCTCAGTCATATCCACGTTCTCTGTGGAGATAGGAATTCTGGAGATACAAGAGTCTAATTCAGGGTATGTATAGTTTTCCTTCCAAATTTTCTTTCTACAGCAAAGAGAGGAGTTCTTCAATCCTCTCTTACTGTCTCTGGACACAGGCACACAAATATCTAGGGGATACTCATTCCTCTAAAATGTCAGCTTCAAAAAAAATAAAATAAAATGTCAGCATCATAACCTCAACTCTGGAAATCAGCATTCCCATGAATTTTTTTGATTTCCAAGAAGAATGCTTACAGTGGACAAGTTTTGTCATTATGAATTCCTGCATGAAGAGTGTACAGATCTAGGGTATCCATATTTGTTTCATTGTTGATCAATAAATTAAATAAACAAATTATTTAAAAAATAATATCAACATCGGTTTTTTTGCAACAAAGATCCTTAAAAGGAATTTAAAATCAATTTTCATATATACGCATTTTTTTAGCTGAGTAAAAAAGATTTCATATGCTCTCCCATTAGAGTGAATGCTTGAAAATAGAATATGACAGATAATTTAACTTTATATCTTAGGAATTGTATGAAAATCACTAAAAATTAAGAAGATGACTTTTGGGGATCCCAGGTGGCTCAGCGATTTAGCGCTATCTTAAACCCAGGGTGTGATCCTGGAGACCCAGGATGGAGTCCCACTTCCGGTTCTCTGCATGGAGCCTGTTTCTCTCTCTGCCTGTGTCTGTGCCTCTCTGTATGTATGTGTGTGTGTGTGTGTGTGTGTGTGTGTGTGTGTGTGTCTCATGAATAAATAAATAAATCTTAAAAAAAAAAGAGAAGAGTACTTTTATCTTTAAAGAAAATTACTTTGGATATCCAAGGAAGTAAATATCTTTATATTATCATCTCTCTCATTCCTTTTTCTGGTATTACATCCATTTCCATAAGAACTAACTTTCTTATGCCATAATTCCTGTCCATTTTTGCCCAGATTTCTAAGTCCTTTCTTTCTTTATGCAATGCACAGTTTACATATAATGCTACTTAATAAAGTTTTAATTAAATGCTCCAGACCACACTGATTTTCACTTCCTGCAACCTCCAGTGTATCCCGTATACCCACCACCCTCTAAGGTTGCTTCTGTATAATCTACAAGGCTATTTTTTTCATATATGATGCACAGTTTCCTTACTAGAATTGTAGACCTTTGAGCATAGCTATGGCTTCTACTTCTTATACGAGTTGTTTCATACTATAGAAAAGGAGCAGTAGGATTCCAGTCCTAGCTTCATTCCAAAGGCCTGAGATGTGTGAACTTGTCAGTGTACTACTGCTGATCCTCAGTGACCCACTGGGATCTGCAAATGGAGTCTGCTATTTTGAAGAATAGCCTACAAAGGCAATTAGACAAAATTCATCACTGAAAAAATTTTATGAATCATTCTCTTATCTGAATTAACCTCTCTACTATTTACCTGTTTTCTAAGAAACTTACAATTACAATTTTCTGAAGTATGCCACAGTAGTTTAAAAGTTGATAACATTACGTTTGCCTGTATCTTTTAGTTTTGTAACACTTAGATAAAGAAAAACCTTAAAACTTAATAGGATTTTTGAGAACAAATTTTGTTTTCGGACCAAGGCTGTCTTTTATCATTACTTAGGGATCCATTGGGATATATTGGCCACTGTGTCTAATTATGGAAATTCTATGGACAAATTGGCTTATATTTCCCTAATCAAAATATCAAAATAAAAGCACAGGCTGAACATTTTCTGGTATTAGAACATTAAACAAAAGCCATTTGAAACATAAGCAATGTTAGAATTAAATTTCAATGTACCTGCCTAAATTATTTCACAGAGCTAAGCTGTGTTCTTACCTGTATATTTTGAAAATTTACCTTATTATCAAGAAACACTCAGTATGAATTGAGTTTAAATCTCATTTGCCATAGTCTTCAGGTGTGAAGAGAGCAAGATAGTTGCGAAGTTGAAATCTGAAAGCAATAGAAAAATGCTAAAAATTCAGATAAATAAATAATTATGGATGCTAATATTAAAAGAAAAAATAAATTCGAATACTTTCTTTATTCAAAATAAAAATAAATTAAATACTACTTTTACCTGATTGCTCTGAGACGCGTTTTATACCATCACTTTGCTTTTGTTTTTGGGGTTATGTCTCATAGAGCTTCAGAATATAAATTTTGATCTCAGAAACATTTGGGATTAAAAAGAAAGAAAAAAAAGGGGAACTGCTAATAGGTCCATGTCAATAATTATGTTCCTTACAATGAAAAGTTAAACTTTTCCATCAAATGCTTATGGGACTTCCCTACAATGACATCAGTGTATTTCTATGGGGAGATGCAGTTGGCAAAACATATTAGGTGTATGACATAAATTAAAGCTGACCTGTGAGACAATGAGAGTAAAGTAAATGACCTTCACTGACATCAGTGAGGTCATTTGATGATCATTTTGCTGAATCTCTTGTAAATGACATCCTTTTTACAATTCTGATCATTCCCAGTGCTTAAATTGTAAAATAAGCAGAAGAGTCTCAGGTTGATTTGGACAGAGTACAGGGGAGATTAAAATGGTTCATGGAAGGTGATTAACGTTTGGAGAGGAGACTCTAAGGTATGGTAGGGTTAGCTAGGCTCATCAGCCCCTTCACTCTGAATTGAATTTGTTCCCAAGTGTTGCAAAACCCTCATGGAAACTTTGCTATTACAACTTAACCCCATGATGAATATGATTGACCGAGTGGTTCTCTGTTCTTCTCAGTTCACCCCAATTCCTTTATCTTTCTCATCTTGTTTTCCCGCTCAGTCCACTAATCATAGAAATATACAAAGTAATAAAGTTTTATTTAGTAAAACACTATGTATGTAGTATGTCTATATTCAGTCACTAGTTTCTTTTTTTTTTTGCTTCAATTTTTTTTTAATAAATTAATTTTTTATTGGTGTTCAATTCACCAACATACAGAATAACACCCAGTACTCATCCCGTCAAGTGTCCCCCTCAGTGCCCGTCACCCACTCACCCCCACCCCCAGCCTTCCTCCCCTTCCACCACCCCTAGTTCGTTTCCCAGAGTTAGCAGTCTTTATGTTCTGTCTCCCTTTCTGATATTTCCCACACATTTCTTCTCCCTTCCCTTATATTCCCTTTCACTATTATTTATACTCCCCAAATGAATGAGAACATACACTGTTTGTCCTTCTCCGATTGACTTACTTCACTCAGCATAATACCCTCCAGTTCCATCCACGTTGAAGCAAAAGGTAGGTATTTGTCGTTTCTAATGGCTGAGGAATATTCCACTGTATACATAAACCACATCTTCTTTATCCACTCATCTTTCGATGGACACCGAGGCTCCTTCCACAGTTTGGCTATTGTGGCCATTGCTGCTAGAAACATCGGGGTGCAGGTGTCCCGGCGTTTCATTGCATCTGAATCTTTGGGGTAAATCCCCAACAGTGCAATTGCTGGGTCGTAGGGCAGGTCTATTTTTAACTCTTTGAGGAACCTCCACACAGTTTTCCAGAGTGGCTGCACCAGTTCACATTCCCACCAACAGTGTAAGAGGGTTCCCTTTTCTCCACATCCTCTCCAACATTTGTTGTTTCCTGCCTTGTTAATTTTCCCCATGCTCACTGGTGTGAGGTGGTATCTCATTGTGGTTTTGATTTGTATTTCCCTGATGGCAAGTGATGCAGAGCATTTTCTCATATGCATGTTGGCCATGTCTATGTCTTCCTCTGTGAGATTTCTGTTCATGTCTTTTGCCCATTTCATGATTGGATTGTTTGTTTCTTTGGTGTTGAGTTTAATAAGTTCTTTATAGATCTTGGAAACTAGCCCTTTATCTGATACGTCATTTGCAAATATCTTCTCCCATTCTGTAGGTTGTCTTTTAGTTTTGTTGACTGTATCCTTTGCTGTGCAAGAGCTTCTTATCTTGATGAAATCCCAATAGTTCATTTTTGCTTTTGTTTCTTTTGCCTCGTGGATGTATCTTGCAAGAAGTTACTGTGGCCAAGTTCAAAAAGGGTGTTGCCTGTGTTCTCTTCTAGTATTTTGATGGAATCTTGTCTCACATTTAGATCTTTCATCCATTTTGAGTTTATCTTTGTGTCTGGTGCAAGAGAGTGGTCTAGTTTCATTCTTCTGCATGTGGAAGTCCAATTTTCCCAGCACCACTTATTGAAGAGACTGTCTTTTTCCCAGTGGATAGTCTTTCCTGCTTTGTCCAATATTAGTTGAGGGCCCATTTCTGGGTTCTCTATTCTGTTCCATCGATCTATGTGTCTGTTTTTGTGCCAGGACCACACTGTCTGGATGACCACAGCTTTGTAGTACAACCTGAAATCTGGCATTGTGATGCCCCCAGCTATGCTTTTCTTTTTTAATATTCCCCTGGCTATTTGGGGTCTTTTCTGATTTCACACAAATCTTAAGATGATTTTTTCCAACTCTCTGAAAAAGTCCATGGTATTTTGATAGGGATTGCATTAAACGTGTAAATTGCCCTGGGTAACAAAGACGTTTTCACAATATTAATTCTTCCAATCCATGAGCATGGAATGTCTTTCCATCTCTGTGCCTTCCTCAATTTCTTTCAGAAGTGTTCTGTAGTTTTTAGGGTATAGATCTTTTATCTCTTTAGTTAGGTTTATTCCTAGGTATCTTATGCTTTTGGGTGCAATTGTAAATGGGATTGACTCCTTAATTTCTCTTTCTTCAGTCTCACTGTTAGTGTATAGAAATGCCACTGATTACTGGGCATTGATTTTGTATCCTGCCACGCTGCCGAATTGCTGTGTGAGTTCTAGCAATCTTGGAGTGGATTCTTTTGGGTTTTCTATGTACACTATCATGTCATCTGCGAAGAGGGAGAGTCTGACTTCTTCTTTGCCAATTTGAATGCCTTTATTTCTTTTTGTTGTCTGATTGCTGAGGCTAGGACTTCCAGTACTATGTTGAATAGCAGTGGTGAGAGTGGACATCCCTGTCTTGTTCCTGGTCTTAGGGGAAAGGCTCCCAGTGCTTCCCCATTGAGAATGATATTTGCTGTGGGCTTTTTGTAGATGGCTTTTAAGATGTTGAGGAATGTTCCCTCTATCCCTACACTCTGAAGAGTTTTGATCGGGAATGGATGCTGTATTTTGTCAAATGCTTTCTCTGCATCTAATGAGAGGATCATATGGTTCTTGGTTTTTCTCTTGCTGATATGATGAATCACATTGATTGTTTTATGAGTGTTGAACCAGCCTTGTGTCCCAGGGATAAATCCTACTTGGTCATGGTGAATAATTTTCTTAATGTATTGTTGGATCCTATTGGCCAGTATCTTGTTGAGAATTTTTGCATCCATGTTCATCAGGGATATTGGTCTGTAATTCTCCTTTTTGGTGGGGTCTTTGTCTAGTTTTGGAATTAAGGTGATGCTGGCCACATAGAATGAATTTGGAAGTACTCCATCTCTTTCTATCTTTCCAAACAGCTTTAGTAGAATGGGTATGATTTCTTCTTTAAACGTTTGATAGAATTCCCCCTGGGAAGCCATCTGGCCCTGGACTTTTGTGTCTTGGGAGGTTTTGGATGACTGCTTCAATTTCCTCCCTGGTTATTGGCCTGTTCAGGTTTTCTATTTCTTCCTGATCCAGTTTTGGTAGTTTCTGTCTTTCCAGGAATGCGTCCATTTCTTCTAGATTGCCTAATTTATTGGCGTATAGCTGTTCATAATATGTTTTTAAAATCGTTTGTATTTCCTTGGTGTTGGTAGTGATCTCTCATTTCTCATTCATGATTTTATTAATTTGAGTCTTCTCTCCAGTCACTTGTTTCTAAACACCACCATTAGCCTTAGACATAAGAGGGGTTTTGCCTGATATGTTCATTCCTTCATTTCTAACACCCTAAACAGTCAAACTTTACAGAGCTAAGCAAATATGTGTTCCATGCATAAGAAAATCACACTCCACTGTTCAGGCATTAAAATGATGTCTCATTAGGTTTCAAAGCAAATGCATTTTTCTTATTTTTGAATTCCAGAAGCTTCACAGTCAGCCTGTGTCTCATCTATCACCTTGCTTTCTTCCTCTCACCCCAGGGCACTTGGCTACGTGCATCCCTTACTGTCCTTCTGTGCAGTTTCATCATGTAATTTGCTTATACAATTTCCCTCATCTGAAACTCCTTCTCCATTTACTTCCATCTCACTACAACTCATCCTTGAGTTCAAGTCAGATCTCTCCATGAGGACTTTTCTAGGTCCTTTATATAGAACTGAGTGTTCATCATCCTGATTTACATGATTCTTACCTGCTTTTTATAATGATTGCATTCACCGCTGTATCAAGTGTTCATCGTATGTATCTTGAGTGTAAAAGTCTTGACTAAATGTTTTTGTCACAAATCGTGTCATACATCTTTTGAGCACTTGACAACAACTGGAGCTAGTTCTTCAACACATGCTGCATTGATTGCTAATATTCCCATTGTGTTTAACTTTTATCAAGTGCTTGCAATATGCATGGAAAAGACGATGGGGAGTGTGTGCACAGGATGTGAAAATGGTGGGATAAATTCTTAGTTTTAGATATGGCTCCTGAGAAGAAGCTCATAATCTAGTGGGGAGAAAACAGCACTTACATTGATGACTAGATTGCAGTTTAGACTGTAACATTAAAAGTATAAATGTATACAAAAATATAGTGAAGAAGTAAATGGTGACCTGAAGAAAGAAGGAAAGATTTTACAAAGGAAATCTTTTTAATTTCAGATAACTCTCCAGAATATGCAGGTAACAAGTGGTGAGGATCATGGGGGAAAGCTTCGTCTGAGGGAACCAAGTATAAAAGCCTAGACTCTAAAAGAGCAACACCTAATTTAAAAGAAAGGACAGTAAACTCGAGTGACTAAAGCTTACTCATGCATGATATAAGGAGACGCAACAGGTAATATAAAGAGAATAGGAAAATAGGTGGGACATTGCTCTATTGGATTCTTTCCCATTTACTTTCTCTGCTCTGCCATTTCACTAACCCCCCTCCCTTCACCACCACGCCTGGGCCACAAGCCCCTCTAATGCCAACCCAAAGTAATAATTATTTTCCTAACCACACGTAGTGTTTGGTGCTATCATAGTCTTCTCGGGCTTCTTAGGATAACCCTCCCTGCTTCTATAATCTTAATTGCTCCATCTCATTCCTTCCTGCGGTATCATGTTTCTCTTTTTGCCCTTAATGATGCTTCTTTTTGATTGTATCCTAAACCTCCTTCTTCTTTTATTCTAGAGTCTTCCCCATATTATCTCATCTACTCTTGTGCTTTCAACTGTCTTTTATCTGCTGGTGGCTTCAGTAGAGGACATATTTCAAACCATTTTGGTACATAGTCATATAGTAATATCATTGTAATATGTTCTAAATATACATTCTTACCTACAAATTAGGTTACCAGCATACTAAAATAGTATGTATTATAATAGTATGTATTATAGTATGTATTATAATAGTATGTATTATAAATTATGAAAACAGAAATTTAAAGAGTCTAAAAAAATTGTATTAAAATTTTTAATATTTTGTATTATTAGCCTAAAAATTGTTTCCTCCCCATTTACACTATTATTAATTAAGTATTAATCAGACTGAGAAAAAAATTGTACTATGTGTCTTATCATTTATACTATAGCTTAGTCTTGTGATACAGAAATTTATGTACTTGCTTGAATCTATTTCCAAACATCTCTTAATATCCTACATATTTTGGTAATGTGCATATAATAAGATCATTTGTAGCATGTTCTCAATATATTTTGATATAGAAATTAAATAGACTACCACTATACTAAAATATTAAGTAATATGAAATTCGAAAAGAGAAATTCAAAAATATTGAGAAAAAGAAATGTCATTAAAACGTTCAATTTTACATATTAATACTATTAAAACATTGTTTCTTCCCCATTAGATGATTATTAATTAAATAATAATCAGATTCGGAGAAAAATATGATATATGGCTTCTTATTTAAATTGTAGCAAAGCATTGTGATACAGGATTATAAGCACTTGCTTGAATCTTTTTCCAAACATCTATTAATATCCTACACATTTGGAAAGATACTACAGACAGATATATCTTCTCAAATAAGAGAAGAATGGTGTCCAACGAAAGATGAATGGATAAAGAAGATGTGGTTTATGTATACAATGGAATATTACTCAGCTATTAGAAATGACAAATACCCACCATTTGCTTCAACGTGGATGGAACTGGAGGGTATTATGCTGAGTGAAGTAAGTCAGTCGGAGAAGGACAAACATTATATGTTCTCATTCATTTGGGGAATATAAATAATAGTGAAAGGGAAAATAAGGGAAGGGAGAAGAAATGTGTGGGAAATATCAGAAAGGGAGACAGAACGTAAAGACTGCTAACTCTGGGAAACGAAGTAGGGGTGGTAGAAGGGGAGGAGGGCGGGGGGTGGGAGTGAATGGGTGACGGGCACTGGGTGTTATTCTGTATGTTAGTAAATTGAACACCAATAAAAAAAAAAATAATAAAAAAAAAAAAAGAGAAGAATGGGAGTCTTTGTGTGTCTCAGAACAGGAAAGGGCTCTTCAGGAAGTCCACACGGACTCAGGAGGCCCACAGTATTAGGAATATCTGAGGTCCAGGGATCCATGGGTGGCGCAGCTGTTTGGCGCCTGCCTTTGGCCCAGGGCGCGATTCTGGAGACCCGGGATCGAATCCCACCTTGGGCTGCCGGTGCATGGAGCCTGAATCTCCCTCTGCCTGTGTCTCTGCCTCTCTCTCTCTCTCTCTGTGACTATCATAAATAATAAATAAAAATTAAAAAAAAAAAGAAATATCTGAGGTCCAAAGAGACAGGAGGCTAATGGGAAGTTTATGGATAACTCTCAAAGCACAATCATAACATATACCCTCCTGGTTTCAAGCAAGATTTCTGAATTATAAAATCTTCAAAAATAACTTCCCTGCTAGAAGAGGAGCTCCTAACTTTGGGACACCAAGTGACCAAGAGGCAAAAATTGCCTTCGTGAGGTGGAATTTGTCAGACTAACAGGTATAAGTTTGAATACGCCCAGGAGTAATTCATTAGAAGATGAAAGCAGTGCATCCAAGGATCTGAATGAGCAGAGCCTGAGGATACAATGGGCTGCACAAGCAGACAACCTAGACCTCTGTGTCCTCCTCCAGCACTGCACTGATGTCGTGTCCTCCTC